>NC_141141.1:137856650-138199567 GCF_053477565.2 Lygodium microphyllum
AGGGTTGAGCTTGAAGCTCCCTTCAACTATCAAGATTTTTCCATAAATAAGGAGCTTGCCTATTACAGGACAAGAGTATATATTCCTACAAGTCAGGAACTCAAAGGGAAAATACTTTGGGAAGCTCACGATTCTCCATTTTCAGGTCATCCTAGTTATGCTAAGACTCTTAATAAAGTTAAAAGAAGCTTCTATTGGGAAAGACTCAAGGGTGATGTACTCAAGTATGTCACTGAATGCCTAAATTGCCAATGAATTAAGGTCGAGCATGTCAAGTTTCCACAGGAAATATCTAGCCAGTTGACATCCCTCAAATGAAATGGGAGTATATCAGCATGAACTTCATAGTTGGATTACCCCCAGTACAAGGAGGATATAACTCCATAATGGTAGTCATTCATATATTGACAAAAGTTACCCACGTTATTCCTGTAAAAACCAATTACAAGGCTTTCGATATTGCCAAGCTTTTCATTAAGGAAAATTTTCTCTCTTCATCTCAAACTTTTGGAGGAGTCTGTTCGAAGCTCTAGGAACCTGACAAAAGAAATTCAGTATGGCAGCCTCTGTACTATGTCAAACTCCCTTCTTCCACAAAATGAATGAGGTAAGGGCACCACCTAGTCATGGAAGAGCAGACTAGGACACTATACAAGAGGGAGAAGAGATTGTGAGGGAGAAGAGAGGAAAACTAAGAGAGAGAGTGAGAGAGAGAGAACTAAAAAAAATAGATGAATCAATAAACTTAAGAGATGGAGAACCCTTGGGACATAACCAATATACACAATATGGACACCAATATCATGGGTTTATTACATTATAGAATATACATAAGCTATAGTAAGGGAAGGAATTGCATAAGCTCATGAGGAGAATGGGGAAGGCTCAATAGGGCTGAAGAAGGCCTCTTGGCTCTCTCTCTTCTTGCAAATTACAAAGGAGAAGGACTCTTTATATAGGCCTTGAGGGTGTTTAGGGAGGAGGTTAAGATATAATAGGAATTATCACCACCAAAGCTGCATTAAAGCGGTTCCACCAATGTGGAAGCTCCATCTAGATGTTTTGTTGACCAATTTGTACTTAATCAAGCTCCATCATAGGTGAGTTGTCTCCATTCTCCCCCCCATAGCTTGAGTCCAAAAGCTCTCCTATAAAAAAATATAGAGAATTTTCATAAAATAAGATCATATCTAGCAATAATGGAGAGAGAGTAGTGAGAATTCATACATTACTACTAGAATTAAGGATGGTTTGAGGGTAATTTAGGAGGGTAATTCTAATGGTTTATTAGCTTGAGAGAGAGGAGAAGAGAGGGGAAAGGGTTGGAAGTCTAATGAATAATGTTTTATGGAAGTGTTAAGTGTAGGGAAGAAAGTGTGGATGTGTATAAAATTGGGAGGTGGTCTCCACCGCAGTTGGAAAAAGTGGCATCCATCATTTTGGCCATATCTCGCGACTCGTAGCTCCAAAAAATTATAAAAAAATACCAGACAAAACTTTAGCTCAAGCGCTACAACTTTCATGCTGAAAAGTTTTTTTTAGGGAAGTATTTTTAAAAAATCTTACAAAATCATGTGCCTGATTTTTCTTTCACTAATGCTTCCAAGAAGGGTCCCATTTGGTTGAATTATCATAAGGCTCCAAAGTCATGACATTATGAGCCTCACATGCCCTTTGGATGGCTCCAAATACATTTCATATATTTTCTTTTCACATTATATATTTTTCCTTCACCTTCCTCCATTGATCTTTATTCTTCACCCCCCCTTGGTAAACCGGTCCATGAAATATTTTCATCTAGTGATTTCTTGGATTTCCCAAGAGGTTGTTCCCACCCTCTTCTTTATTTCAAAGCTCCAAATGTACAAAATATCAACAAAGTGTTAGACAAATATTTTTTTGTGATTTTCTCGGATCAGAACCTAGCTATGCTTCAGTACTACTTACCATCCCCAAACTGATCAAACTGAGCAGGTCAGCCAAGCTATTGAAGACATACTAAGAGATTATTGTAATAGGGAACCCAAATGGTGGATCCAATACCTACCCTTAGTTGAATTTGCCTACAATGCATCACACAATCAAAGTGTTCAAATGACTCTTTTTCACGCACTATATGGGCAAGATTGTCTTACACCATTAAATATTTCCGATCCTACCCTACGGGTAGAAGCATCTAGGCAAATGATGGAAGAAATGGATGAGCAAGCGAAAGCTATAAGGCAAGACATTCAAGCCGCCAAGGATCAACATAAGGCATATGCCGATTAATGAAGGTAATAATGCATTTTCAAAGAAGGTGATATGGCTTTCATATGAGTTCGTTCAAAGAGAAGTTCCTTATCTTTGGGGGAATTAAAGAAGAAGTCCTAGGTATTGTGGGCCATATAAGATGCTAAAGTGACCAAATACCTACAAATTACAACTCCCTAATAACTTGAAAGTACATAATGTATTTCATGTTAGTCTATTAAAAGCGTATGTTCCCAATCCAGACCATGTACTTAATGACCAATAAATTGTGATACAAAGTTAAGGAGTCCTCAAACTTCAACGAGAAAACATACTTGACATGTGGGAGAAGACTCTAAGAAGCCAAACCCTTAGAGAGTATATCGTCCACCACTGGAAAGCACTACTTTGAAGAGGATGCCACTTGGATTGACAAGGAATTACTATGTAACCAATATCCCTAGTTTCATTTAAGATAAGTACATCTTGATTCCTCGAAGGGGGAGAGGATGTGATATCTTGACTTTAATTTCAAATATTCATGAATTCTCGCAAAATCGACTTGAAGAACTCTAAACCATTAAATAAAGAAGGTCTCGACCAAAATGGTCTGAGGTTCATAACTTGACATTTTTTTTGGAATCATAAGGAATGTAGCCATTCGTCATAGAAGTATACCATGGAGCTTGTGGGTGGATGATTCCAGTGCTCATTTTAGTAAGGTGATTGATGTCTTCAATGAAAAGATCAAGATGAGGATTTTAGAACCTTTCTCAATTCCTTACTCAAATTGATGCTTCATAGTGCCCAAGTAAAATGGGACTTTGAGATTAAATCATGAGCAAATCAATAAAATGACCATTAGGAATGTAGAAGCATGTCCTTGTCAAAATTGTGGGAGAGAAGGAAGGAGTCTCACTTGTAGCTTTCTTGCTTGCACAATGGTGGAATACACACACAGGTGGAGGCTGAAAACAGTTTTCCTCTTCTTAGTTGTGTAAGCCAAAAAGAACTCTAGTACAAAGAAATAGAAGAACTCTATATATGGGTCTCAAACCAAACTCAACTAACTAAGGTGGCATACTAACTGAGCCACGAACTAGAGTAGATAAGGATAGCTGTCATCTAGCTATTATTCATGGGCGGTGTACCAACTGCATCTGCAACTAACAAGTCGGTGACATAAATGCACAACGGTCACCCTGGCATATCACGAGTGGAGCTTGATATCTCAACACTCCCCCTCGAGCTCAATCCCAATTCCTACACACCAAGCAGGTCTCTGAACTTGCACAGCTTTTCTGCGCCCAATGCCTTTGTAAATATGTCAGCTACCTGATCCTCTGTGCTGACATAAACTAGATCAATAAGACCTAGTAAAACCCTCTCCCGCACATAGTGATAATGCACCTCAATGTGCTTTGTTCTAGCATGATAGAATGGGTTATTTGCCAAGTGTATACTACTCATGTTGTCACAATAAATGACAACTGGCCCATTTGTAGGCTGATGCATATCATAAAGTAGCTTATGCAACCAAGCTACCTCACATGCAGCCATTGCTGCACCCCTGTACTCAGCCTCTGTGCTCGACAAGGCAACTGTAGGCTGTTTCTTGCTGCTCCAAGTGACTCCAGCACTCCCAAAAGAGAATACATATCCACTGGTAGATCGTCTATCAGAAATACTACCAGCCCAATCAGCATCAGTGTATCGATGCAACTGTATCTGAACCCCAGTCTCATAAAGTAGTCCATACTGCAATGTGGACTTCACATACCTGAGTATGCGTCTAGCCGCATCCAAATGCGGTTTCCTTGGAGCCTGCATAAATTGACTTACCAATCCAACAACATAGCTCAAATCTGGCCTGGTAATAGTCATATAGATCAAACTTCCTACTATGCCCCTGTACATAGTAGGGTCTTCCAGAAGCTCACCTGCATCTGTGCTCAGCTTCACATTCTGCTCCAAAGGAGCTGAAATAGGCTTACAGCCTGTCATCCCATATTTGGACAACATGTCCAATCCATACTGCCTCTGCAAGAGCCATATCCCACTTGGTGATCTTATCACCTCAATGCCCAAGAAATAACACAACTCTCCCAAATCCTTCATCTCAAACTTCTGCTTTAATAGCATTTTCACATGAAGGATATCTTCATCACTATCACCTGTCATAATCAAATCATCAACATAAATGACAAGTAGTATAATACCTTTCTCTGTTTTTCTTACATAAAGTGAGAAATCTGCCTTGGAAATCTGAAAGCCAATAGTGACAAGATACTATCCTATCTTGTTAGACCATGCTCTAGGTGCTTGCTTCAAGCCATACAAGGCTTTCTTCAACCTACAAACAAACTCAGGATTAACAACATGCACATAACCTGGTGGCTGCTCCATATATACCTCTTCTTGCAAATCACCATGCAAGAAGGCATTCTTGACATCCATCTTATGTAAAGACCATTCCTTTGATGCAGCCATAGCAATGAGTGCTCTTATGGTTGCCATCCTTGCAACCGGACTGAATGTTTCTTCATAATCAATGCCATATATTTGTGCATACCCCTTGACTACTAATCTTGCCTTGCATCTATTCACAGAAACATCTGCATTGTGCTTCACCTTATAAACCCACTTACAATCAATTGCATTCTTATCTTTAGGCAAAGGTACCAATTCCCATGTAGCATTTGCTTCCAAGGCATCCATTTCTTCATCCATGACTTTCTCCCATTTTTCTTTTCCCATGGCTTGCTCAAAAGAAGTGGGTTCTGGTTCCTATATCACTTTGACTATATATGCATAGTGAATGGCTGTAAAACCATCATATTTTAGCCTATCCATAGGATACCTAGCTCTTGTAGACCTGCGCAAAGTAGGTTCACTCCCAGGTGCTCTCAAAACATCCCTGGTCTTCCTTACTCCAGGTGTAACAATAGAAGGAATACCCAACTCATCATCAATGCTCTGTTCTGAGCCACTGGATTCACCATCCACATAAGAGTGACCTGCATTCACATCAAACATGGGCTAATCTACCTTCTCTTTTCCTTTTCGTGATACCTGCATACCACTATCTACATTGCTTTGAGAAGATTCTCCTGATCTCAATCTACCTGTCCATGGCAAAGAATGTGAACCACTGCTAGAGGACACTCCAGGTCTACTAATATTTTGTGACTGCTGCTGCAAATTCTGTGCAGCATTACCATTTTGTGCATCTACATCATCAATCACATTTACTGGTTTATACCAGCTACTCATCTCATAAAAAACAACATCTCTACTCACTGTAAACTTACGAGTAGAAGGGTTATAGCATCTATACACTTTCTGCTCTGCAGAGAGTAACCAATAAAGATGCACTTCTCAGATTTTGGATCCAACTTGGATCTCAACTCATCTGGCACATGAACATATGCAATGCAACAAAAAATCTTCAAATGAGAAATATCTGGTTTTCTACCATTATACCTCTCCTCTGGAGTCATCACATGTATTGCTGCAGTGGGAGTCCTGTTCATTATGTAAATTGTTGTAGCAACTGCTTCAGCCCACTAAAAATCTGGCAAGTCTTTTTCATTGAGTATGGCACGAGATACCTCTCCAATATACCTGTTTTTCCTTTTTGCAATTCCATTTTGTTGTGGGGTATGACTGCATGAATATTGCTGCTTTATGCCATGCTCCTGCAGGAACCTTGCAAACTCATTTGAGAGGTACTCTCCCCCTCCATCTGACCTTAGGCATTTTATTTGCAGGCTTGTTTCTTTTTCAACCATAGCTTTAAGAGTTTTGAAATGCCCAAAAACTTCACTTTTCTTTTTCATAAAATAAACCCAAACTTTTCTGCTATAGTCATCAATAAAAGTGAAAAAATAATGACAACCTCCAAGAGATGCAGCTTTAGTAGTCCACACATCAGAGTGGATTAATTCCAATGGCTTCTTACTCTCTTGAATATGTCTAGGAAATGGTTTCCTTGCCTGTTTTCCAAATTGTCAGGCTTCACATACCTTATGCATTTCTACAACCTTGAATTTAGGCAATCCTGCAATAATACTTTGGGCTTGCATTGATTTAAGTCGCTGTACATTAACATGACCAATGCGTTTATGCCAGATATCAATATCTGCAACTACACTGGTCCCATGTGCAAACATTGCTGCACTCAATTCAGGCATGTCTGCATCCAACGTAAACATTCTGCCCTTCTTCTTTCCTTTTGCTATCAAGCGATCTTTCTTTTTCATATCCTCAACAAAGCATCCATGAGGATTAAATCTGACCTGCAAGCCCTGCTCAACCATTTGACCAACAAAAACCAGATTCTTGGTGATATTCGGGACATGAAATACATCGGACATCCCATCCTGCATAGACAAATGAATTTTCCAATCTACACAATAGGATGTGCAGTATCATCACCAGTCTCCACAAATCTTGGTTTTTCCATTTTCCTTACATCCTCCATCCATTATGCATGAACTGTCATGTGGTTTGATGCACTTGAGTCAACATACCATACATCGTTGCTTTCTTCTGCACTTGTCACAGAATTGTTCATGTGCTGCACCATAAACAAATGCTCATTTCTGTCATCACCCTGTCTACTAGAGGATGCATAATTCCCTTGTTGCAAATTTTCATTCATGATGTCATTATGCTTTTTATAGTAGTCTTTGGCCATATGACCCATTTTACCACAGTAGTAGCATTCAACATTACTGTTCATTTTGGCCTCTTTGCCATCCACCACGACTTCTTTGGCTCCCCTTGCCTCTAGAGTTACCACGTCCTCCTCCATAGGACTGGTTTTCTTGAGTTTGCTGCATATTCTGATTTCTATCACGGCCTCCAGGTCGGGCTCCTCTACCTCTGCCTCTACCTCTTCCAGCATTTGAGTAGAAGACAGCTTCTTTTGAAGTTCCTCCTGAAGAAGATGCACCACCATTTCTATGCTCCTCAGAAATTAGAAGAGCAATCAACTCCTCAAAATCAGGAAATCTTTCACGGACGGAAATGGATGTTCGAAACTGTGCATAATCCTTTCCTAGACCATTTAAGGTCACAGAAACTAAATCATCATCTTCCACTGGCGACCCAATGGAAGAAAGTGCATCTGCAATCTTCTTCACCTTCATGTGGTAGTCATTGATGCTCATACTTTCTCTTTGCACATTGTGCAACTCTTGCTTGAGCTGCATTTTCCTAGCTTGTGTATTTGTGCTATACATTTTTGACAAAGTATCCCATGTCTCCTTTGGCATACTTGCATCCTGAATATGCACAATCATAGAGTCTGAAATACTGATAGACAGCCAGTACATAACTTTTCTAGCTCTCTCATTCCATCCTTTAAATGCCTGCATTTGCTGTTAATTGGGAACATCAGGAAGAACTGGTTCTTTTTCATTTCCTGTACGAATTCCCAATATCCTTTTCCCATAAGGAAATTCGTCATTCTAAACTTCCATGCTTGGAAGTTGTTCTTGTCAAGCTTTTCAGTGACAATCTATGATAGAGAATCAGATGCCATTACAGAACACTGCGAAAAATTCTGTCACTGCAAAAAACACAGTTTCAGCCTCACAAGGGCAAATCTGCAAAACTGACAAAAGTGGTATTTGACCACACAGTCACTTCCTAATGACGATTTTGCATCAACAGGCAACAAGGATGATTCTGTAACTCCCAATGTCACTGCGCACAGGCATACGATGAAATTTCTATAGTAACTTTTCACCGACATGTAGAACAGTGGTCTCACAGCATAAAACAGGGCCTTTTCTTGAGTGCGTGCAGAAAACTTCCGCCTCCAAAATAGGCCCCGAAATAGCCTCAATTCAAAAAAATAGAGCAACCAAGGGCTAAAGCCTTTCTCGCAGCATATACTGCCCTCTTGCTACACCGGGAAGGGCATCTCAATCTGAGACAATGCACTCTTACACTTTTTGACTGTGCTACCTGCAGAGACTTGCTCCCAAAATAGAAAAATGAAAGCAACACTGGTCCTCTTACCAGAATACCGCGAACTTGGTTTGCTTTCTTGAGATCCTTACCACAAACAAGGCTCCGATACCATGTCAAAATTGTGGGAGAGAAGGAAGGAGTCTCACTTGTAGCTTTCTTGCTTGCACAATGGGGGAATACACACAGGTGGAGGCTGAAAACAGTTTTCCTCTTCTTAGTTCTGTAAGCCAAAAATAACTCTAGTACAAAGAAATAGAAGAACCCTATATATGGGTCTCAAACCAAACTCAACTAACTAAGGTTGCATACTAACTGAGCCACGAACTAGAGTAGATAAGGATAGCTATCATCTAGCTATTATTCATGGGCGGTGTACCAACCACATCTGCAACTAACAAGTCGGTGACATAAATGCACAACAGTCACCCTGGCATATCATGAGTGGAGCTCGATATCTCAATAGTCTTGTTGTTGATGAGTTTGTAGAGGCTTTTGTTGGGAGAGTGACATATTTATTGGGATACTTATACTCTAGTTATGATCAAATCTAGCTAGCAATTGAAAGCATGGATCTTACTATCATGAAAACACCATTGGGATAAGTGCATATCTGTACTCTACCACAATGGATTCTATTGTGCACATGATGAATGCAATGAATAATGTATTGAGGGATTACATATCTCATCTAACTATGCCTTTTCTAAATGATGTGTTGATAAAAGGATGCATATAAGAGGAATTGAATGAATAGGGATGCACAAGATTCATTGCTAATCATATTGTTGATTGTGGAAAGATTATGGATAGACTGAAAGAGGTGAATCTTACTCCTTTAAGTTAGAATTCAATCTTTGGGGTGAATGAGATTTTGATTGTAGGACATATATATGGTCCACATGGTAGATGGCCATCACTAGCAAAAGTGGATGCTATTGGCAGGATTGAAGAAACTTGCTCTTCAACATCAGAGGTGAGGAGGTTTTTGGGAGCCTGTGCATTCTATCTTATCTGGATACCTCACTTCGCACCTATTGTAGATACTCTTTATCAGCTCTACTATTAAGAAAGGGGTAGAAATTCCAATGGGATAGGATTGAAGGCTATGAGTAAGTTAAAGATATTGTTGAATATTTCACCTACTTTAGGAAAGCTAATTTTGTTGGTGGAAGACCCATTGTCATCACTGTGAATATGAGACCTATAGTTGGGCTACTGGATAGGATGATGATGAGGACTATATATATACATATATATATATAGATTTGGGGAAAAAGTATTGATAGAGATACATAGAAGGTATTTACAATTTAAGAGACAATTGTGGGGGTTGTTTCAACTTTGAAATGCAATAAGGAATATTTTGTTAGAGCATAGTGATTGTGGAGATTCATTGTTTACCTCTTTTGGGATAATTATGAGCTATTCTACTCTTGACATTGATATGTTGATGTGGATTGCCTATATTAACTCGACGGATCCTAAATTTTCATACATGATAAGGAATGATAACCCAATGTGGTTGATATGTTTTCTAAAGGAAGGAATGAAGATGATAAAGATTTGATGGATGAAGCTGAAATTGTAATTGCTATACTTGTTTATGATTGTCACATTTCTTTAGTGAAAACTTTTTCAGATGAGTTTTATGATAGAGATGACTATAGATTGGATAGTATTTGAGTACATTGATAAGAAGGATTGGATGGATGGATGAAGAATTCAAGAGAATTAGGAGAAAGATATATGGCTACTTTCTAAAGAATGGTTTTCTTTGGAAACACTCAAAGAACAAAAGAGGTACCCCATTGCAAGTGGTGTGTGATAGGGATATTTGGTTGCAGATTATATGAGAGTTTCATGAGAGTTTATGGCTTGGTTACAAGGGAATATATGCTACCTTTGAGAAGATTAAAGAGAGATACTATGGAAAGCCATATAATGGGAGGTTTCATAGTTTCTAGAGACTTGTATCACATGTCAAATGTATTTTTCTATGAGACATAGAGATAATTTGCATCATGTGTATCCTCTCTCAATGCAATACAAATGGGTTGTAGATCTAGAGACGATGCCTATGGGACTATGGCATATGAAATATATTATGCTTGCATGTGAGGACCTTATAAATCAAGTTGAAGGGGCTGGGATTTGAGGATTAAAGCAATGGATGCTATGCAAGTTTCTACTAGAAGATGTGTTTTGCAGCTATGGATGTGTGGACAATGTTACTATTGACAAAGGAGAGTTTAATGTTGAGGAGGCTAGAGACTTATTCTCTAGATTAGGGATTAAGCATGCAATTACATGCATATATAATCTAGAGGGGAATGGAAAGAGTGAAAGAAGGCATCCTCCAATTTTCAAGGCCCTGGCAAAGGCACATGTAGGGGAAAATTTTGAGAGTGGCCACGATTATTGCCACATGAATTATGGATTGATCACATTACTCATAATGCTACAATAGGGTATATGCTAGTAGAGTAATGTGATCTATGAGTATCAAACTATGGGCCATTATGGATTGATCTATGGGAGAAAACCAATTGTGCCAATAGAAGAAGTGGCTACCACATGGTATGTCTTGCCATGGGAAGAAGGGATGAGTAGGGAAGAATTGCTTGCTCTTAGGATCTAATGGTCGGAAAGAGGATCAAACATAGAGCTTGTATCCCAAGAGTGACAAAAGAAGGAGACTGGGTACTTGTGTATGACTGTAGTTTTGATAATCAACATAGTACCATTAGGAAGGTCTCCAAGGGATGGTTTGGTTTATATATTGTGATCTATACATATGATAATGCAACACTCTCTTTTTGAGCTAGATGGAATAGAGCTGAAGATACCCATTGCAGGAAAAAGAATCAAACTATTCAAGAAAGAGTTTGATACTCATGAAAAGAGGAAGAGGATTGGATTGAAATTGCATATAGGAGAAAATTGAAGAAGGTGAAGAAGACAATATTTTGAATGAAGAAGAAGACCTCAATCCTATTGAAGAGTAAGATGAGTAGCACATGCCAAAGGATGTGCAAGTTGGGGGGGGGATGTCACATGGTTGTATGTCTATATGTTGAAACTTATGGGATCTTTGTTAGTATCTAAATTTTTTCTTGTGCATATGGGATCTAACTATAGTTATTTATGCTAAGAGTTACTTTGTTGTTATGATAAATTTTCAAGACATTTGAAGTTAGTTCACACCTAAATGTTGCATGCTACATGACAAGACCTTTTATGGTGGGTAGCTCAATAGTCTGTTAGGTGATCCCCATGACGACATAGTTTAAGTGGGGATTACAAGTGTGAATGCTCTAGGATCAGATTCCATGATTTTCACCATGATTTTTGGTCTAAATAGGATTTCTTATTATAGGGAGAAAGTAGCAAGAAAGCTCATACTTTTTGTCTATGAAAAACAAGGGAAAAGCTAGGACAATGTAGGGTGAAGATTGGAGAAGACTTAATGATGTGTGTGGATGCATGAAGAGGGATAGACTTGTGTATCTTTGGATTGTTATGGACTAATCTGAATAGTGAAAAGGGGCTATTCATTTCTCTTCACTGCTTGCATAGGGAGTTTTACCTTGAATCATGTGCAATCTATTGCTCTTAGTTGTTCAGATTAGAGGCATACTGTGGACATATTTGAGGTTTCCTATTGCACTACTATTGTGAATCAAAACATGGATTTTAGGCTACAAAAATAGTCTTTTTGAAGCTTCAAGATAGCATATTTTGATCTATACCAGTTGTTTTAGATTCAAACTATTCTGCACTTATTTAGGGGCTAGTTTGGGTCATAGATACATTGTTTTATGCTCATATTATTGTATAGCAAATATTGAATATTTTGGATTGAATTAAATTGGGATTTTTCTAAGCCATACCCTTAGAACTATTATTTTCAAGTGGATATAAATGCTCTACAATTTTTGAGCCAAAGGTTTTACATGATAAATACAATCTATAGTTAGTTTCCTTCTAGTTCTTGTGTTCCTATAGATTCTTGCCTTCAACTTGTAGAGAATTTCTTATCTCTTGATAGTAATCTCTTCTTGCAAGAACTGTGGTGGTTTTAGGCCAAACATAAGAAATCCCTCAATACCGCAACATCAAGGATTTGTTCCCTTATCACAGGTAGTGATGGGATTAACATTAACATGGTCAGTGGCAATGTGAGGATTCTAATGACTATTGATGTGCTAGGTGTGGATGTGTGGACCCATCTAACTAGGAAATCCATCATCAATGTCTGCATGTGTTGAGCTTGCCATCTCAACACTCCCTCTCAAGCTCAACCACATATCTATAACTCCGAGTAAGCTTCAAAATTCTTAAAGCTTATTTGCACCCAATACCTTTGTGAAAATGTTAGCTATATGATCATGTGTGTTGATATATACCAAGTCAATCTCTTCTGCAAGTACCTTCTCTCTCAAAAAATGGTAGTGCATCTCAATATATTTTATCACAGCATAGAACACTAGGTTTCTAGCTAATTGTATGCTTCTCATGTTGTCACTATGAATGATAATTGGACCATCTCCTTGCACATACAAATCACCCAATAACTTTTACATCCATACCACCTCACTTATTGCCATAGCAACACCTCTATACTTAGCTTTTGTACTCGATAAAACAATTGTTGGTTGCTTTTTGGTGCTCCATGCACTAGCAAGGGAAAACATGAATTTGCTAGTAGATTTTCTATCAGACCTTCTACTAGTCCAATTTGCATATGTATACCCAAACACTTGTACATCCTTACCTACCTCATAAAGTACATAATGCAAGGTGGACTTCACATACCTTAATATACATCTGATTGCATTCAAATGAGGCTTCCTAGGTATCTGCATAAATAGAATCATAAGTCCAGCAACATAGCTTAAGTCAGGTTTCATGTGTTGGTCATGTAGATCAAACTCATAGGGTCTTCTATCTCAGCCCAACATTAACATTTAACTTTATATTTTGCTCAAATGGCATTGAAAGAGGCTTACATGCCATCATACCATACTTGGATAACATATCTAAGCCATATTGCCTTTGAGATAGCCATGTACCATTAGTATATTTTATCACTTCAATGCCAAGGAAGTATCTTAGCTCACCCAAATGCTTCATCTCAAAGTTTTGCTTCAAAAGGCACTTAACATTAGCAATCCCACTATCACTATCACATGTAATAATCAAGTCATCCACATAGATGAGTATGATAATCAAACATGCATCAATTTTCCTTAAAGTGAGTGATTTGCATCTGAAACATAAAAAACAATGTTGAAAAGATACTCTTTGATCTTGTTAGACCATACTCTAGGTGCTCGTTTCAACCCATAAAGTGCCTTCTTAACTTGCACAAATATGTGGGATTCTTTGCATCCTCATAACTTGCTATGTGCTCCATATATACCTATTCTTGTGAATCAACATGTAGGAATGCATTCTTCACATCCATTTGCTACTATAAGCTCCAAATTTTGGCTATTGCCAAAGCAATCATGCATCTAATAGTTTCCATCCTAACAACTGAATTGAATGTCTCTTCATAATCTATACCATACATCTGTGCATAGCCTTTTTTTATAACTAGCATGGCATTATACTTGCTACTAGAATCAGATGCATTATTCTTTATTTTATAGACCCATTTATAACCAATAGCTTTCTTGCCCTTAGTCAATGGTGCGAGATCCCAAGTCCTCTTGACATCTAATGCAACCATCTCCTCATCCATTGCTGCATCCTAATGAGCATGACCAATATTCTCCTCAAAACAAGTGAGATCAATATTGTTAACTACCTTTACCATGTAAGTATAATGAGTGATCAACATAACCCTCAAAATCAAATCTTCTAACATGATATCTCACCCTACTAGACCTTCGCACCACTAGATCCCTCAATGGAGCCTTTACATTACCATGTACTCTCTATACTCCTAATGTCTTGACTAAAGGAATACCAAGCTTATCATCCAAACTCTTTGAGCCACTAGAATCACCATCAAGAACTGTATGGCTAGTAGATGCATTATTACCATCTAACACTTTCTTCTTTCCTTTGTCATTACTTGTAACAACAGTAGATGCACTTGAAGATGTGAGACTACTCCTTAGTCTCCCAAACCAAGGACTAATTGTAGATTAACTATCAAATGATACCTTTTGTCCATTAAGAGTTAGCGATTCTTGCTTTTCTGTCTATATGACTATCATAATCATCAACATCATGCAATGCATCTTCAATAGATGCATACTAGCTACTCATCACATAAAAAATAGTATCCCTATTCATTCAAAACTCACCATTAATAGGGTTGTAACAATGATACCATTTTTACTCTGTAGAGTATCCACCAATAAAAATTAATTTTCTAGTCTTTAGGTCCAATTTTTTTCTCAACTCATCAAGCACATGAGTATATGTAATACAATCAAACACTTTCAAGTGTGATATATAAGGTTTCTTACTTGTATAACATTCTTCAGGAGTCATACCATGAATTCTAGTTGTGCGAGACCTATTCATAATGTAGACAATAGTATGAATGACCTCAGATGACAAAAAATGTATGGGCATATTTCCCAGACAAAAAATGCTTGGGCATGTTTTTTAAAGCCATCAAATCTTGTGTAACTTCTACAATATGTCTATTTTTCTTTCTACAACCTTATTTTGTTTGGATTATACATGTTATGTAAATTGTTGTTTATCTCATGAGACCTTAAAAAATTACTAAACTCATTAGAGAGCTATTATTTTCCTTCATTTGACATCAAGCACTTAACTTTCAAGCCTATTTCTATTTCAACAATAGTCTTAAAAGTTTTGAAGTCTCAAACACTTCACTTTTTTCCTTTATGAAATATACCCAAATTTTTCTATAGAAATTATAAATGGATGTAACAAAATACTTATTGTCACCCCAAGAGATACATTTTGGGTAGCCCCCCAAACATCTGTGCGTACAACATCAAGTATATTCTTTCTTACATCTCTATCATGCAAAAATTGTTGCCTTGCTTGCTTCCCAAATTGACATGCTTTACAAAATTTATGTAATACTGCAACTCTAAATGTAGGTAAATGTGTAACCAACCATTTGGACTATATTAAATTTAGCCTTTGTAGATTTTTATGTCCAATGAGTTTGTGCCATATTTGAATGTCTGCAATCATATCTTTGCCTTTAACATACATAGTGATTTGGGTTTTTTACAAACTAGATTTCTACCATAAAATTTGGTCAAAACCCCTATCAAGAGCCTTACCATATCATTTTGGATTTACTCTTCAAGCACTAGGTATGTTACATTGCTTCTCGATTATGATAACTCTAGCAAATTGGGGGAACAAGTTCTTAGGAGGGATGTCAATGTAAAGGGTAAAAGGGATGGTTATCTGAGTGAAGATGGAAATGGATTACACCTAGGAGTTGAGTGAGTGCATAGATTTTTCAAAGGACTAGCCTCCAACTACACATGGGTTCCGCCTACATCACTAAGATTTGGAATCTATCACCATCATTAGAGGACACCTCACCCTAGTACACAAGTCAATATCCACATCATGGTGTCATTTGGATCTTATATAAAAGCTTACAAGCATGGATCCCTTCTGTCACATGCTTATATGTATTTATATATATATGGGGGACTAAAGTCAAAGTAGCTTTTGGAAGATGTTTTTTATAATCTTAATAACTCCCAAGAAAATGCAAATTTCAAGAAAATTCTCACGTAGCTTGATTGGTTTTTGACTTGGTCTACAAAGTTATAGAAGAAACTTTTTTCAGATTCTTCACCGATTTGAAGTTATGAATGCGCAGACTACTGGCTATGTATAATTTTCTTCTCTTTCACCATATCAACTTTCCATTCTATCCTTCTTGTAAATATATTATAATAATGTGCTTTGGACACCCACCTCTTGTAATCTAGCTCCCTTTCTCTATTTTTTCTACCACCACCCTTGGCTTCTTGCATGATGGCCAAGGTGGGGACTTGTCCCACCTACTATTCTCCATATTTTCAAAGATGCCATACATAATCTAGGATTATGTTAATTAAGAAGATTAGCCTAATCTAATCCATTATGGAGGATACATAAGGAGGCCATGGAGATGTAAAGGACAATGACAATGAGAATGACAATGACAAGCACATGAGAGCACTCTAGAATACCCTCATGCTAGTCCATCTCTTTGAGGTAAGCTATGAGTGAGTTATTTTATTATGTAGCATAATGGCAAGCTTCCTCTACCTCTTTTACTCTTGTCTCCCTCTCTTCTCATCTTCTCATTCTATGAATACATAATGGTAAGCTTCCTCTACCTCTTCTCCTCTTGTCTCCCTCTCTCTCTCTCTCTCTCTCTCTGATATTCTAATATGGTGTCTAGTATATGTATTCTCTCTTGTAAATTTATGTCTTGGTTCTTTTGATTCTCTTTGAGAAAAGGGATGTCCTAGCCCATCCTCCCTTTGGCTAGGTGGTGCCCGTCTTTAGTTCTCTTA
The DNA here is from genome assembly GCF_053477565.2 of Lygodium microphyllum. Taxonomy (NCBI): domain Eukaryota; kingdom Viridiplantae; phylum Streptophyta; class Polypodiopsida; order Schizaeales; family Lygodiaceae; genus Lygodium; species Lygodium microphyllum. Next base: position 137,873,390 of record NC_141141.1, read on the forward strand.
GTGAGGATTAGAGTTTGGATGGGTAAGAGGCAACCCATTCATCATTTCAGCCCTAAATAGCAACATTTATAACAAGGATTTCAGCATCCAAGGTAAACATGCAATGGACTCTACTTCCTATTGTAATCAACCCTGTACTTATTATTAAAGTCTTCAACAAAACAACCCTTTCTATTACATCAAACATGTAGCCCTTGCTCTACCATTTGACTAGATACCAAATTCTTTGTGATGGATGGTATGTGTAAAATATTTGACAAACACTTTGTTTGACCATCATGCAAGGACAAATGAACTTTTTTAATATGTGAAATCAGATAACATGAATCACCACTTGTCTTTACATAACTCTAACTTTGTAAATCTTGCATCTCTTCAAACCATTCAGCATGGCTAGCCATATGATTAGATGCACCATATGATTAGATGCACCTACACGTATTATTAAAGTCTTCAACATAAAAATCCTTTGCATTAAATCTAGCTTATAGCTCTTGCTCTGCCATTTGACCAATAAATACCAAATTCTTTAGATAAATGGTACATGTAAAATATTTGACAAATACTTTGTCTCACCATCATACAAGAAAAAATAAACCTTTTCAATATATGAAATTGGATGACATGAATCATCACTTATCTCTACATAACTCTAACTTTGTAAATCTTTAATCTCTCTAAACCATTCAACATGACTAGCCATATGATTAGATGCACCAGAATTAATATAGCATACATCATCAGATGTTCCCTTTCCTGTAATAGTATTTATCATGTGTTATATGACAAACAAACACTCATTTTTGTCATTATTTTGTCTTGAAGATGATGCATAATTTTCTTGTTGCAACTTGCCATCGCGCTAGAAATATCATCATTCTTAATAAAACAATGGGCTTCAATATGACATTTTTTTCCATGATAATAATCAATAGTAGAACTATTAGAACCTTTGCTTTGCCATCCACTCCTCCTTTAGAGGTCCCTTTGTCTCTAGAATCAGAACCATGCCTCAAAATTTGCATTTAATTAAATTGCTGATTTAACCCATTTTGTTGGCTACTACTAGTACATCCCATACCATGGCCTCTTGAAGAGGATCTACCACATCCCCCTTAAGTAAAATGCTTGTAAAAATTACATGGTGTCGTGCCGCTATATGCACACTGTGTAAAAAAGTCTAGAGTGCGGCTTCCTTTTAGATTTAGAGAGCCAATGCCACTTTAGCTATTAGTATTAATATCCATGGTTCAAAATATTAGATTTTTTTGGACAAGTTTTTAGTCAATTTTTTATATTCTAGATATTATCTCTTATAAAAAGCTATAAAACTATAGATAACTTCTAGATTAGGAGGACATGTAAAAGAAAGCATGTAGCTTTCAGCCAATTTGAGAGGATTTTGTGTAAAAAAAGAGATTAGCGAAATCACACAACACGTGATCCCTGTTTTCATGCAGTGAACAACACTCTGAAAGTGGGAGATGAAGAAGGAGTGATCTGGCAGGATTCTGGTCAGGTGTCCTAGTATTTAACCCCCCTTTCAGAGCCATTGAAAGCATCAAATTGGCAATCTGAGTAGCATAGATGAAGGTATTATTTTGTACACGTTTTTGTCTATTAGAGTTATATTTTCTCATAATGCTGAAAGAAACTCACAAGCTTCATCTCTGTTAGTATTCTTCTATATTTTCTAATTCTTTTTTGGAGTATTCTTCTACGTCTTCAATCTCTTCGAACCCCTTCTCTTTCTTCTACTCCTCTCATTGAATCTACTTATACCTTGCTATCTCTTATTTTCAAGAATTTGGCTTAAAACCTTCAACCCTTCCCTTATATCTACCATCTTCGAAGTCAAAGCTCTTAAACCCCCATACATTCTTCTCTTGCCAAACCCCTGTGGTGACCTTCAACCCTACGTGTTGCAACATTGGTGAACCCGACGTGAAGGTTGGTGTAAGAGAACTCCAAGATGGGGGATTCTTCAAGAGATACTCTACAACAATTGGTGCGCATACTGCAACAGACTCAACAACAACAAATCCAAATGTTACAACAACAACAATAAAGGCAAGATGAAGAGAAGATTGGCTCCACAGCTATCAAGGCCCTAGAGGAAGTTTGGCATGAATTAAAACAATTTAATGGTCAAAATGTCTCTGTTTTTATTCGCTTATATGTTGAAAAAATGCTATTCTTTGGTGTACCACAACATGCATGGAGCCGTTATTTTGCTAGACTAGCCAAGCATGGTCTTCAAGAAAGAATCCATGGTCTTTTTCAACAAGATGTAGATTGGGATGCATTCAAAAAAGCCCTACGCAAAAAATTCTTCTTAGAAGAAAATGACCTAATGATGAAGAAAAGTTTCACTGAATGGGTTGAAAAACCCAACAAAGGTTTAGCTGCAAGAGCTCTATACCATGAAATTGAAAGTAAATTTGGACAACTTAATGCTGAAGACCAACAAAGTATGGAAGGTCAGAAGATTGAATTATTCCTTAAGGCTGCAGATCCCATTCTGCAAGAGAAGCTTGCTGATCGCCTAGAAGATGCTACCTCCAAATCAGGAGTCAAGACTGCATGGAGAGATGTTACTGATGCAGTTAACATGATTTCTCGAAGAGAGCAGATGCGACTAAGATTGGGCTCTACTTCAACTTCAACAACTCCATTGATGGAGATTGTTCCACCTTCAAAATCTCCTATTCCTTTAACTAATCATCCAACTCTTTATTCTTCTATTCCTTCTAAAAATGATGTAATGGATGAACTCATTAAAAGCATGCATGTCCTTCATCTGAATCTTACAGAAATTAGTTTAAAAGTAGAGAAGATGGATGTCAAAGTCGAAGAGCGAGGACGAGCATCAACTCAAAGACCCATGAGAGAAGGCTTTAAGAGGCACTGCATTTGGTGTGACAGCCAACAACATAACAATAGGGAGCATTCTGCCTTTCGTGAGGCTGAAGCATAGAAGCTAATCTTTTGGAAATACATAAAAATTCATGTGGCTGAAACTGGTCTTCCACTAGAGCCAAAATTTGGCAATGGTGGAATGAAGAAAATATTAGAAGATTTAGCTGTAAAGAATGCCTATGCAGCAATTGATGCAGATACCTATGGGCTGCAAATTGAGCCAATTAAATCAAGTTTGAAAGCATGTAAAGCTAATGTGCAATCTAAAGTATGGATGCAGGCACTAGATCAAATGGAACGTGGTAAAGCAGTCAAAGAAGATTTGGCTAATGTCAGTCAGTATATGAAAAGAGAAGATGAACCAGGGCCTTCCTCTTCTGGCCCTCCAAAACAGGTAACTAAAAGAACACGTGAACAACCAAAGCTTGCTGAAAATATAACCACAGATCAAGAGATGGAAGATGTGCCACAAACAAAGAAGATCAAAGAAAAGAAGAAAGGCAAGCAGCCAGGCTACAAATTGCAGTCTAATATAGAATCTGCAACCGATCTCAAATGAGTCCTAGAAGAATGAATTCTAGGAAGCAAAATTGAATTCATCTTAGGCGAAATTCTTGGAATTGCCAAATGTGAATTCCATGATGTAATTATTAATGTAATCAAAAGGAAAAGACAATATGTTGGTGATGAAGAAATAGTGCATGCTTTTTGCAAGTTCTTCGAGTTTTTGTGCAGGATGAAGAGAATCTGACTTCACAAGGAATTCAACTTGAAGCAGTTAAAAAATTAATTGCAGGAATTGAAGCTGAAGATAAAGAAAACATGAATGCAAAAATTAAAGAAGTGAAAGCTAAAAATGTAATGGTCGGCTGGTCCAAACTAGTTGGGCAGCCCACCTCTCAAAAAGAAGGCAGTCTATAGCACATGCATGAGAAAGAAGAGGCTCAGTTCATTCCAAGCACTCACTACTCTTGTACGCATTGGGTAAGAGCAACAACGGAGATAGTTGTCAAAATTGGAGAAAAAGAAACACCATGTATTGCACTCTTAGACCATGGCTCGGAGATAAATGTCATGGCAAGGAGTCTCTATGAAAGTGGCAAATGGCCCATAGATGTTGATCCAGGTTGTCAAATGAGAGCTGCAAACAACTCTTTTGGAGAGTTATATGCTGCATGTCCTAATGTGCAGGTAACTATTGGAGACATAAAAGATAATTTTCACTTTTTTGTTCAAAACTCTTGTAGTTACCCTATCATTCTTGGGAAACCTTACATTTCTGAAGCCCGCTTGGAAACAAAAGCTCTTGATGATGGTTCTTCCTATGCTCGAATCCGAAGCAAGGATAATGAACAAGCTATTCAATTTCTTACTGTGTGTGTTAACCATCATCAAAATAGAGATTGATTGCGTGATTATCCTATGCCTCCTAATGCCCGAGAATTCAAGGGTTTTTGGGTTGTACTACTATAAAGGGAGGCTATGATAGTGCATCACGTAAAAATATTGAACCTCCTCATGCAACATAAACTGTGTCTCTAGCAAATTTATATGTATGTACATCCAATAGTATGGGCTATTATAAGTCTCTTCCGGCGATGACTAAGGCTGAAAAAAAAATTTTATGTCATGTAAAAAGGGAGCTCAAAACTTATGGCATGATGGCTGAAAATGAAGATATTTCGAGCATTGTTTTTGGACTGATTACTATTGACACATTGGCTGAAATATATGCAACTGCTCATGTAGAAAATCAGGCAAAATCAATCCATAGAAGTACATACATTGAATTTTTATCAAACAACTCAAGAGTTTGTTGAACATGAAGACAATGGTTTACTCAACAAGGTTGAAGCATAAGTGGAGACAAAATACAAGACAGTGGATAAGAAGGTCACCAAAAATGTGGTAGTCCCACTGCCTCCTGAAAGTGAAGGGCTCGTTGATAGGGCAGCAAATCAACCAAGTCTTCGTGATCCTTCCAACATTGGTCACAAGTTCATATCTAAAAGTATAAAAGAGCTCAAAATAGGTGAAAATTATTTCCTTTCGCCGGCTGAAAAACACTCTTTTATGCAAATGCTAATGAAACATGGAAAAGCTTTTGCATTTCAACCAAGTGAAATAGGTTGTGTAGATCCAAATATTGTGGCTCATATGGTCATTTTTACGGTCTCACGTGTGCCTTGGAACCTCAAGCCCATTCTCGTTCTAAGGGCACATTTGCCCAAATTATTAGAACTTCTAAATGAGAAGATCAGAATGAAGATTTTAGAACCATATTCAACACCTTACTCGAACCAATGGTTTACTATGCCTAATAAAAATGGATCTTTATGATTCATTCAAGATCTAAAGCCTATCAATCGTGTCACAATCCGAAATGTTGGTTCGGGTCCAATTGTTGATGACTTTGCTGAAGCTTTTGCAAGTAGAGCAATTTATTCTATGGTCGACTTATATTTAGGATATGACCAATTTCATCTTTCATTAGAAAGCTGAGACATTACCACAATGAAGACACCTCTTGGATTGGTCTACATGTGCACTCTACCACAAGGTGCAACAAACTCCGTAGCCCATATGATGAATGCCATGCACAAACTCTTAAGTGACTTTATTCCACAACTTACTCTTCCATTTCTTGATGATGTACCTATCAAGGGATGCGAAGTCAATGAAAAGAATGAGGAGCTTGACAAAGATGGTTGCAGGACATTTGTAGTTAACCATATTCATGATTGTGATAAGATTTTGATAAGGCTAGAAGAGGTACATCTTACCCTTTGTGGAGCTAATTCGATTTTTGGAGTAGAAGAAGTCCTAGTGGTTGGTCATCTATGTGGCCCCTATGGATGCAAATCTTCTCCAATCAAGATAGATGCCATTAGTAGAATCCAAGAAAAATGCAAAATGTTTCAGAGGTGAGAATATTCTTGCCGCATGTGTATTCTATCTCATATGGATACCACATTTTGATCATGTAGCCGAAAATATTTATTAATTATTAAGAAAAGGCCAAAGATTCTCTTGGAATAAAGAGCATACTCTCACTATGCATAAATTAAAGAAGCTATTAATTTCAGCCCCCCACTCTCAAAGGGCTGACTATTCAAATGGTCAATCCATCATCCTTATAGTTGGATACAAGTCCCATTGGGATAGAATGGGCTGTTGACCAAGAGGATCTTGAAGGTAATAGGTATGCAATTCATTTTGGAGCAAAAGTTCTCAATGAACATCAAAGAAGATATGCACAAGTAAAAAGGGAATTGTGGGGAGTTGTAACATCATTAAAGTGTGATCGTGAATACTTTATAGGTGCTTCCATAGTGGTAGAAACTGATTGTCTCCACTCTTGGGCATGATTGCCAACTCCTCTACACCCGACATTGCTATGCTAAGATGGATTGCATATATTAAGTCTCTCAACCCCGAATTAAAGCATATTGCAGGAAAGGCGAATCTAGTTGCTGACATGCTATCACGTGCAAGATATGACAATGAAGCAGAGCTTATGGAAGAAGATGAAGTTGAAGAATCTATACTTCTTGAATTTCATTCCATGGCTGCTGAAAATACATTTTCAATTACTGCATATACTGGTCCAAAGCTGAAAACAAGAGGATGGTCAACTAGAAGCCAGCATGCTCATTGCATTGCTCAAGTTCTAGTTCATTTTCTTGAAGAAGATTATGAAGAAGATTGGCTAAAGATCTAAAGATCGGCCAATATTTGAGCACAATGAAGAAGAAGGAGACTTGAACTGATGAGGAGTTCAAACATATCAAGAGGAAAGCTTATGGATTTTTTCTTAAAGAAGGACATCTATGGAAGCTCGCAAAGAAGAAGAAAGAAGCGCCTGTCCGAGTTTTAGGTAACAAAAGATTGCAACAATAGGTAATGAAGGAATTTCATGAAAGCCTGTGGGCTGGCCATAGAGGCATATAGGGAACCTTTAGTAAGGTCAAAGAAAAATATTGGTGGAAAATAATGTATCGAGACATAGCACATTTTGTTGAAACCTGTTATGTGTGTCAAATGTATTCTATGATCAAGCATCGAGATGGGTTACAACCAACTTATCCTTTGTCTATACATTATAGATGGGTTATTGATCTTATAACCATGCCTACAGGAATGTGGAATATACAGTATTTAGTGCTTGCAAGAGAGGATCTAACCAATCAAGTTGAAGGAAAATCCTTAACAACCAAATCTACTCAAGTTGTTTGTCATTTTTTGCTTGAAGAAGTGTTTTGTAGATATGGTTGTGTGGGTAAAGTAACTGCAGATAGAGGAGAGTTGGATGCTGATGAGGCACGTAACTTCTTTGCTCAATTGGGTATTAAGTTGGCTTTAACATCATCCTACAACCCTGAAGGCAATGGAAAGAGTGAGAGAGGTCATCAACCTATTCTCAAAGCTCTAGCAAAGTCTTGTAGAGGAAGGATCAAAGAATGGCCTAAAATGCTACCTTTTGCATTATGGGCTGACCGGACTACTCAAAGTTCAATGACTGGCTATATGCCAGCTGAACTTATGCATGGACAACAACCAATTATGCCAATTGAAGAATCTATTCTCACATGGAGTCTTCTACCTTGGGAGGAAGGCATCAGTAGAGAAGAATTGCTGACTTTGCGCATATGGTAGCTAGAAAAAAGGCTTGAAGATGTTCAAGCAGCTATTGAGAAGCTAAAGATAGCAATACTAAAGAACAAAAGAAGATTTGATAAGTGACATTGACTTCAGCCAAGAGCAATTCAAGAAAATGACTGGGTGCTTGTCTATGACAATAGCCTAAACAATCAATACAGTGCTTCTAGGAAGATGGTAAAGCGTTGATTTGGCCCATATGTGGTAAAGGTCGTTCATGACAATGCCACATATTCATTGGCTGAATTGGATGGAACAAGCATGAAGATACCCATAGTTGGAAAAAGAATCAAGCTCTTCAAATGAAGAGAAAGTTCAACATATGAGCTAGAAGACTTGAATATAATTCAAGAGCATGAAGACATAGAGGAAGAAGAAGAGGTAGAAGATAAATACATTGACATGGCAGAAGATACTTCTTCTGACATTGCAAATCCGTAAGACTTTGGCGCATGCCAGAGGATGTGCAGGTTAGGAGGAGGTGGATGTCATGCCACTATGCACACACCGTGTAAAAAAATCTAGAGTATGACTTCCTTCTAGATTTAGAGAGCCAATGCCACTTTAGTTATTAGTATTAGTTCCATGGTTCAAAATATTAGACTTTTTTGGACAAGTTTTTAGTCAATTATTGATATTCCAGATATTATCTCTTGTAAAAATCCATAAAACTATAGATAACTTCTAGATTAGGAGGACATGTAAAAGAAAGCATGTAGCTTTCAGCCAATTTGAGAGGATTTTGTGTAAAAAAAGAGATTAGAGAAATCGCATAACGCACGATCGTTATTTTGAGGCAGTGAACAACACTCTGAAAGTGGGAGATGAAGGAGTGATATGGCAGGATTTTGGCTAGGTGTCCTAGTATTTAACCCCCCTTTCAGAGCCATTGGAAGCATCAGATTGGCGATCTGAGCAGCATAGAGGAGGGTATTATTTTGTACACGTTTTTATCTATTAGAGTTATATTTTCTCATAATGTTGAAAGAAACTGATATGCTTCATCTTTGTTAGTATTCTTCTATATTTTCTAATTCTTTTTGGGAGTATTCTTCTACATCTTCAATCTCTTCAAACCCCTTCTCTTCCGTCTACTCCTCTCCTTGAATCTACCTACACCCTGCTGTCTCTTATCTTCAAGAACTTGGCTTGAAACCTTTAACCCTTCTCTTATCTCTACCATCTTCGAAGTCAAAGCTCTTGAACCCCCATACATTCTTCTCTTGCCAAACCCCTGTGGTGACCTTCAACCCTACGTGTTGCGACAATGGTATATCAGATAGAATATGATACAAGGAGTAGAGAAAACATAACAAATATAAGAAGAATAAAAACTGCTTTACAGAGTGATACAAAGATGGCTCTGTCCACTGTGCACTTTCAATATGAAGCTTAGATCATGATCTAGATAGATGATAGGCAAACATCTTAATTGTAGATGGAAGAACTCTTTGACTAGGTAAAAGATAGATTGATGATGGCTTTGGAAGGGTCTTCCTTTTATAGCCTAGGAAGGTAGTCTAGTCGGCCTATCTGACCATATTATGGACCTTTCCTAGTTGGCTAGGGGTCATTGATGGCTTTGCCCCTAGAGCCTCTCAAGGGGGCTGCTAGCCCCCTTGAGGCCCCCTATCCAAGGGCTACTTCTGTGGCCCTGAGACCCAAAATAGGGATCAAACCCTTATAAAAACCCCCCTCCTTAAGCGAAGGCGATACCACTTCTCCCCCCCCTTGTCATTGAGAGAGAGAGAGAGAGAGAGAGAGAGAGAGAGAGAGAGAGAGAGAGAGAGAGAGAGAGAGAGAGAGAGAGAGAGAGAGAGAGAGAGAGAGAGAGATAAAGGGAGAGGAGAGAAGAGAGAGAGAGAAAGAGAGGGATAAGAAGAAGAGAAGAAGAAGAAGAAGAAGAGGAAGAGAGAGAGGGAGAGAGAGAGAGAGACTCTTTGAAGGATCCCATTTCTCTTCCCCTCCTTAGAGAGAGAGAGAGAGAGAGAGAGAGAGAGAAAGAAGAAGAAGAGAGAGAGGGAGTCAGAGAGGAGAAGAAGAAGAAGAGGGAGAGAGAGTGAGAGAGTGAGTTAGAGAGAGTGAGAGTGAGTCTTTGAAGGATCCCATTCCTCTTCCTCTCCTTAGAGGGTGACCACACGCAATTACCCTTAGCCTCATCTCCACAAGTTTATCTCCCCCCCTTTTTTTCGCAATAGAAGAGAGTCGCCTTGACACATTATTCTCTCCGGCGAGAGAGAGAGAGAGAGATATATATATATATATATATATAATTTTTTATTTTTTTGGTAGGCTGAAGGTATGGCTCCCAAACAGAGGGAGACGTGCACCAATAGCAATCCTGCGTCAAACAATGGAGCCACCGGTCAGGGAGTTACCGTTAATGCGAATACAATGTTGGATATGAATAATTCATCTCCGAAAACCCAAGTATTAATTGCCATCTTCTCTATTTGTGAGTCATAGGCTTTATCACTTCGTTATGCACATGAATTCATGTAAGGTAGTAGCTTGAACTTATTCCTATTGTTATGATTTGGCATTTTGATTGTTCCTTTTAACCCAACTTAGTTGCATATGACTTATTTGATGATAGGGCAACTACAAGGAAGAATTAGTCAAGGGACATAAGTCGTATAATTGCTAAAAAATATGTCATTAAGAATTGTGAATAGGAAAGTCCCAGTTTAAAGTTTGGATACTTCAAAAGTACTTAGCCTAAGAGCCCAAATATCAAGAAACCCTAGATTCTCGTTCAATGCAAGGTCTGTTAGAGACCAGTTTACCTGAGATTATCTAGCACTTATCTTATCGAGTGTTTACACATTATGCCTATAACATGTTCGATATATGGGAATAATTTTGTGTTGCTTGATGGCTTCACTAGGGGCTAGTATAAGAAAATAATAATAAGGATTGAAACTTAGATGTCTTAAGATTCATCTGTTAACTACGACTTCCACCAATCCAATTTAGGGTTGGATTATCAATCAATTTAAGTGACCTATAGAACTTACGTCGCGGACAATGTTTGAACCCTTAACCTATGCCTTAGCCAAGGGAAGGAAGTGTTAAGAAACATCTTGCATAGTATTGCTCTTTGATCCCAAGGGGGAGAGAAAATGTGCAAAGGAAATGTTGTTGCATCTATTCTTGCAATGTTTGGAAAAGAATATCGTTGTTCTATTAGATAATTGAACAACATGCTAAATGGTTTTACAATTAACTGATTGTTGGATTGTGGTTTGGATGATTATTCCAAGTACTTGTGTTTGATGGTAAATGCATGTAGGGGTCAGTAAATACAAGTTGTCATGGGGAATAAAGGAATGTTTATGATATTAGGCTGATTGCCTTGATTTTACTTGATTCTTAATTGGGTTAATTAAGGAAGGATATTTTTCACACGTGGATCATTCCCAAGGTCACGCCATGCTTCAACCCGAGAGGGCACTCCTCAATTCACAGGTCGAAGGTCGAGTGGTGAAAAGGCCAACCACGGAAGTTGTGTCTCACTCCTAGGTCACTTAGGTTTAGTGGAGCTATGGACATCCCTTGTTTAGTCCGGAATGGAGTTGAAGACTGCCATGAGCCCAATGTCTGGAGGTGTTGGAAGATCCTATTCTAGATAAAGGATGGAAATTATGGTGCCATGTGATTTGGATTGGGTACTTCTGTTGGATAGAAGGGATACATAATTTCTCATGTATGGATAGGAGACAAAGATTATCGTGAAGATAAGTTAAGGAATTTGTTTGAACTTGTTGTCAAAGGATTTCTTGCTCTGTATTCGTCTTTGTGCCGTAAATTACGCGAACGAACCATGTCCCCTACAAGGCTTAATTAATGAAGCTGATTTTTAATGTCACACATAGTTGTGATAGGAACTAATTAGAAAACTAAAGCTATCAAGGGAAGTGGGTGGGAAGAACCTCGACGGGTCTGTTCTACAACAGGGTGGGTCCCAGAGAACTAGGAGGATTCTCACAAGGTTCTATAGTCGCACAACCTATAGGTACTATTAGGTTAGAGTTCTGATTCATGCCATTTTAGGGGACCTGAATGGGACTATGCCCTACAGGCTGAGAGGTTGAGCGGCACATCCCTCTCATTTCCCATTCTCTTTGAACCAAGTGCAGCATGGATCTACTTCGGCTTGGGTACCTATACATAAAGTAGGATGTCCAGGACACAAAGCTAGGATGCTATCAGGAGAGTTTGACCCCTAGGAACCCAGATTTCAAGTTGATCTGAGTGGGTTTGCAGCCGTGAGACCCTAGATAACAAACCTCATGACATTCCATGGGAGTGTTGGGGCGTCGCTTAGACTCGTTTCTCGATGGACCGCTAAAACATGCTTAGATAGCGGGCACATTACAGTTGGTATTAGAGCGAAATTTTGTAATGATGCGTGATTGATTTATGTATGGTTTGTAGACATATCCTAAACAGAATAACCTAAGTGGTATGGCTTGATTGTCAAGCACCTTCTGCACCCACGAATGCTGACATACAAGAGAAGAAATGACTTCTGTTAACCCCAACACGAAGAAGCAAAAGGAAATAAAAAAGACGTAGGGTAAAGGCAGAAAAAAGGTAGCTGGATTGAAGAAAGAATAGGAGAAAAGGCCAAAAGAACAAGGGCATCCTTAAAAGTCCAAGGCAAATGCAAAAGGGGAAAGGTGCATTTTAAAATAAAAAGGCGCACCCTGAAATCTTGTAAAGGAGCGTTGGGCTCTCACCCGTGCAATTTGTAAATGTAGACGGGCAGTGGAAAGGAAGCCAGGAAGATAGAAGGACGATGGGAAAAAGGGCCTAGGCTACAGCCGGCCATGTAAAAAAGGGGAAAAGGGGATGACCGCCCAAAAGGGATTTAGGGTTTTGTATATAAAGTTGAAAAGTGAATGAGAAGCTCATTCTTGTGTGTGCCAAAAGTAGTTCTCCTCTTCTTCTTCTTCTTCTTCTTCTTCTTGCTTGCTTGAGCTTGTGCTTGAGAGAGGGAGTGTGAGAGTGTGAGGGAGTGAGTGTGTGCGGGTGAGGGATTGAGGAGGAGAAGCTCTCCATCTTCTCCTCTCTTCTTCTCTTCTCTTCTCTTCTCTTCTCTTGCTCGCGGTAATGGAGCTTGGAGTGTGGAGCTTGAGGATGGAGCTTGCTTGAAGCTTGCACTTGGATCATGGAGCTATCGGAGTGCACGGGAGAGGAGGTAACTCGAACGGCACGGAGGTAAGCTCACTACACCCGTAGATATAGATGGCGCGTCGGTTATGTGAGAGGTAGCCATTAGTGCTCGGCTTGGAACGCTTGAAACAATAAGCGGTCCGTGGGTCTTGGCGGTTGAGTGAAAGCTCCCACAACTTCTCAAGCAAATTAAGGCACCTAAGTTTGATGGAGAAGGGATAAACGTTGCAACAGAGGTAGAGATATGGATTGAGTCGATGAACGATTATTTCTCTGCTTCACGAACCACTTTTTCCAATCAAGCAATGATAGGAAAATTGAAGTTAGTTGTCTAGGCTCGGATATGGTGGAAGCAATGGTGTAAAGATCAAGGTATTTCCAAAGCCGTTGTCGCTTGGGCTCAACTGAAAGATGTTGTACATGAATGATACCTTCTGCCAACCTACCAGACTTTGAGGATGAATGAATTCTTCAAGCTCAAGCAGCTAGAATTAACCTTGAAAGCTTACTACTCGAAGTTTGTAACCCTATCAAAATACGCACCACCTATGGATATTGTGCAGTAAGTATCCAAGTTTTGCAATTGGCCTGAACAGTCCTCTAAACCACCGTCTTGAAGCAATGCATCCAACGGACTTACAAGATGCATTACTTTGAGAAAATCCAATCATCCAAGAACTTAATTTGGGGAGCTGTGGCAAAGATGATTTTTGTGATTAGGACAAGAGATGCCACACGTGCGGAGAGATAGGGCACATTTGCAGGAGATATCCCTATTGTCAATGCTTCCATTGCAACGAGCTAGGACACATCCAAGCAGACTTCCTTGACCTAAGTCCAAAAGATATTGAGCCTCCTAGGACACGAAGCTACACAAGTGCAGTCTTTGGATATATAGAGAAATCAGATGAAGACAAAGACTAAGAACCCCCTACATCTTATCAAGATGACTAGAAATCCTAGAAGTTTTATCGACATGTAATACAAATTATATTGGAAATAAACCTTACTCTTGTAACTACAGTTAACCTGAGTAATATGAATTGCATCTATTTGGGGCTTAGAACTTGCAAATGATTAAAGATACTCTAGGAAGGAACGACAGTTAATAACTTGTAATTAATTTTCCTTAAGTGTTCTTCTTGACTAATATAGATTGGGTTTTGCTAGAATATTGAAACTTGGAAGTATTCTTTAATATTACAAGCAAAGCTGATCGACCATGGACCTCAGTCCAGATCTTAAAAAATGACAATTTGAAAACAGAGTTTCCATGAGAAGGGACCACTTTAGTCTACCGAAAGGATCCTAGGACAATTTGGTTTAAAGAAGAAAATCCTGCCAAGGATGACTAAAAATCTTGTGACTCCAAGTGATAAAGCTTCGTGTTGTTTCTATTGAAAGGAGCTAGGTGATTTCAAAAGGGAATGACCAAAGCACCCTAAACACCGACGCTCCGAGTGCCACAACATTGGGCATAACCACATCAATTGTCTCAATAGGACTTGAAGAGAACTTGAACTTACAAAAAGAAATGAACTTATACAAGCTCTAATGATCCAAAATACACCAGATACTTAGGAAAAACCCAGAGGATATCCATGAGATGTCACTACAATAAAATCTTCTCTTGTAATTCAAACTCGGATAGATCTAATACAATAAGTTGTTGTTTCAAAAGACCACATGCTTATGAGTGATTAGATTGGTGCAACGGACGCATGATGGGTCCTAACCCACAGGTCTTAAGCCCCACTAATGCTTTCTTCCCCAGTTCTTCCGAGATGAGGACATCTCGAGTTCTCTAAGGGGAAGAGGATGTAAAGTCCATGCCTGCCCCCATATAAAACCCCCCTTTATTAAAGTAAATATAAAATTTTTAACCTTCCCTCCTGTCGTCACCAAATAGGTGGTGAGGGAGGGAAAGGAGGATGATGATGATGCCGACACCAAGGGGAGGAAGAAAAGATGATGGATGATGGGAGATGACATTGACATGAGGAAGAAGGACGTGACGACATGTGAGAGGGAGTCTTCGATGACATTGACAAAGTAAGAGTGGAATAGGAAGTTGATGATGATGATGATGGAGGGGGGAAGGCCACGTGGCCAAGCACCCCTTTGGGCATATCACCCTGTCCCGTGGCCACCTTGCCTAGTCCCTTGCCGCCATGCTATAACAAGTGGTGGGTGGGGGAGACCACCACTACTCCACGACCCCCCAATAACCCCGAGGTGTCCACTAGGGTTTATCGTATGGTACCACGTGAGTGTAAGGGAGGGGGTTATTTAAGGGAAGGAAGGTACATTTTATAAGGTAAGGTCCCATAAATAGGGGGTACATAAGGGGTTGTCAAGATTGTGGGAGATAAGGAAGGAGTCTCACTTGTAGCTTTCTTGCTTGCACAATGGGGGAATACACACAAGGGTGGAGGCTGAAAACAGTTTTCCTCTTCTTAGTTGTGTAAGCCAAAAGAACTCAAGTACAAAGAAATAGAAGAACCCTATATATGGGTCTCAAACCAAACTCAACTAACTAAGGTGGCATACTAACTGAGCCACGATCTAGAGTAGATAAGGATAGCTATCATCTAGCTATTATTCATGGGCGGTGTACCAACCGCATCTGCAACTGACAAGTCGATGACATAAATGCACAACGGTCACCCTGGCATATCACGAGTGGAGCTCGATATCTCAACACTCCCCCTCGAGCTCAATCCCAATTCCTGCACACCAAGCAGGTCTCTGAACTTGCGCAGCTTCTCTGCGCCCAATGCCTTCGTGAATATGTCAACTACCTGATCCTCTGTGCTGACATAAACTAGGTCAATAAGACCTAGTAAACCCTCTCCCGCACATAGTGATAATGCACCTCAATGTGCTTTGTTCTAGCATGATAGACTGGGTTATTTGCCAAGTGTATACTACTCATGTTGTCACAATAAATGACAACTGGTCCATCTGTAGACTGATACATATCATAAAGTAGCTTATGCAACCAAGCTACCTCACATGCAGCCATTGCTGCACCCCTGCACTCAGCCTCTGTGCTTGACAAGGCAATTGTAGGCTGTTTCTTGCTGCTCCAAGTGACTGCAGCACTCCCAAAAGAGAACACATATCCACTGGTAGATCGTCTATCAGAAATGCTACCAGCCCAATCAGCATCAGTGTATCCATGCAACTGTATCTGAACCCCAGTCTCATAAAATAGTCCATACTGCAATGTGGACTTCACATACCTGAGTATGCGTCTAGCCACATCCAAATGCGGTTTTCTTGGAGCCTACATAAATTGACTTACCAATCCAATAGCATAGCTCAAATCTGGCCTGGTAATAGTCATATAAATCAAGCTTCCTACTATGCGTCTGTACATAGTAGGGTCTTCCAAAAGCTCACCTGCATCTGTGCTCAGCTTCACATTCTGCTCCAAAGGAGCTGAAATAGGCTTGCAGCTTGTCATCCCATATTTGGACAGCATGTCCAATCCATACTGCCTCTGCAAGAGCTGTATCCCACTTGGTGATCTAATCACCTCAATGCCCAAGAAATAACGCACCTCTCCCAAATCCTTCATCTCAAACTTCTGCTTCAATAGCATTTTCACATGAAGGATATCTTCATCACTGTCACCTGTCATAATCAAACCATCAACATAAATGACAAGTAGCATAATACCTTTCTCTGTTTTTCTCACATAAAGTGAGAAATTTGCCTTGGAAATCTGAAAGCCAATAGTGACAAGATACTATTCTATGTTGTCAGACCATGCTCTAGGTGCTTGCTTATAGAAGGAATACCCAACTCATTATCAATGCTCTATTCTGAGCCACTGGATTCACCATCCACATAAGAGTGACCTGCATTCACATCAAACATGGGCTGATCTACCTTCTCTTTTCCTTTTTGTGATACTTGAATACCACTATTTGCATTGCTTTGAGAAGATTCTCCTGATCTCAATCTGCCTGTCCATGGCGAAGAATGTGAACCACTGCTAGAGGATGCTCTAGGTCCACTAATATTTTGTGACTACTGCTGTGAATTCTGTGCAGCATTACCATTTTGTGCATCTACATCTCAATCACATTTACTGGTTTATACCAGCTACTCATCTCATCAAAAACAACATCTCTGCTCACTGTAAACTTATGAATAGAAGGGTTATAGCATCTATACCCTTTTTGCTGCAGAGAGTAATCAATAAAGATGCACTTCTCAGCTTTTAGATCCAACTTGGATCTCAACTCATTTGGCACATGTACATAGGCAATGCAACCAAGAAATTTCAAATGAGAAATATCTGGTTTCCTACCAGTATACCTCTCCTCTGGAGTCATCCCATGTATTGCTGCAGTGGGAGTCCTGTTCATTATATAGACTGTTGTAGCAACTACTTCAGCCCAGTAAAAATCTAGCAAGTTTTTTTCATTGAGCATGGCACGAGATACCTCTCCAATATGCCTGTTTTTCCTTTCTGCAACTCCATTTTGTTGTGGGGTATGACTACATGAATATTGCTGCTTTATGCCATGCTCCTACAGGAACCTTGCAAACTCATTTGAGAGGTACTCTCCCCCTCCATCTGACCTTAGGCACTTTATTTGCAGGCTTGTTTCTTTTTCAACCATAGCTTTAAGAGTTTTGAAATGCCCAAAAACTTCACTTTTCTTTTTCATAAAATACACCCAAACTTTTCTGCTATAGTCATCAATAAAAGTGACAAAATAATGACAACCTCCAAGAGATGCAGCTTTAGTAGTCCACACATCAGAGTGGATTAATTCCAATGGCTTCTTACTCTCTTGAACATGTCTAGGAAATGGTTTCCTTGCCTATTTTCCAAACTGACAGGCTTCACATACGTTATGCATTTCTGCAATCTTGAATTTTGGCAATCTTGCAACAATATTTTGGGCCTGCATTGATTTAAGTCGCTGCACATTAACATGACCAATGCGTTTATGCCAGATATCAATATCTGCAACTACACAGGTCCCATGTGCAAACATTGTTGCACTCAATTCAGGCATGTCTGCATCCAACGTAAACATTCTTCCCTTCTTCTTTCCTTTTGCTATCAAGCGACCTTTATTTTTCATATCTTCAACAAAGCATCCATGAGGATTAAATCTGACCTGCAAGCCCTGCTCAACCATTTGACCAATAGAAACCAGATTCTTGGTGATATTCGGGACATGAAATACATCAGACAGGTATTTCTTTTTCCCATCCTGCATAGACAAAGGAAATTTTCCAATCTGCACAATAGGATGTGCAGTATCATCACCAATCTTCACAAATCCTCGTTTTTCCATTTTTCTTGCATCCTCCATCCATTCTACATGACCTGTCATGTGGTTTGATGCACCTGAGTCAACATACCATACATCGTTGCTTTCTTCTGCACTTATCACAGAATTGTTCATGTGCTGCACCATAAACAAATGCTCATTTCTGTCATCACCCTGTCTACTAGAAGATGCATAATTCCCTTGTTGCAGTTTTTCATTCATGATGTCATTCTGCTTTTTATAGCAGTCTTTAGCCATATGACCCATTTTACCACAGTAGTAGCATATTATTGTTTGCATTTTGGCCTCTTTGCCATCCACCACGACCTCTTTGGCTCCCCCTACCTCTAGAGTTACTACGTCCTCCTCCATAGGACTGGTTTTCTTGAGTCTGCTGTATATTCTGATTTCTACCACGGCCTCCAAATCGGCCTCCTCTACCTCTACCTCTACCTCTTCCAGCATTTGAGTAGAAGACAGCTTCTTTTGAAGTTCCTCCTGAAGAAGATGCACCACCATTTCTATCTTCCTCATAAATTAGAAGAGCAATCAACTCCTCAAAATTAGGAAATCTTTCACGAACTGAAATGGATGTCCGAAACTGTGCATAATCCTTTCCTAGACCATTCAAGGTCACAGAAACTAAATCATCATCTTCCACTAGCGACCCAATGGAAGCAAGTGCATCTGCAATCTTCTTCACCTTCATGTGGTACTCATTGATGCTCATACTTTCTCTTTGCACATTATGCAACTCTTGCTTGAGCTGCATTTTATTGGCTTGCGTATTTGTGCTATACATTTTTGACAAAGTATCCCATGCCTCCTTTGGCGTACTTGCATCTTCAATATGCACAATCATAGAGTCTAAAATGCTAATAGACAGCTAGTACATAACTTTCCTGGCTCTTTCATGCCATGCTTTAAATGCCTGCATTTGTTGTTGATTGGGAACATTAGGAAGAACTGGTTCTTCATTTCCTATAACAAATTCCCAATATCCTTTTCCGATAAGAAAATTCGTCATTCTAAACTTCCATGCTTGGAAGTTGTTCTTGTCAAGCTTTTCAGTGACAATCTATGAAAGAGAGTCAGACGCCATTACAGAACACTACAAAAAATTCTATCACTGCAAAGAACACAGCTTCAGCCTCACAAGGGCAAATCTGCAAAACTGGTGAAAGTGGTATTTGACCACACAGTTACTTCCTAGTGACGATTTTGCATATACAGGAACCAAGGATGATTCTGTAACTCCCAATGTCTCTGGACACGAGCATACGATGCAATATCTGTGGTAACTTTTCACTAACCTATAGAACAGTGGTCGCACAGCATAAAGCAGGGCTTTTTCCTGAGTGCGTGCAGAAAACTTCCACCTCCAAAACAGGCCTCGAAATGGCCTCAAATAAAAAAAACAGGGTCGCCAAGGGCAAAATCCCTTTCCCGCAACATATAGTGCCCTCTTGCTTCACCGCAAAGGGCGTCTCAACTTGAGACAATGTACTCTTGCACTTTCCGGCTGTGCTGCCTTGCAGAGACTTGCTCCCAAAACAGAAAATGAAAGCAACACTGCTCCTCTTACCAGAACACTGCGAGCTTGGCTTGCTTTCTTGAGCTCCTTACCATGAACAAGGCTTTGATACCATGTCAAGATTGTGGGAGAGAAGGAAGGAGTCTCACTTGTAGCTTTCTTGCTTGCACAATGGGGGAATACACACAAGGGTGGAGGCTGAAAACAGTTTTCCTCTTCTTAGTTGTGTAAGCCAAAAGAACTCCAAAGAAATAGAAGAACCCTATATATGGGTCTCAAACCAAACTCAACTAACTAAGGTGGCATACTAACTGAGCCACGAACTAGAGTAGATAAAGATAGCTATCATCTAGCTATTATTCATGGGTGGTGTACTAACCGCATCTGCAACTGACAAGTCGGTGACATAAATGCACAATGGTCACCCTGGCATATCACGAATGGAGCTCGATATCTCAACATGGGTATTCTCATATATTTCTTACACACAGGTGACGTCTCCTTATCACTACCAGTGAGTCCCCCATGCCAATAACACACCCCCAAAACCTTATAAAACCCCCCTCCTTAAGCAAAGGTGATACCACTTCTCCCCCCCCTCTGCCATTGAGAGAGAGAGAGAGATAGAAAGAAAGAAAGAAAGAAAGTTATATTAATGTCTTCTAAAGACCAAAACTGGCCTATGAGACAAACTGTGATACAACTGATGAGGTCCAGCTATCCAAAATAAAAGTGCTGAATGAAAAGCTAAAAACTAGAAATTGAAAATACGGTGCTGTGAGTGTGATAAGTGTCGTGTATGTGTATGTGCATATGTAGCTCTGGTACTCCAGATAATGGCTACACAAGGGGAACAAATGTCGGCTGTGATAGGGGAACAATTGTCGGCTGTGATAAAGTGGTGCGATGTGTATATGTAACAGATGCAGGGAGATATACTATCCTGGGATGTAGCAGCAGTCGTCAAAGAGAGAGAGAGAGAGAGAGAGAGAGAGAGAGAGAGAGAGAGAGAGAGAGAGAGAGAGAGAGGAAAATGAAGAGAGAGAGAGAGAGAGAGAAAGGGAGGGAGAGAGAGGAAGAGAGAGGGAAAGGAAGGAAAAGGTGAGAAGAGAGAGAGAGGAGAAGAAGAAGTGAAAAATGAGAGAGAGAGAGAGAGAGAGAGAGAGAGAGAGAGAGAGGAAAATGAAGAGAGAGAGAGAGAGAGAAAGGGAGGGAGAGAGAGGAAGAGAGAGGGAAAGGAAGGAAAAGGTGAGAAGAGAGAGAGAGGAGAAGAAGAAGTGAAAAATGAGAGAGGGAGAGAGAGAGAGAGAGAGAGAGAGAGAGAGTCTTTGAAGGATCCCATTTCTCTTCCCCTCCTTAGAGGGTGACCACACGCGATTACCCTTAGCCTCATCTCTGCGAGTTTATCTTCCCCCCTTTTTTTCACAATAGAAGAGAGTCGCCCCAACATGCTATTCTCTCGACGAGAGAGAGGGAGAGAGAGATTTATAGGCTAAAGGTATACCTCCCAAATGGAGGGAGATGTGCACCAACGGCAATCCCGTGTCAAATAATGGAGCCACCAATTAGGGCATTAGAGTTAATGCCCTACAATGTTGGGTATGGATAATTCGTCTCTGAATACCTAGGTATTAATTGCCATCTTCTTTTTTCATGAGTCATAGGCTATACAGGAAAATGCATTGCAGGTCCATGCTGAGGATGATTTGAGACCTGCAAAAGAGCTTAAAGGTGGTTGTTTGATGGGGCGGTTAATTCCTTATTTGGAGCACCCATATCTAGAGCAGAGATACCATCAGGGGAAACTCATCTGGTGGAGCAGAGGATACAAAGTGATTGAGCAGGAAGACAGATTCTTTGTGTGGGAGATCAAAGTCTTCTGCCATCACTGCTTATGACTATTGATAAGTATCCCTGTTGAGTTGAATGAAGAGGGTGGGATGGAGCTGTCAGTTCATCCTCTAAACATGTTAAATTTTGACTATCATAATTACAAATAGAGGAGTTCGTGATGGTAGGTTATGTAAACCCATTGTGGACGTACACATTATATTTTGACAGTGTCGTAGATTTCGTGTAAGGGCTGCTGAACACAAAGTTCAAGTTGCAACAAGGAAAGAGACTAACAAGAAGAAATCAAATTTTTGATGCCAAAGTTCACTATATTCCTTGTCAAGTAAATTACATGAAGTCCATGTTCAAAAAAATCTGTAGTATCTCATAAACTGTTATACATTGAGGTGTTTGAAGACAGTTATGCCTTTGGCACATAGGCTTGAAGAGACTTGAAGAGTTCTGCTGGAATGAGTTCTGCTGGGCAGCAATTCTGAGCCTTTTCTTGATTAATCATTGAGCAATCAACCCATAAATCTGCCCAACATTCAGCACCAGTTCAAGGCTGTTTTCAGCATTCAAATTTCAGCAATTCTGTGTGAAGGAAGGTCACTGATGTCTTTGTAATGACGAAACTTGGGATCATCAGCACAAACAGCTATGATTTTGACATCTTTTTCACCCTGATCTCTTTATTGTTTAACCATTTGATTTGTTCACTACCAAACTAGTTGTACAAAAAGATCACTGTTTTGAAACAGAGAGGTTTCTTTGCAAATAATTTTGAACAATGGCTTGCTTGCACCAAGTCCATGCTATCTCCCAAGACACTGAACTGTTGTAGGATCTTTTGCTATCTAAACTGACTTGACCATATGAAGATACTACATCAGAAGTGTCCAGAATTTGAGCAGAAAACTCAGGATCTTCAGCACAAAAATTCTCTATTGATTTGCATGGAATTCAAAGGCCCTCTTCAATCATGATGATTGGTTAACATACTAAAGTTCCACAGATTGTGCCTTCCCTGGTTTGTAATTACTGTTCAACATAACTCTGAAGTGCTACCATCTCTATTATGTTGCAATCACACCTTAAAGTTCCACAGATTGTGCCTTGTGTGACAAGGAAGGTGGATTGAGAGAGACAAACAGGTGGATTTGAGGCTCTCCCTCGAGGGTTATGGGGCACTATGACGGCATCAAATAAAGTATTGTAAACTCCATGGCATCTGTCTATACTTCTATACTACCAATTCTCGTTTTTACTCTTATGTATGCCATGATAGCCACTCGTCTAGATATTGCCTTTGTTGTTGGTGTTGTGGCACGCTATATGGCTACACCTGGCAAGAAGCATTGGGATGCTATGAAGGGTATCATGAGGTACCTAAAGGACACTGCTGATATGTGCATATGCTATGGCAGCCAGGATACAGGAGTCATGGGGTACACTGACTCTGATTATGCAGGACATGCAGATAGTAGGAAGTCCACTTTCGGCTATGTATTCACCTATGCTGGAGGTGTTGTTTCTGATATCCAGGGTGCACAAACGCACGACCCTTTCTACTACAGAGGCCGAGTATGTTGCAGCCACTAAGACTTGCAAGGAGGCCATTTGGTTGGGTCGTTTAGTTTGCTGACCTTGGTATTGATGCTATCCCTACACTGCATTTGGATTCTATGAGTGCTATTCAGTTAGCCAAGAATTCGGTCTTCCATGCAAAGACGAAACACATTGAGGTGAGGTATCACTTCATATGTGGGGTCGTTGAGGACAAGTCTGTTGATCTTGTCAAGATCTCGACTGACTAGAATCCTACAGATCTTCTCACGAAAAGCCTCTCTATAGAGCTCTTTGCCTTCCTCAGGAGGTTGATGGGTGTGGGATGAGATGACGACTTTTCTCATCCTATTGTACATGTGTACATGTTGTACTGTCTTTTTTCTTTTTCTTTTCACTCCTCACTAGGGCAGATTTTCCTTTAAGTGGGAGGTTGTTGGGGGTAAAGGCGCCTCTGCCTAGCCGCTCGTGTATTACTACACTGACAATCACCGCCACTGCACACTGCAGGTGGCGGGCACCTATCATCGTCACTTTATTCTTTATTCTTTTAGTGATAGTTTGAATAAAGGAAGACCCGGTCACACATTGTGACTGTTGGAGTTCCCATTTCTAGTCTCTCCCTTTCTTGCTCTTGCTCTCCTGCCATAGCTCTCGAGTCCATCTGTCGCTCCCTTTCATTGTTCATGCAATAGGGTGTTATAGAAAGTTTTCTAGGTCTCAAAGTTAGAGTCCTAGATGTTTCTGTGTACGTAGGCTAAGCCTTATATCCCTTCGTCCTCTAGAGTATCTCCATTGCCTTACCTTCCCAGTAATCTACAGGTTCTTGTGGCCACCTCATGGAGTATCTCATTCGTTCCTCTGGCCATCTCCTTCCTAGCCTTGTTGAAAGATTAATGATATCCTCCACCACCTTGGGAGATAGTACTCTATCCAATGTATGAGGGAAGGTAAATGATAACTTGAAAGGATGGTGGCAGTTTTTCCATTACTCCCACACTGCAAGTTCCTAGCCCCAATCGGGGTTGCACTCCTCACTTTGAGAGATAGCCACATGTAGAACTTGTAGTGTCTTGGCTTGGAGCTTCTTGCAGGTGAGTTTCACCTATTCTCTGCGTTGGTGCCTCATCTCCACCATCCATTCATGTGGCATAGCTTCCTCCCCTTGCTCTTCTAGTTGTGCTTGTGGCTGCAGAGGGGGGCTTTCTTTTTGCACTTATTCGTCCTCTTATTAGTCTTGTTTAAAATCGGGCCCTTCTTCTTGAATCGACTCCCTTGGCTCTTATTAAGGTGGCTGTATTTATTGCTTTGGCTCCTCAAGCCTTATTTAAGCAAGTTCTTGTGAGGTTAAGCCAGCTATGATTAGATGGGCTCGTTGCTCCTCTACTCCCAAGTTGGTGCTAGGCTCAGATGCCTTGGCATGAAGTCCATCTAGTTTTCTTTTTATTTCTTCCGGTGTTTCTTCTTCACTTGATTGCATGACATTTAGCATTGTGCTAAACAATACGTATTGTTTCTCTAACATTCATGTCTTGAGACAGCCGCAACTTTGCTTTTCGCCATGAGATGTTCACTCTCAAAATGGGCCACCTTGTAAGCTAAGTCTTTGAATTTGTCTTTACTCTTGGCTCCCCATTCCTTTGTTTTCTCTTTCATCTACTCTAGCCCTTGATTTTGGTACTGGGTTAGGGTAGTGATCACTTGCTCCTGTTCCCGCCACAATGTGTGCATTTGTTGGTACACTTGGCTTTTGCGTTCTACTTGTTCCCTTAGGATGGCTTGCTTGTGGAGAGCTGTTGGAAGTTGGTTGTGCAGATTTTCCAGCTTCTTTGTGGTCTCCTAATCTCTGTGGGTCCTTGCCGCGCGCAGCTCTATCCTTGCCTCTTCAACTCCTTTATTTCTAGCTCTAGACATCCATTTTCCTTGGAGTTGAAGGTGCACATGTTTTCTAGGAAAATGTAGTTCTCTCTTTCTTCATCATACAATTCCTTTAGGCTCTCTTCTCTTGTTGAATGCTGAATTGACTAGGTTTTTTGGTTGATTTTTGATATCTAAATGGTTACTTTTTGATAGATTTTGAATGACGATTGATTGTTTTGGAAGTGTTTGACAATGTTTTGGATGAGGTTGATTATGTTTTGGAAGCTCATGATGATTTTCAGTAGAGATATGAGGCTTTGTGATTCTCTGATAGGTTCTGTTGAGGTTTTGATTGGTTATGATAGCTTGTGTTTTATTCTGATTTTCTTTTGTATGAAGCATGGATTAATGGTTGATGAAGTTTGAGGTTATTTTAAAGATCATTGAATGGTTTTTGATGGTTTGGAATGGTTTTAGTATAAATTATGTGGTTCTGATGCTTTCTGTTGACCTTCTGTAACCCTCTGTTGAGCTTATGCAGAGCCTCTGTTCATTTTCTGTTCTGTTCAATATGCCTTTGTAAGTGTTCTATGGAATGTATGTGTGAATTTGGGAAAGTTTAATAGCCTTGGAAAGAGGTGAATATAAGTTCAAAAGAGTTCAAGAAAGTGGAAGAAGCAGCTACTGAAGACTCAAGAGAAGATTGGAGTGAAGTGACAGTAATGAGCTACGAAGAGTCACTGTAGTGGCTTAGGGTGACCTTTCATATCAAACACGCCTTTTGGAAGGGGCATCCATGACCAAAGAGGGATTATGATGAGTGATTATTTAGTATTGTAGTGAGGAGATGATGTATTATTGATTGAGAGAGAAAGAGAGAGTCAGAGATAGCCAATTCTATGCAAAAAATGTATCTATCTATGAGAGACTATGATAGAAAACTAAGAAGACAATGAAGATGAATACTATATGATATTTTTCCATTCAAAGTGGTATTTCTTTTGTGTTATCTTTGATTGGTCAAAGAATTCTATGAAGAATATGAAGAGAATGATTAATTTTGTTGAAGTTAAAGCCATGGAAGAATTGTTTCTATGAAGTTGCATGAAGATTTCTTGCTCGTGGTGTTCTTTTCCTTGTTATGGTTCTCTAAAGAATGAAACAAGAGTTTGTTGATGTTACAAGATAGATTTTCTTTGTAGTAGAAACTTCTTTTCCTTGGTGTCTCTCTTGGGGCTCCATTTCCTTCCCTTGCCTTTAAGGCCTCTTTTAATGCAATCTTTTCCCTATTGATGACTGTCATCACCCTCATTTTTTCCACGCTGTAGGTTATAAAGGCAGTCTTCTCCTCTTGTAGCTTTGCAAGCGCGGCCTTTTTCTCTTATGTCATCTTGTCAAGTTGGCTTTGAAGCTCTTTTACCAATTCGTCATGATCTTAAGTATTGCATGTGGCGAAAGGTATAACAAATTGCCTTGACAACATAAAATGTACACACAAAAAAATTAAGAAATCTCCCATGGCAATTTTCTTCATTATATACATGAGCAAAATCGTTGATCCTTGCATGAACTCTCCCCCCCATCTCCCACTAACCAAAGGACTTAAGCCCTAAAAGTACCGAATAGGTGGGGATAAGTTATCCATGTGAACTCCTCCTTAGGCATATGTGCACACGTATACACTGAACATGTGTATGCACATTTCATAAATAAAGATATAATTTACACTTGTGAACTCACTCTTGATGTATGGTTGTATATTTACCTAAAGTTAAAAAAACGAGTTTTTTTTTGAAAAATCTCAAATTGCCACCTCACCAAAAATATCCTACACATGGCATTTTCATGTTAGAAAGAATTTAGGAAATTTTAACAAGCTGATACCTAGTTAATCAACCCATCACCCATAATTTTCATGATGACACCATGTGACACCTCAGATGTCGCTTATGCAAACAGCATCCCCCCTATAAACAAGACTCCTCCCCTCCATTGTAAGAGTATGAGAGTGGAGCTTAATAGACTTTGCTGTGAAGAAGGGTGATCAAAGAAGCGACGACGATACCCTTACACTACCAAAATCTTCTGTTAAATTTTTTCTTTCTCTAAAATCCAAAAATATCCTCATCATGCCGCCAAGAAGATGAGGTGTGGCATCACCCCCAAATGTGGCTACACTGCCAACATCGCCACTTAATGTGGGGTCAGCTACGAATAATCCTAGCCAAAACCAGGTTCTAAAATAAATTAAGAAAAAGATATTTTATTTTATAAAAATAATAAAGGTCATTTTATTCTTGAAAGCATGAATTAGATTATTACTTGAAAGTAGAAAAGCTCAATAAATTAATGATCAAAGTTAATTTTTCAATGTTAACATTTGGTGATCTTTTTCTTTATCAAATGATAATTATTTTTTAGAAAGAAAGAATTAGTGATTAGGTTCTAGTCATTGAAAATAATTAGAAAATTAGTTGTATATATACATGGGATAAGAAAGTCAATTTTTAAAAAAATTATTGTTATGCTCTAGAAAAATCCTAACATAGAATGTTATGCTAAAAAACAAACAAGTATGCTTGAAAATTTTCTAACTTAGAATGTTATGCTAACTATTATGCTCTAGGAAATTTTACATAAAATGTTAAGTTGAAAATATTGTTTAGCATCATATCTAGTTTGAGACTTATCCAAGGTAATCTATTAGAAAACTAATATTATTAGAATATTAGAATTAGTATTTAAATATATATATATATATAATATTAGAATTCTTTTCATGATTGAGCTAACAATAAATTTTAGTATCACACTTATAAGAATGACATTAGTGGAATCCTTAGAAATATTAAATATTAACTAAGGATAAATTAGTTAAGTCCATCTCTAAAAGTTAAGTATAGTTATAGTATTATTTATTTAGATGCATAAAATTAAATTTGAGTTATTCTCTAGACTAAAAATAAACGGTTTCTATGAATGTTTAAACATATAGGACTTATTTCTATGATAATGATCATTGTTAATAGAATTGAAAACTCCTTTAAATAAGAATATTGTCTATCGACTTGGCTATGGAAAGACTTTAGTAATCATAAACTATCCTAGACGACATACGAAATATAGATTATTACTTAGAAATGGATTTCTTAACTCTTGGGTGACAAAACAGATAAATACGAAAGTATAGGAAATGGTTGATTTAGTAAACTTAGAAAAAAAAGGTCATAGGGAAAGAAGGTAATCGAATAAAGAAAGGAATTAGTTGCCATAATTTTGAAAAATTAGGAAACTGGCAAAAAAATTCAAGCAAAGTCTTCTCGTAGAAAATTCAATAGCCACAAAAAGAAAGAAGCAGGGAATGGAAATCCTTAGAAATTATTGGCCGTCAAAATCAAAGTCATTGAAAAATCTTTTCAATAAAGTTACCATCAACTTTATAAATTATTGTTTTTAGTAGCATTAATTACTCAAGAAATATTGACTACAAAGGATTGGATGGTTGATGGTTTCTGATTTTTGAAACCTTGATCTGATTATGATTTCTTCACTAATGGAAGGAAATATTCTTACCCAGGTTAAGGGCGATTTTAGTGGTTGACTTTCCTCTGGGGTCAACTTTGGAATGGTCCAGTACAGAATGTTTTCTCCTATGGCGACTCATGACCATGAGGGGCTTTGGTTGGCGAAAATTATTCCTAGAATATGTAGTTGGGAGAAGAAAATCGTACTGTTATCAATGTAGTTTTGCATTGGAGCCTGGAGATGCAGGCTAGAAATGCGTCTCTGGTTTTTTAGGGTGGACACACCTCTAGTTTTGAGGGTGGAACTGAAAATATATAAATATGATTTTATCCAATGTTTAGAAATGATTGGTTTCACTGTTTTTGTGTCATGAATTAAGGAAGATGTGAAACGAACCCTATACTTAAAGGGTAATTAATGAAGTTATTTTTATGTGTTCAATAGCGTGGTAGTATGCTCTGTTTAGATAACTAAAGAAAATAATGTTTAAAGGGAAGCGGGAGAGAGACCTTTCCAATGAAAGGCGTTTGATGGCAGGGTAGATCCAATGAATCGGGTGCTTTCCTGAAAGGAAAAAATAGGATAAGAGTCGACACGATGACTTACCCTAGGGTCAGAGTCTTAGAACCTGGGCTGATCATTATCTTAGGGGAAAGGTGCAGCGGTTGTGCCAGAACGTGTTAGTATTCCACGAACCTGAGCCCGTTACTGGAAAAAGGTGTTGCACTCCATGAACCAAGGGTAATGACCCCTCTTTTTTTGGACGAGAAGCCCCTCGAAGGACACTTCCAAATGTGAGCTAGCTAAAGATGGGAGACTGTTAGGTTAACAGGAAACACTAATGTCAATCCTTGTGGGATGGGGCAGGACATTCCATTGCAAGGGTCGCCTAGATCAAAGTCCAAACATTCCAGTGGAGTGTGGATGGTGGTAGCTAGGAAAGACCCCAGGCGACACCAAATGTTATCGACTATATTTAATGGTCAGTACATCACACATGGTATCATAACAAGAATTATTTTTTAAAAAAGTTGAATTTTTTTTTTGAAAAAATTCTATAAATAATAATCACACATTAAGAGAGGATGACCTAGGCCAATCTGCCATAAGCACAATCCCTGGAAAATATCCTGGAAAGAAAATTTGTAGGAATTATTTATTATGAATGGATCTATAGGTAAAATGATGCAGTTTGAGGCCAAGCATTATTGGTCATAATTTTTTTTTTCTTAAATAACATTGCTCATGTAGGAAATTATGTGCATGATGAAGAATAGTTATTCCATGAAATATTTCAAGAAATATATCAATATTGAAACCGATGTTCTCTTTCATTGAGAGAGAAAATTTTTCACATTATGGAAAATATTTTTATTCCCCTAGAAATTTAGGCTAATCCTGAGCAGTGGACCCTAGAGGATAATTAGGCACAGTAATTAGGCATAGACACTTACTTACTGGCTAATTTTTGTTGATAGAACAAGCAATATTGAGTATAGCTTATGGGCATTACATTGGGCATAAAGACTCGAAGTGGTCATGCTCTATATATTTCATAGAAGTGATATGAATCCGACAGTGCACAAAGATGACGAGACAATGTCTCTAAATCAATGGATCTACAGTTCCATTGTCAACATCATCCAACCAAATCGGGTGATGGTAGCCTATTGTACTCGTTAAGATAATTATGAGGTGGAGGAATTGCTAAATCTTCCCAATAGCTATTTGGTGTTGGATACGTCCAAAGAACCTCCTACTTATAACTCCATGTCATTCATAGGATAAGCCCATGAATTTTTTAAAAACAAAAGCCTATGGTGCTTGTTAGAAATATATAACACATATATAATTTTTGGAGAAAGATTCTGTCATGGTTGAAAAATATCTTGGTTTGAGATAAAGAAGACTTATAATCTCTAAGGATTATAAATCGTGAATTTCTCAACGCTAAAAAATTATCAAATTTCAGGTTCCCTTCAATCCTACACTGATGGTGGTTGTTGTCCTAGTCACATGGAATTGGTGACTGAGGAGAAAGAAAGAAAGTTTTTGCTCAAACAAGTAAAGCTGCTAGAATTTAATGACGAAGGAGCAAAAGTTGCCATTAATGCCAAAACCTGGATAGAGCATGGAGGATTATTTCTCCGTTGATGGCAAAAGTGTTGCTAATCAGGCAATGACAGCAAGGTTGAGGCTTACAAGTGAAGCCAGACTATGGTGGAAACAGTGGTATCGAGACAAATCAATCTTTGAGCCTAATGTTACCTATAATTAGATTAAGGAGGTTGTCCAAAATTGCTACTTGCCCCTTGCCTATAAGACACTCAAGATGAACAAGTTCTTCGACCTCAAGTAGTTGGGAATGACCTTGGAAGGGTACTATTCTCGATTTGTGACCCTGCAAAAGTATGCTCCTCACTTGTCAATGAAGCAACAAGTGACACATTTCTGTCAAGGTTTGAATTTTCCCCTTAATGAACAGCTGGAAGCAATGAGGCCTACGGACTTGGAAGATGCACTACTACAGGTACAACCTTTGGCGAAGGCTTACTCTAAGTCAAATAATAGGTTCAACAATAGATTTCCCTACTCCAAAAGAGCACGGGTAGGATATCAATAGCAAAGGAGTTACAATCAAGGACAAGTTAATGCAGCCAGTGCTCCTCAAAATCATGGTAGAGATAACAATGCAAATAGAAACTTGAATAATGAGCCACGATGCTGGAGATGTAATCAGCCAAGTCATTTTCACTCTGAATGCCCAAATAAAGGGACCAACACCAATGCCAATTCCAATTCCAACGTCTCACAATGCCCTCAAAGAAATGAGAATTTTAGTAATAAAAGATGTGGACCTGGAGCTAGGCGAGGAGCAGGGCGAGGAGCTTGGTTGTGGAATGGGGCAAGGAGTAGGCCGTGGAGTTGGAATCCGCACATGTGCCGTCACACTAGAAGAAGTGGATCCAACTATGGAAGAAGAAGTCGAGAGAGGATCCATTCATGCATCGATGAATAATCAGGGCGTTGGACAAAATTTTTTTGTCATCCAAACACTGGCAGAATATCATGGTATTCCTTTTAAAATCCTCATTGATTGTGGTACAAATCATTCCTTTATTTCCCCAAAATGTGCTAAGAGACTGAAGTTAAATCCTGAGCGTGCTAGAAAACTAATGGTAGAGCTAGCAAATGGTAGAGAAACAGTCTCAACTCATGCCATAAACAACATACAGTTTGAGTCAAATGGGAAAACCACAAAAACAAATTTTCAGGTTATGCCTTTAGGGGTATATGACTGTTTGCTAGGAATGGATTGGTTGAGTCCCAATCAAGCAAATATTCATCGTGGAGAAGGATCAGTTACATTTAAGAATCTCCTAGGCAAAGCAATCCAAGCACAAGGACGGTTAGGCAAGCCAAAAATCCAGCTAGCTAAAGCCAGTCGGATCCTGAAGGGTATTAGGAAAGGACTCCTTGTCTATCTGATACAATTAAACAATGTGGAGGATAACAAAGATGAAGAAGAACCTTCATGGCTGATGGATGAATTCATTGATGTCTTCCCTAAGAAGCTAATTGAACTACCTCTTGAACGGGAAGTAGACCATGAAATAAAATTAATTCCTGGAGCTAAACCAGTGGTGGCAAGAAGGCCATATAAGATGTTGATACCTGAAGCTATTGAGCTGAAAGAGCAGTTGAAGCAACTGTTGGAGCAAGGCTTCATTCATCCCAACAATTCTTTCTTGGGGTGCACTTGTCCTAGAAGAAGAAGGACAGAACCCTTAGATTATGCATTGACTATAGGGGTTTGAATCAGGTTACAATAAAAAATAAGTATCAGATTCTCCAAATCGATGAATTGCGGGATAGATTACAAGGAGCTGTGATCTTCTCAAAAATTGACCTAAGATCTGGATATTATTAGATCCAAATAAAAGAACGGGACATTCCCAAAATAACTTTTAATACTAGGTATGGTCATTATGAATTCATAGTAATGTCATTCCAGTTGACAAATGCTCTTGCCACTTTCAAC
The DNA here is from genome assembly GCF_053477565.2 of Lygodium microphyllum. Classification (NCBI taxonomy): domain Eukaryota; kingdom Viridiplantae; phylum Streptophyta; class Polypodiopsida; order Schizaeales; family Lygodiaceae; genus Lygodium; species Lygodium microphyllum. Next base: position 137,905,806 of record NC_141141.1, read on the forward strand.
AAGTTGGTCCAAGATATCTTCAAGCCCTACGTAGACGAGTTTTTACTCACATTTTTTGATGACATTATCTTCTACTCTAGGGAAGAAGAAGTACATCCAGTTCATCTACGGATTGTTCTTGAGCTGCTTTGCAAGAACAAGCTCTTTGCTAAGAAGAAGAAGTGTTCTTTCTTCAAGAAGATGATAGAATACTTGGGATTCATTGTCTCAAAGGAAGGAATATCCATAGATCTCGCAAAGATCAAGGATGTCCAAGATTGGCCACCACCTCAAAATGTCACAGAAATTAGAGGATTTCTAGGTCTGACAGGATGGTACATGATTTTTATCAAGGATCATTCTTTGATTGCGGCACCTCTCACTAAGCTGCTCATCAAGAAGCAAGTTAAGATTGTATGGACAAAACGAGAGCAAGAAAGCTTTGATAAGATAAAAGAGTGTCTCACCACTACTCCTATCCTAAAGTTGTCCGACTTCTCAATGGAATTTGAGATCATCACAGATGCAAGTATCATGGCATTGGGATGTGTCCTTACTCAAGAAGGTTGTCCAGTCGTGTATCCTTCTCGAAAGCTGAAACCTTATGAGAAGAATTATGCTATGCATGACCTAGAGCTTTTAGCAATCATCCATGCCTTGAAACTTTGGTGTCATTATCTATTGGGCAGAAGGTTCATAGTTGTGACTGATCACAAAAGTCTTAAATGGATCTTCACATAGCCAAGTTTGAACATGAGATAGAGGAGATGGATTGAAGTGCTTTAGGAATTTGATTTTGAGATCAAGTTCTACCCTAGAACGGAAAATGTGGTAGTTGATGCCTTGAGCAAGAAATCATTTCTCAATGCTTTATTATTAGAAAAACCTAGCAACAAAGGATTTTTTGCTAGCCTAATTTCCATGCCAAGTAATCCCATCTTGGAAGTAGTGGCTGCAGAGATTCCCAATGACACAGATTATTTGGAGTTAAGACAAACCATCAAAGTAGAAGGTGATGGTTCAAAATTAGAGCCCAGATACAAACATTATCACCTTGAAGGAGAGCTGTTGTACTATTAGCATAGGCTATGCGTGCCTAACAATTGGGACCTCAAAAAGAAGATTCTCTAGGAGGCCCATGATAGTCTTGTAGTAGCTAGACACCTCGGCTATTCTAAGGCTATCAATGTTGTTAGGAAAAGCTATCACTAGCTAGGAATGAAAGCTAATGTTATGAGGTACGTGACTCAATGCTTGAGTTGCCAGTGAATCAAGGTAGAAAGGATCAAACTTCCTGGAGAGTTACAACCACTTGACATTCCACAAATGAAATGGGAATATATCAATATGGACTTTGTGGTTGGCCTTCCTACGGTGGAGGGAGGTTATGATTCTATCCTAGTAGTTGTGGATTTGTTGACAAAGGTTGCTCATATCATCCCAGTAAAGACTACCTTCAAAGCATCTGACATTGCTAGGTTCAAGGAGATCTTTCGACTGCATGGACTGCCAAAGAGGATAGTCAATGATAGAGACTCACTGCTCATGTCCAAATTCTGGACTTGTCTCTTTCAAGGAATTGGAACCTAATTGTGCTTCAATACTACCTATCATCCACAAACAGATGGCCAAACTGAATGGTTCAATCTAGTACTAGAGGACATTTTAAGGGCTTACTAGAAGTGGATCCAATATCTTTCCTTGGTGGAATTTGCCTATAATGCCTCATACTAGCAAAGCATTGGTATGACTCCCTTTCAGGCATTGTATGGGCAAGAGTGCTTGTCTCCTCTAAATTCTTCAAATCCGACCTTAAGGGTCGAAGCATCTAGGAAAATGCTAGAAGAAATGGAAGAGCAGACCAAAGCGATCCGTCAAGACATTAAGGCTACTCAAGATAGGCAAAAGGCTTATGCAGATACCAAGAGAACTTCTTGCACATTCAAGGAGGGCAAGATGGTTTTCTTCAGGGTTCAACCTAAGAAAAGTTCTCTATCTCTTGAAAAATTCAAGAAGCTAAGCTCTGGATATTGTAGCCCCTACAAAATTATCAAATGTCTTGTTAGGGATGCCTACATATTAGAACTTCCCCCTCATCTCAAATTTCATGATGTTTTCCATGTAAATATTCTAAAACAGTATGTCCCAAGTCTTGATCATGTCTTAGATGATGGACAGATTGTAATGCCAACTCAAGGAATCTTAGAAGTCTAGATTGAGAGAATTCTAGAGGCCGTTAGAGAGAAGCCTCTCAGAAATTGTACTCTTTGTGAGTACCGTGTACAATGGAAGGACTTCCCTAAAGAAGATGCCACATGGATCAAGGAGTCCATTCTCCGGAGAGACCATCCAGAGTTTCTCTCAAGATGAGGATATCTCGATTTCTCTAAGGGGAAGAGGATGTAACAAACTGCCTTAACAACACAAAATGTACACACAAAAAATTTAAGAAATCTCCCATGGCAATTTTCTTCATCGTATACACGAGCAAAATCGTTGATCCTTGCATGAACTCTCCCCTCCCTCTCCCACTAACCAAAGGACTTAAGCCTTAAACGGGATAAGTTATCCATGTGAACTCCTCCTTAGGCATATGTACACATGTATATACGTGAACACGTGCATGCACATGTCAACTATCGTATAAAATCTTTTTAGTACTTTTTAACCTCCACAAGACACCTCATTTCTCATATCCTAATTTTTCATGAAAAATTCAAAAACGAGATTCTTTCTTATTGATTGAAAATTCTTAAGTTGCCACATCCTCAGTACTCCTCCAAATTTTCTAATTTTCATTAAAAAAATTTGGGGGATATTTTTAGCCACTTCTAACCTCATCAAGACATCTCATATCCTATTTTTAATTTTCTCTTAAAATAAAAAGATGAGATTTTTTTGAAAAATCTCAAACTGCCACCTCACTAGAAATATCCTACACATGGAATTTCCATGTTAAAAAGAATTTAGGAAATTTTAACAAGCTGACACCTAGTTAATCAACCCATCACCCATCATTTTTATGGCGCCACCATGTGACACCTCGGATGTTGCTTATGTAGGCAGCATCCCACACTCCTCCCTCCTATAAATAAGAGCCCTCATCTCCATTGTAAGAGCATAAGAGTGGAGCTAAACAAACTTTGCTATGAAGAAGGGAGATCAAAGAAGCGATGACGACATCCTTATGCTGCCAAAATCTTCTCTTAATTTTCTTATTTCTCTTAAATCCAAAAATATCCTCATCATGCTGCCAAGAAGACAAGGTGTGGCATCACCCCCAAATGTGGCTATGCCACCAACATCACCACTTAATGTGGGACTAGCTATGAATAATCTGAGCCAAAACCAGGTTCTAAAATAAATTAAGAAAAAACTATTTTATTTTAGAAAAATAATAAAAGTCATTTTATTCTTGAAAGCATGAATTAGATTATTACTTTAAATTAGGAAAGCTCAATAAATTAATGATCAAAATTAAATTTTTAATGTTAGCATTTGGTGATCTTTTTCTTTATCAAATGATAATTCTTTTTTAGAAATAAAAAATTAGTGATAATTAAAGTTAAAGTTAGATTAGGTTCTAGTAATTGGAAATAATTAGAAAATTAGTTGTGCATATACATGGGATAAGAAAGCCAATTTAAAAAAAGAGAATGATTGTTATGCTCTAGAAAAATCCTAACATAGAATGTTATTCTAAAAAACAAACAAGTATGCTTGAAAATTTTCTAACTTAAAATGTTATGCTAACTATTATGCTCTAGGAAATTTTACATAAAATGTCAAAAATCTTGTTTAGCATCATATCTAGTTTAAGGCTTATCCAAGGTAAACTTTTAAAAAACTAACATTATTAGAATATTGGGATTAGTATTAAAGAAACAAATATAGAATATTAGAATTCTTTCCATGATTGAGCTAACAATAAATTTTAGTATCACACTTATAAGAATGACATTAGTGGAATGCTTAGAAATATTAAATATTAACTAAGGACAAATTAGTTAAGTCCATCTCTAAAAGTTAAATATAGTTATAGTGATAATTATTTAGATACATAATTGAAATTTGAGTTATTATCTTGACTAAAAATTAACGGTTTCTATGAATGTTTAAACATATAGGACTTATTTCTATGATAATGATAATTATTAATAGGATTGAAGACTCCTTTAAATAAGAATAGTGTCTATCGACTTGGCCATGGAAAGACTTTAGTAATCATAAACTATCCTAGACGACATAGAAATATAGATTATAACTTAGAAATGGATTTCTTAACTCTTGGGTGACAAAACATATAAATATGAAAGTATAGGAAACGGTTGATTTAGTAAACTTAGAAAAAAATATCATAGGGAAAGAAGGTAATCGAAGAAAGAAAATAATTAATTTTGAAAAATTAGTAAACTCGCAAAAAAAATCAAGCAAAGTCTTCCCGTAGAAAATTCAATAGCCACAAAAAGGGAAAAAGCAAGGAATGGAAATCCTTAGAAATTATTGGCTATCAAAATCAAAGTCATTGATTTTTTTTTTGATAAAGTTATAACCGACTTTATAAATTACTTTTTTTAGTAGCATTAATTACTCAAGAAATATTGATTGCAAAGGATTGGATGATTGATGGTTTCTGATTTTTGAAACCTGGATGTGATTGCGATTTCTTCACTAATGGAAGGAAATATTATTGCCCAGGTTAAGGGCGATTTTAGTGGTTGGCTTTCCCCTGGGGTCAACTATTGGAGCTCGAATGAGTTGGATATATTTTTTGGTCTACCTAGAGCGTCTGACTAGCACCTAGGATGGATGGTGGTCGAGTACTACGGAAGGTTCCCTCTTATGGTGACTCATAACCATGAGGGGCTCTGGTGGGAACTAAATCCTAGAATATGTAGTCACAGTCCTAAGATAGAGAGGAAATCCGTACTTTTATCAATGAGCTTTTGCATTGGATCCTAGAGATGCAGGATGGAAATGCTTCTTTGGTTTTTGAGGGCGGAACTAAAAATATATAAATACGCTTTTATCCAATGTTTTGAAATGACCGGTTTCACTATTTTTGTGTCATGAATTATCGAAGACGTGAAACAAACCAAGGGCTAAAAGGGTAATTAATGAAGCTATTTTAATGTGTTCAATAGCGTGGTAGTATGCTATGTTTAGATAACTAAAGGAAACACTATTTAAAGGGAAGCGGGTGAGCGATCTTTCCCAATGAAAGGCATTCGATGGTAGGGTGGACTCGATGAGTTGGATGCTTTCTTGAAAGGGAAAATAGGATAAGAGCCGACATGATGACGTACCCTAGGGTCAAAGTCTTAGAACCTAGGCTAATCATTATCTTAGGGAAAATGTGTAGTGTTTGTGCCAAAACGCGTTAGGGTTCCACGAACCCATGCCCGTTATTGGAAAAAAGTGTTGAACTCCATGAACCAAGGGTAATGACCCTTCTTTGTTCGGACGAGAAGCCCCTTGAAGGGGACACCACTGAATTGGCCATGACTAGTGAGGTTGGGTGTAGAGGGGCTTGGTATGTCATCTTGGGCAAGGCTCATCATCAATAATTCTTGAGATCAAGAAGGTTTCTCCACTTATCTTCGAATGGCCAGGGCTATCTCCTCCTCCTCCTATTGCCTTAGTCACTCTTTGTCCTCTTTCTACTTTTTCCCACACTCTTCTTCAATCCTCTTCAATTCCTCTTCCACCTTTTGTAGTTCTCTGCTTTCTTTAGAGATGGACCATGTTCTTCTTATGGGGTTTTTAAGATTGATCTTTTTTCTCCCCCCTAGCTCGACAACTCTAAACCTTGCTGCTTGCTTACTATTCTCTTGCTTGAGGTTTCTTGTGATTGAGAGGGTTGGTTAGTCTCCTTTTCATTAACAACTCTATCTGTATTGTCCTGATGTTTCTTGTGGAAATTGTCCTCCCCTTGTTCTCCTATTGAAAGTGAGATAGTTGGGCTTGGGGGGTTGGGGGATTGATGCTTCTCTTGGATAGGCAAGGGATCCAAGGTCTTCTCTACTACTTCTCTTTCCACCTCCCTTAAATCTTCCTAAATGATGGCCGTTAGTACTCCTCCAAATCCTATGGTTGAAGCCTTGGAAGCCAGTTTTTTCCTCTCTAACTTTTGCTATGGTAGCTAGAGACTCTCCTCCTACTACCCTTGGTGATATGGCTAGTACCTTTGCCAAAGCCTGTATTGTCTTTCGAATGTAGATATTCCAATTTACCTTGTACTAGGGTATTTTTTGCAAGACTCTCCAGCAATGGTACACCTATTCTATTCATGAGAGTGTTATATCTCTATTTTGAGAAGAGGGCATGGACCATTTTGGCTTGCAACCAAATGTTGGGGTTAGGAATGTTAGCCAAATCGATCCCATCATTTGTGTAGAACTTTTTTTCCATTTCTAGCATCCCGTACGTTCCTCTTTGGCCTCTTCTATGGCTTCTCTACTAATCCCAAGGCCTTCTCCATAGTTTTTGGATTGAGGGTAACTTCCACCCTTCTAGAGGTTTCTTCTTGCCTAATGGTTACCATGTCACTATTTCTTTGGACATCAAAAGTTCTCAAGAATTCTGTACATTCGCTATGATCAATGTCTTACCGCACCTTTTCCAAGTATTTGGCAAGATTACATTGTTCTATCATTTGTGCCACTACCTCCTCAGATGTTACTACTTCTTTTAGATTGTGGATGCGCAGCATTTAATTGATTGAATGCTTAGATTTCTATGGCTAATCCATATATTCTGTGCTTCTCCTATGAGAAGGGGAGCTTGTTGGCTTTATCTTGTTGACCTACCATTTAGGTTGTTGTTACCACACAATAGCCTACAATTAGTTATCTTTAAAAGGATGTCTCTTGCACAAAAGGTAAAATGACTAGAGATATTAGTGTTCAATGATGAAGGTTATAACCTACAAAATGAGAAATTTCACACCAACCAATCCATCCATTTTACACATTCATTCTTCCCTTTAAAATTTAATTCCTAGTTTGAGTTTTCATCCATTTTCCACTTTTATCCCCTCCCCCTTGGGAGAGATGAAAATCACTCCTACTAGGATTGTGGAAATCAAGGTATATGGGCATTCAATGCGTCCATGATGTGCCTAACTTTCTCAAGAGCTAGTCATAAAACTTGGGGTTACACTCTAGAGTTGCATTATGGTCCATATCCTATGGGTGAATTCCTACTTACATGATATAAGTTAACACATCAGTCATCAAGAGGTCACTAGAGTTGAGTTGATTTGCAATGTGGAGTTCCTCCTCTATTAGAATCTTATCCAAGCATGGGTGAAGCATGATATTTTCTTCTAATGGTTGATTCCTAGTTATGGCTGACACTCTAAATGAGGTTGGGGCCACAAAGGTTTGGTCACACTCAAAAGTCTTGATGGCATGTCATTGCTCCGCATTGATCATGATTTGGCAAACTTCTTGAGCCCATGAAATGTGAAAATTATACCATGTGCGTAAGAAATTGGACTCAGAATCAACTAGTCATTGGAGTTCAGAAAGTTCTTGTGGTGGCATGGGAATTTTGCTTTTCTTGTAGGAGGTGATTAAGTATTATCTTATGGGCTCTTCTCCTAAAATTTGATTGCCAATCATTTCATTTGCAATAGTGGAAGCCTTAGTAAAAATGAACTCATATTCTTCCCAAGAACATGATAAGGAATGTATCTTGTTTGTTTACTATGGGCTCGTTAAGTAAACCTAGGTCCAAATGTTTGTAGCTTCTAGAAAATAACGTAAAAGTTGAGTCCAACCCCATTGGATGCACTTTAGCAAGTCATCCCCTATGTCCATGGCCATGTTGGAAGCCACTTCAAGAATGGATCATTGTGGGTGTGGTGGCCTAAGGCTCGCTAGTGGTTTGGGTTTAGTTGAACATGACAAGTTGATGCATGGTACTTCCATGTGAGGATTCTTAGTGGGCATGACATGCTTGATACTAATGCTCCTACTACCTTCCAACCAATGCCTCATGTGTGCCATATTCAAGGACATACTTAGGTGTGTTTATTGTAGAGAAGAGGAAGCAAAAAAAGAGGCATCAAGAGGAAAAGTGCAAGGCGGAAAAAAGGAAAAGGTGCCTCACAAGAGAGCGGGCATGGAAAAAATCTAAAAGAATGGGAACAACTACCAAGAGTCCAAGGCGTAACCATGGAAGTTGTAAAAAATCCAAAAGCAAGAAGGCACACCTTTAAATGTAAAGGTGCAACCAAAATCTTTGTAAAAGAGTGCCAGGCTCCCTCCTGTGCAATTTGTAACCAGCTGATGCAAAAAAGCTAAAAGCAAGAAGGCACACCTTTAAATGTAAAGGCACAACCAAAATCTTTGTAAAAGAGTACCAGGCTCCAACCTGTCCAATTTGTAACCATGAATGGGCAGTAGGACTAAGCTAGGAAGTTAGGGCAAAGGGAAAAAAGGGCCTGTCGGTCATGAAAAAAGGGGATGATTTCCCAAGGGAAAGAGGGCATGTATATAAGCCAAAAAGTTAATGGAAACTCTCATTCTCAGTGTGTGGCAAAAAGCTTCTTCTTTTTCTTCTTCTTCTCTTCATCTTGCCTTCTTGTGTGTGCTTGAGTAAGGAAGTGTGAGAGAGGGAGGGAGTGAGTGTGTGAGAGTGAAGGATCGAGGAGAAGAAGCTCCCCATCTCCTCTCTTCATCTTCTTTTCTTCTCCTCTCTTCTCTTATCTCGCGTAGCTATGGAGGATGGAGCTTGACGGAGAGAGATTGAGGTTGTGAGATCTTGCATCTAGGATATCCGTGTACAAGAAAGAGGAGGGTAATTGATCAAGCATCAAGGTAAGATCACTACATCCCATAGGTAGGGAGAGTGCGTCAGCTATGTGAGAGGTAGCCATGGCCACTCAACTTGAAACACTTGACCAATAAGCAGTCCATAGGTCTCAAGGGTTGAGCGAGAGAGCTCCCTTCGAAATGGTTGGAAGTATTTGTTGATGACCTATGCATCCACACCAATTGGAAAGAGCAGTTGGAAAAGTTGAGAATAGCCTTTGAATGGTGTCAACAATAAAGACTCTCATTGAACCCCTTAAAGTGTTAGTGTTGGGTGAAATATGCTTGTATTTTGGGGCATGTTGTGTTGAGGAATAGAATAGCCATAGACTTCTCTAAAGTTAAGGTGATTATAGACCTTCCCCCTTTAACCAACTTTAAGGGAGTTCAATGTTTCTTAGGCCACACATCGGATTCTAACAGTGGTTTGTACCGAACTATGTGTTGATTGCTAGAACTTTGTACAAGCTATTGATAGTATTCGAGTGGACCAAAGAGTGTCAATAGGCAAACCACCAAGACCCATGGACCACTTATTGCTTCAAGTGTTTCAAGTTGAGAGCTATGGCTATCTCTCATATAGCCATGTGCACTCTTCCACACACACCAATGTAGTGAGCTTACCTTCAAATTTGATCAAGTACCTCCTACCATGAATTTGCTAATGGCTCCATGATTCAATATGTGACCTCAAGAAAACTCCACCTCAAAGATTTGAGATTCGACCTCCATAGCCATGTGTGCAAGAAGGGGAAGAGAAGAAGAAAAGGATGAAGAGAGGAGAAAAAGAGTTTTTCCATAGTCCCTCACTCCCTCCCACACTCTCTCACATTCTCTCCCTCTCTCATGCATAAGGAGAAAGTAAGAGCAAGAAGCAAGAAGAGAGCAAGTTTGACCACACACAAGAATGAGCTTCTTTATTTATTTCTTGACTTATATACATGTCCTTATCCCTTCCTTGGGTGGCCATCCCTTTTTGGTCCCCAACCATTCCTTTGCTCTACTTTTTTTTCTCCTTCCTCTTAGCATAGGCCTCAACTAGTGCCTCTCATTCTTTACATTTTGCACGGGAGAGAGTCTGATACTCTTTTACAAAATGAATTGCAATGTGCCCAATGCTTTTCTTGCTAGCATATCATGGTCCACGTACTATTGGATGCTTCCTTTTATGTTCGAGGCCTTTTCCTACACTCCATGTCTTCAGATTTTTCTAGGTACGCCTTTCTCCTTCGTCTTCCTCTTACCTTGGGACTGTCTTTCATTTAGGATTTTTTGGCTTTTCTGTCTTGGTCTTTCAAGAGTGTAATGATAGTTGTAGACACAAAAATAGGTATTCTCTATAACATACGTGCATGCACGCACACGTGTACGTACATATGTGCGTACACACACACATTACATTGAATATGATGCATAAGAACCCAATGCAATTGTGAAAAAAGAAATATATAATAGCAATATTTTTCTTTCTACTTTTTTTCTTCCACAATCAATGCATAAATTGTGCCTCGATGATCATTGTCTCACCCAAGCATCTCTGTCCTCATTGCTCTAAGATGGGAGCTTGGATATGCATTCCTAAATACATATTCATTCTCAAGATCAAAACCAAGCCCGACACTAGCTCTAAGACTCTAGCTGGGCCTCTATACTCAACCAAAATACTCCACGGTCTCGTGGCCACTAGGAGCGTTTGAAGGCTACACACACACATCTAAATTAAGCATGCATTTGTATTGTTTATAGTCCAATGGATCCCTTCCCAACTCCTCACAACAAGGAGTACCAAAATGTAATGGTGTCCAATACCTCTTGTAGGATATACATAGTGAGCACCCCTCAACTAGTTGCACTGCCCACTATGGCTCTCCTACACCTTGAGGATTGGCCCCAAGATGCACCGTCTAAACATAAAGTACGTATGACACATAGTTCTCTCTTTATAAAAATCGTTCTAGGAGATGAAGTATAATCCTCACTAAGTAAGTCCCGCAAAGGAAAAAAACATACTAACACCACAACTTGGGACTTCTCACACTCTCAATGTAGGTCAACATTTAGAAAACCAAGTGTTATGAAATCTAAGAGAGCTGATACTCATTTGATACCATGTATATGGAATGCAATGCAAAGGTGAATGCCCATGAGTGCACAAAAAATTATTTAATCAAATCAGCAACATGGATGTCCACAACCAATTCTTTTCATGATTTCATACTACTAGCATACTTGCGGTCTTGTAGAGGGAGAGCACTGAGTATACTTGTGCTATTGAACCCTTTAATACTTAAACCAGATGAACCCTATATGTGAAATAGAATGAATAAATGAGATTTAAAACCATGATCAACACTCATAAATCCCCCTCTCTCCCTACCGTTCAATGTTATGCTTGCAGTGATAGAGGTGTAGAGAGTATTTTCATGTCATTTTCTTGTCTATAAGCAATATATCACACACTATAACATGGAAATGGAGCTAAGTTGAGACTAAATCTCATGCCTTAGGCCCACCATACACTCACAGACACATTCATAATTTTTTGGCGCATAAAATCTATTTTCTCTATATAAACTTATTTTTTTATGTAAAATAATTAGGAATACTAAGATTTGTCATCATTGACCAATTCATACCATAGGAACACAATATGACTCAATAAAACTCGTAAAACTCATGATTTGCCATAAAATCACACTTGCAGATTTTGCATGTTTAGCATGAAATTATTAAATGATTAATACTTACTATTATTTTTTATGTTTTTGTTAAAAAAAATCATTTCCAAGTGATAGCAATCATTTTCAATCATATGCAATCAAAATGCGTTATAAAACAATGAAGAATCCCACTTACGCATTAAACCACACATAAAAATCTACATGTATCTTGTGTTCGGGAAGCCAATAACACTTCCTTGGCACTTCCTTGATCTATCTCTTGCATTCCATTGCCAATCGGCATCCATTTTTCCTCATTATTTTAGCCCACATGAACCATGTTTATGGCGAGAGAGAAAAAGGAGAGAGAAAGATTGATTTTGGATCTTGCTGAATACTACATCATTCTTCGTGAGAGTTGGAGCGATGGAGAGAAAAAAATTGATGAAACTCATGCCCAACAGCAGGGAGAGAATGGTGACAGCCCCAAAATTGCAAATTTTGGGTTTGAGGAGGCGTTCAAAAAATGGTGCCCCTCCTTCCCATCACATTTTTTTCCATGCATTTTCTCTTCTTAATCAATCTTTACACTTAACCCCTCAAATAACTAGTTCATTTTGATATTTTCACACTTGCTTGAAGTGGTTTTGACTTAAATGAAGGGGTAAATGAGCTTGAAATTGCAAACGGACTGGAGGATTGGCTTTGTGGCATCGAAATCTATCAAGCTAGCCTTTGTCATGCACTTTTCGGTTCTAGATACATCAGTTGCTTTATAACACAAAACCTTGTGGGGATTAAATGGAGGGTCAAATGGACTCCGATTGACGAATAATAGAGGATTCGGGGTGTTGAAACACATCTAAGAAAACTCTAGCTCCTTATTCCACAACCATTTTATTTTCCATGAAGAATTGCTCTTTTACGCCTCCAGGGGTCTTTTTGCACATTAAATCGAGCTCTAAAATTTTTCTCTCATTCATCTGCTTGACTTCTTTGTTTTCAGTTTATAGCCCAGGGAGGTTAGTCATAAATATATATATGTATCACATGGGTTCAACATAAGGGATTTTTAAAATATCATTTTTACACATTTTTTACATACAAAAGGGTCCCATATAAAGGGGTTACTTACAGATTGAATAAAAAAGAGTTATGTTTTATTAAGGAAAATTTCAAAAATAAGTATTTATAAATAGGTCTTGAATGCACATGATATAGAGGGTATACAGATAGTGAATTAAGAAATTCTCCCAATGAAAATGTCACAAGACTTGCTATTTGTGTGATTAGCAAATTGCAATCTATCTTTTCCTCCTCATCTTCATGGAATCCCTGCCAATGCTCTTGAGTTGTTTGGATAGTTGTGGCCCCCTCATTTTGGTCATGCAACTATTCACATGGTGGTGTTGTCTCTCCTCCTCTCAGATATATGGGAGAGATTGGTGGGCTCAAGGTTGAGAGTTTGCTAATAACACCATATTGGGGAATATGGTAATTTCCCATAAGTTTGGGTCACGTGGTAAAATCTTTGGATTTGCCATAACTTCAATACTATAACTCCAAAGTGAGCGCTCTATAACTCAATAGATTCCATTTTTCAGCGCTTTCCAATGATAGGTTACATCATATGGTTTTGAGAAACTTATGGGCATGTTATTCGGGTGCCACCTTTTTAGTATTCAAAAAATGGGAATTTGAAGATTCCCAAACTCACAAGTATTGTGTTTAATCTCATTCTCAATGATAGGTTTAGCATCTCAAAGGTGAGCTTGCACTTCTGTTATCCATTTCTTGACCTTATTTGCAACCTTTAGCTGCTGATTGGGGTTAGGGTACTCTCCAACCTTAGCACTTTTCTTTTCTCTCATCTTAGGAGTAGATGTTTCTACTTCAGCACTAGTGGCCTATTTTTCCTTGATTAATGTGGTCTCACTTTTGCTCTTGAGCATTATTTTTTCATCGATTGTAACGTGCTCACCCATTGATTGTCTAGGCACACTTTTAGTGATCTATCGAGAAACAAATCTAAGCGTCATTGCCCAGGATTCCCATGGAATGTTTCAAGTTTTGTCACCTAGGGTTTCCCGAATCCACCTCGCAACAGAATGTTCACGACCGAACCCACTAGGATCGACTTGAAATTTGGGCTCTTAGTGGCCAAGGTCTCCTAACAGCATTCCAGCGTCGAATCCTGGGCATCCTACTTTACGCAGAGATACCCAAGCCGAGGCAGACCCATGACGCACTTGGTTCAAAGAGAATGGAAAATGAGAGGGATGCACTGCTCAACCTCTCTGCCCATAGGGCATAGTCCCATTCCGGTCCCCTAAAACGGCACGAATCAGGTTCTAACTTAACAGTACCTAAAGTCATCCGACGGTTAATCCTTGTGAGAAGCCTCCCAGTTCTCTGGGACCACCAAGCCGTAGGACAGACCTGTCAAGGGATTCCGTCCACCTACTTCCCTTGATAGCTTAATTTGTCTAATTAGGTCCTACCACATTTATGTGCGACATTTAAAATCAGCTTCATTAATTAATCCTTTAAAGGCACAAAGTTTGTTCACGTAATTTACAACACATATACAAAAACAAAACAAGTAGTCCTTTTATCAAACAAGTTCCTTAACTTATCTTTAAGTTAATCTTTGTCTCCTGCCCATACAGGAGAATTATGTATCCCTTCTGTCCAACAGAAATACTCGGTCCAAATCTCATGGCACTGCAATTTCCATCCTCTATCTAGAATAGGATCTTCCAACGTTCCAGATGTTGGGCTCACGGGGATCTCCAACTCCATTTTGGATATACAAGGGGTGTCCAGAGCTCCACCTAACCCACAAGTGGTCTAGGAGTGAGATGCCATTTCCGTGGTTGGCCTTTTCATCACTCGACCATTGGCCTGTGAATCAAGCAGTGACCTCTCGGGATAATCCATGATGTGATCTTGGAGATGATCCATGCGTGCAAAAGATCCTTGCTTAATTAATCCAATTAAAATTCACGCACAATCAAAGCAATCAGCCCTAATACCATCTTCTAGAAAAACATTCCTTTATTCCCATGGAAACTTGTGATTACAGACCCCTGCCATTCATTTGCCATCAACACAAGCCTTGGAATATTTAACCAAATCACAATGCAACAATCCCTTGATTGAAAGAAAAACCTTTAGAGTGTTGTTCAATCAACCAACAAAACTAATTGTATTTTTCCCAAACAATACAATAATAGACGCGACAATAATTCCATCGCATATTCACTCTCCCCCTTGGGGCCAAAGAGTAGAATTTACTTAATATTCCCTCCTTTAGACTAAGGAATATGCTAAAGGTTCCAGTACTATACATGACGTAAGTCCTATCCTTCCAATGCAAATTAGTCAATCTAGCAAGAGCATTTATGCCTCTTCTCTAAGTGACAATTATCTTTTAGCATTTCCTTACTATGCAACATTTTTGCTCGGCTTTATCTTCCTTTCTCCTAAGGCAAGGAGCCGCATGTCATCAATATAAAGTTTACATAATCTCTCCCATGTATGTACCGTGTATATGCATTTGTGAACTTTAAAAAATATTATCCTCGGTAAAGATTAATCAAAGACTCATCGATGCTCAATACTTTAGTGTCCCATATGTTGCTTATGCTATGCATGGATTCATCACATAGCAACTAGGTGCAATTTAACTCCCTTTGATACAAGGACTTCACAAACTTCATCTTTGAATATTTGAGATGTGATTTATCCTTTTCAATGACCTATTCTAGCACCACAAGGTATGGAGCCTAATGCATCTCTTGCAAGCATTAAAACAAGCATCTATCAATTTGAAAATACATTACTTATGACCGGTACCACAATTGGATTGATAGTGATGCCTTCGCCCGAAGATCTGTTGGCTGGTTGTAGGATTGTCATCCACACACGATATTCTTTGCGTGGAGGCCATTGTCTACAAGTAGACTAAAGAAATTAAGAAGGTGGAATAGATTCGAGATGGAAGAGCGAAAGGGAAGATGGTTAAATCGAGGATCGAGAAAGAGGAAAATTGTGCAGCCTCTCGTGGTAACTCTTCTCTCTCTCTCTCTGTGTTTCAAGCTCTCTCTCACAATCTCTTGGAGGGTTATACCCTCTCTCTCCCTCTCTCTTGTAGCCTTTTGGGGTCTCATTATGCTCCCCCCATGCCTCCTATTTATAATGAATTAGAGAGGAGGGGATAAGTCTGAGAACAAGAGTGGAGGGGCTCTTAGAAGACAATGATCTGATGCTTAGATAATAAATCTAATGGTTGCATTGGCTCCAAAAGGGGGGTAAACCCCCAAGATACTCGATTAGAAAGCTCTTAGTTCACTCCTTCTTCTTTTCTTTGTTTGAAGAAAAGAGAAATAAAGAAAAGTGACTGGCAAAATCGCACGCATCGCAATTGCAGTCTACAGGCAGTAGACAACACTTCGAGAACAGAGAAAAGAAGAATGAGTGAACTAAGAGCTTTCTAAGCAAGTGTCTTGGGGTTTTACCCCCTTTTGGAGCCAATGCAACCATCAGATTTATGATCTGAGCATCAGATCACTAATTCTTCTAAGAGCCCCTCCACTTCTGTTCTCAGACTTATCCCCTCCTCTTTAATTCATTATAAATATGAAGCATGAGGAGGCACAAGAGAGCATAAGGAGACCCCGAAAGGCTGCAAGAGAGAGGGAGAGAGAGAGTATACCCCTCCAAGAGATTGTGAGAGAGAGCTTGAGAGAGAGAGAGAGAGAGAGAGAGAGAGAGAGAGAGAGAGAGAGAGAGAAGAGTTACCCCGAGAGGCTGCACAATTTCCCTCTATCTTGATCCTCGATTCAACTATCTTCCCTTTCGCTCTCCCATATCGAATCTATTCCACCTTCTTAATCTCTTGAGTCTACTTGCGGACGATGGCCTCCAAGCGAAGAATGTCACGTATGGATGACAATCCTACAACCAGCAACAGAGCTTCGGGCGAAGGCATAATTGTCAATCCAATTGTAGTACCGGTCGTAAGTAATGTATTTTCAAATTGATAGATGCTTGTTTTAATGCTTCCAAGAGATGCATTAGGCTCCTACCTTGTGGTGCTAGAATAGGTCATTGAAAAGGATAAATCGCATCTCAAATAATCAAAGATGAAGTTTGTGAAGTGCTTGTATCAAAGGGAGTTAAATTGCTCCTAGTTGCTATGTGATGAATCCATGCGTAGCATAAGCAACATATGAGACACAAAAGTATTGAGCATCGATGAGTCTTTGATTAATCTTTACCGAGGATAATATTGTTTAAAGTTCGCAAATACATATACATAGTACATACATGGGAGAGATTATGTAAACTTTCCATCGATGTCATGCGACTCCTTGCCTTAGGAGAAAGGAATATAAAGCCAAGAAAAAATGTTGCATAGCACAGAAATGCTAAAAGATAATTGTCACTTAGAGAAGAGGCATAAATGCTCTTGCTAGATTGATTAATTTGCATTGGAATGATAGGACTTACGTCATGTATAGTATTGGAACCTTTAGCATATGCCTTAGGCTAAAGGAGGGAATATTAAGTGAATTCTACTCTTTGGCCCCCAAGGGGGAGAGCGAATATGCGATGGAATTATTGTCACATCTATTATTGTATTGTTTGAAAAAATACAATTAGTTTTGTTGGTTGATTGAACAATACCCTAAATGTTTTTCTTTCAATCAAGGGATTGTTGCATTGTGATTTGGTTAAATATTCCAAGGCTTGTGTTGATGGCAAATGAATGTCAGAGGTCTGTAATGACAAGTTGCCATGGGAATAAAGGAATGTTTTTCTAGAAGATGATATTAGGACTGATTGCTTTGATTGTGCTTGAATTTTAATTGGATTAATTAAGAAAGGATATTTTGCACGCGTGGATCATCTCCAAGATCACATCGCGGATTATCCCAAGAGGGCACTACTCGATTCACAGGCCGATGGTCGAGTGGTGAAAAGGCCAACCACGGAAATTGCATCTCACTCCTAGACCGCTTGTGGGTCAAGTGGAGCTCTTGACACCCCTTGCCTATCTAGAATGGAGTTGGAGATCCCCATGAGCCCAATGTCTGGGATGTTGGAAGATCCTATTCTAGATAAAGGATGAAATTTCGATGCCATGTGATTTGGACCGGGTACTTCTGTTGGATAGAAGGGATGCATAATTCTCCTGTATGGGCAGGAGACAAAGATTACCTTAAAGATAAGTTAATGAACTTATTTGATAAAAGGACAGCTTGTTTTGTTTTTGCGTATGTGTTGTAAATTACGTGAACGAACTCTGTGCCCTAAAAGGCTTAATTAATGAAGCTGATTTTAAATGTCGCACATAAATGTGGTAGGACCTAATTAGACAACTAAAGCTATCGAGGAAAGTGCGGTGGACATGACTTAGGTCCGTCCTACAGAAGGGTGGTCCCGGTTAGTTGGAAACTTTTCTCAAAAGATGTAATAACGAAACTGTGAAGACCTAGAGTTAGTAGAGTTAGAATCTCGATTTATGTTGCTTTAGGGGAGCGGAATGGGACTATGCCTTATGGGCAGAGAGGTTGAGCTTTGCATCCCTCTCGTTTTCCATTCTCTATGAACCTAGTGCAGCATAAATCTGCTTCGACTCTATTGTTCCTACTCAAAGTGGGTCATCTGGAGCTCGACGCTAGCTACTTCCTAGAGACTTGGCTGATAGGAAAGAAACCCTAACTTTAGGTCGGTCCTAAGTGGGAACGACCGGATACTTCCACTTCGGGGCAGACTCGGAAAGACCTAGATCGCAAACCTTGTGACATCCCTTGCGAGTACCAGGTGGCGCTTTCTAGACTCCTCTCTGGATAGGCTGCTAAGACGTGTCCCACAAGTGGTCAAGTGGACACGTCTTACGCATCCGGCCGTTCCCACTTAGGATCGACCTAAAGTGAGGGTTCCTTTCCTATTAGCAAAGTCTCTAGGAAGTAGCTAGCATCAAGCTCCAGATGAACCACTTTGCATAGGAACAACAGAGTCCAAGTGGATTTATGCTGCACTTGGTTCATGGAGAATGGAAAACGAGAGGGATGCGAAGCTCAACCTCTCTGCCCATAAGGCATAGTCCCATTCCTCTCCCCTAAAATAGTCTAAACCGGGATTCTAACTCTACTGACGCTACGTCTTCATAGTTTCGTTATCATGTCTTTTGAGAAACGTTTGCAGCTAATCGGGACCACCCTCCTGTAGGACGGACCCAAGTCACGTCCACGCACTTTCCTCAGTTTTCTTAGTTATCTAATTACCTACAACTTTATGTTTGACATGTCAAGATTGTGTAAGCCAAAAAGAACACTAGTACAAGGAAATAGAAGAACCCTATATATGGGTCTCAAACCAAACTCAACTAACTAAGGTGGCATACTAACTGAGCCACGAACTAGAGTAGATAAGGATAGCTGTCATCTAGCTATTATTCATGAGCGGTGTACCAACCGCATCTGCACAACTGACACGTCTGTGACATAAATGCACAACGGTCACCCTGGCATATTACGAGTGGAGCTCGATATCTCAACACTCCCTCTCGAGCTCAATCCCAATTCCTGCACACCAAGCAGGTCTCTGAACTTGTGCAGCTTCTCTATGCCCAATGCCTTCGTGAATATGTCAGCTACCTGATCCTCTGTGCTGACATAAACTAGATCAATTAGACCTAGTAAAACCCTCTCTCGCACATAGTGATAATGCACCTCAATGTGCTTTGTTCTAGCGTGATAGACTGGGTTATTTGCCAAGTGTATACTACTCATGTTGTCACAATAAATGACAACTGGCCCATCTGTAGGCTGATGCATATCATAAAGTAGCTTATGCAACCAAGCTACCTCACGTGCAGCCATTGCTATGCCCCTGTACTCAGCCTCTGTGCTGGATAAGGCAACTGTAGGTTGTTTCTTGCTGCTTCAAGTGATTGCAGCACTCCCAAAAGAGAACACATATCCACTGGTAGATCGTCTATCAGAAATGTTACTAGCCCAATCAGCATCAGTGTATCCATGCAACTGTATCTGAACCCTAGTCTCATAAAATAGTCCATACTGCAATGTGGACTTCACATACCTGAGTGTGCGTCTAGCCGCATCCAAATGCGGTTTCCTTGGAGCCTGCATAAATTGAATTACCAATCCAACAGCATAACTCAAATCTAGCATGGTAATAGTCATATAAATCAAGATTCCTACTATGCGTCTGTACATAGTAGGGTCTTCTAGAAGCTCACTTGCATCTGTGCTCAGCTTCACATTCTGCTCCAAAGGAACTGAAAATAGGCTTACAGCCTGTCATCCCATATTTGGATAGCATGTCCAATCCGTACTGCCTCTGCAAGAGCTGTATCCCACTTGGTGATCTAATCACCTCAATGCCCAAGAAATAACGCAGCTCTCCCAAATCCTTCATCTCAAAATTCTGCTTCAATAGCATTTTCACATGAAGGATATCTTCATCACTGTCACCTGTCATAATCAAATCATCAACATAAATGACAAGTAGCATAATATCTTTCTCTATTTTTCTCACATAAAGTGAGAAATTTACCTTGGAAATCTGAAAGCCAATAGTGACAAGATACTGTCCTATCTTGTCAGACCATGCTCTAGGTGCTTGCTTCAAGCCATACAAGGCTTTCTTCAACCTGCAAACAAACTCAGGATGAACAACATGCACATAACCTGGTGGTTGCTCCATATAGACCTCTTCTTGCAAATCACCATGCAAGAAGGCATTCTTTACATCCATCTGATGTAAAGACCATCCATTTGATGTAGCCATAGCAATGACTGCTCTTACGGTTGCCATCCTTGCAACCGGACTGAATGTTACTTCATAGTCAATGCCATATGTTTGTGCATACCCCTTGACTACTAATCTTGCCTTGTATCTGTTCAAATCACAGAACCATCTGCATTGTGCTTCACCTTATAAACCCACTTACATCCAATTGCATTCTTACCTTTAGGCAAAGGTACCAATTCCAATGTAGCATTTGCTTCCAAGGCATCCATTTCTTCATCCATGGCTTTCTCCCATTTTTCTTTTCCCATGGCTTGCTCAAAAGAAGTGGGTTCTGTCAAGATTGTGGGAGAGAAGGAAGGAGTATCACTTGTAGCTTTCTTGCTTGCACAATGGGGGAATACACACAAGGATGGAGGCTGAAAACAGTTTTCCTCTTCTTAGTTGTGTAAGCCAAAAGAACTCAAGTACAAAGAAATAGAAGAACCCTATATATGGGTCTCAAACCAAACTCAACTAAATAAGGTGGCATACTAACTGAGCCACGAACTAGAGTAGATAAGGATAGCTATCATGTAGCTATTATTCATGGGCGGTGTACCAACCGCATCTGCAACTGACACGTCGGTGACATAAATGCACAACGGTCACCCTGGCATATCACGAGTGGAGCTCGATATCTCAACACTCCCCCTCGAGTTCAATCCCAATTCCTGCACACCAAGCAGGTCTCTCAACTTGCGCAGCTTCTCTGCGCCCAATGCCTTCGTAAATATGTCACCTACCTGATCCTCTATGCTGACATAAACTAGATCAATAAGACCTAGTAAAACTCTCTCTCGCACATAGTGATAATGCACCTCAATGTGCTTTATTCTAGCATGATGGACTGGGTTATTTTCCAAGTGTATACTACTCATGTTGTCACAATAAATGACAATTGGCCCATCTGTAGATTGATGCATATCATAAAGTAGCTTATGAAACCAAGCTACCTCACATGCAGCCATTGGTGCGCCCCTGTACTCAGCCTCTGTTCTGGATAAGGCAACTGTAGGCAGTTTCTTGCTGCTCCAAGTGACTGCAGCACTCCCAAAAGAGAACACATATCCACTGGTGGATCGTCTATCAGAAATACTACCAGCCCAATCAGCATCAGTGTATCCATGCAACTGTATTTGAACCCTAGTCTCATAAAATAGTCCATACTGCAATGTGGACTTCACATACCTGAGTATGCGTCTAGCCGCATCCAAATGTGGTTTCCTTGGAGCCTGCATAAACTGACTTACCAATCCAACAGAATAGCTCAAATCTGGCCTGGTAATAGTCATATAAATCAAACTTCCTACTATGCGTCTGTACATAGTAGGGTCTTCTAGAAGCTCCCCTGCATCTGTGCTCAGCGTCACATTCTGCTCCAAAGGAACTGAAATAGGCTTACAGCCTGTCATCCCATATTTGGACAGCATGTCCAATCCATACTGCCTCTGCAAGAGCTGTATCCCACTTGGTGATCTAATCACCTCAATGCCCAAGAAATAACGCAGCTCTCCCAAATCCTTCATCTCAAACTTTTGCTTCAATAGCATTTTCACATGAAGGATATCTTCATCACTGTCACCTGTCATAATCAAATCATCAACATAAATGACAAGTAGCATAATACCTTTCTTTGTTTTTCTCACATAAAGTGAGAAATCTGCCTTGGAAATCTGAAAGCCAATAGTGACAAGATATTGTCCTATCTTGTCAGACCATGCTCTAGGTGCTTGCTTCAAGCCATACAAGGCTTTCTTCAACCTGCAAACAAACTCAGGATGAACAACATGCACATAACCTGGTGGCTGCTCCATATAGACCTCTTCTTGCAAATCACCATGCAAGAAGGCATTCTTTACATCCATCTGATGTAAAGACCATATCTTTGATGCAGCCATAGCAATGACTGCTCTTACGGTTGCCATCCTTGCAACCAGACTGAATGTTTCTTCATAGTCAATGCCATATGTTTGTGCATACCCCTTGACTACTAATCTTGCCTTGTATCTGTTCATAGAACCATCTACATTGTGCTTCACCTTATAAACCCACTTACAGCCAATTGCATTTTTACCTTTAGGCAAAGGTACCAATTCCCATGTAGCATTTGCTTCCAAGGCATCCATTTCTTCATCCATGGCTTTCTCCCATTTTTCTTTTCCCATGGCTTCCTCAAAAGAAGTGGGTTCTGGTTCCTGTATCACTTTAACCATATATGCATAGTGAATGGCTGTAAATCCATCATATTTCAGCCTATCCACAGGATACCTAGCTTTGGTAGACCTGCGTAAAGTAGGTTCACTCCCACGTGCTCTCAAAACATCCTTGGTCTTCCTTACTCCAGGTGTAACAATAGAAGGAATACCCAACTCATCATCAATGCTCTGTTTTGAGCCACTGGATTCACCATCCACATAAGAGTGACCTGCATTCACATCAAACATGGGCTGATCAACCTTCTATTTTCCTTTTCGTGATACCTGCATACCACTATCTGCATTGCTTTGAGAAGATTCTCCTGATCTCAATCTGCCTGTCCATGGCGAAGAATGTGAACCACTACTAGAGGACGCTCCAGGTCCACTAATATTTTGTGACTGCTGCTGTGAATTCTGTGCAGCATTACCATTTTGTGCATCTACATCATCAATCACATTTACTGGTTTATACTAGCTACTCATCTCATAAAAAACAACATCTCTGCTCACTGTAAACTTACGAGTAGAAGGGTTATAACATCTATATCCTTTTTGCTACAGAGAGTAACCAATAAAGATGCACTTCTCAGCTTTTGGATCCAACTTGGATCTCAGCACATCTGGCACATGTACATAGGCAATGCAACCAAAAATTTTCAAATGAGAAATATTTAGTTTCCTACCAGTATACCTCTCCTCTGGAGTCATCCCATGTATTGCTGCAGTGGGAGTCCTGTTCATTATATAGACTGCTGTAGCAACTGCTTCAGCCCAATAAAAATCTGGCAGGTCTTTTTCATTGAGCATGGCACGAGATACCTCTCCAATATGCCTGTTTTTCCTTTCTACAATTCCATTTTGTTGTGGGGTATGACTGCATGAATATTGCTGCTTTATGCCATGCTCTTGCAGGAACCTTGCAAACTCATTTGAGAGGTACTCTCCCCCTCCATCTGACCTTAGGCATTTTATTTGCAGACCTGTTTCTTTTTCAGCCATAGCTTTAAGAGTTTTGAAATGCCTAAAAACTTCAATTTTCTTTTTCATAAAATACACCCAAACTTTTCTGCTATAGTCATCAATAAAAGTGACAAAATAATGATAGCCTCCAAGAGATGCAGCTTTAGTAGTCTACACATCAGAGTGGATTAATTCCAATGGCTTCTTAATCTCTTGAACATGTCTAGGAAATGGTTTCCTTGCCTGTTTTCCAAATTGACAGGCTTCACATACCTTATGCATTTCTGCAACCTTGAATTTACACAATCCTGCAACAATATTTTGGGCCTGCATTGATTTAAGTCGCTTTACATTAACATGACCAATGCATTTATGCCAGATATCAATATCTGCAACTACATCGGTCCCATGTGCAAACATTGCTGCACTCAATTCAGGCATGTCTGCATCCAACATAAACATTATGCCCTTCTTTTTTCCTTTTGCTATCAAGCAACCTTTATTTTTCATATCCTCAACAAAGCATCCATGAGGATTAAATCTGACCTGCAAGCCCTGCTCAACCATTTGACCAACAGAAACCAGATTCTTGGTGATATTCGGGATATGAAATACGTCGGACAGGTATTTCGTTTTCCTATCCTGCATAGACAAAGGAATTTTTCCAATCTGCATAATAGGATGTGCAGTATCATTATCAGTCTCCACAAATCCTGGTTTTTCCATTTTCCTTGCATCCTGCATTCATTCTGCATGACCTATCATGTGGTTTGATGCACTTGAGTCAACATACCATACATCATTGCTTTCTTCTGCACTTGTCACAGAATTGTTCATGTGCTGCACCATAAACAAGTGCTCATTTCTGTCATCACCTTGTCTACTAGAAGATGCATAATTCCCTTGTTGCAATTTTCCATTCATGATGTCATTCTGCTTTTTATAGCAGTCTTTAGCCATATGACCCATTTTACCATAGTAGTAGCATTCAACATTGCTGTTTGCATTTTGGCCTCTTTGCCATCCACCATGACCTCTTTGGCTCCCCCTGCCTCTAGACTTACCACGTCCTCCTCCATAGGACTGGTTTTCTTGAGTTTATTGCATATTCTGATTTCTACCACGGCCTCCAAATCGGCCTCCTCTACCTCTACCTCTACCTCTACCTCTTCCAGCATTTGAGTAGAAGACAGCTTCTTTTGAAGTTCCTCTTGAAGAAGATGCACCACCATTTCTCTGCTCCTCAGAAATTAGAAGAGCTATCAACTCCTCAAAATCAGGGAATCTTTCACGGATAGAAATGGATGTTCGGAACTGTGCATAATCCTTTCCTAGACCATTCAAGGTCACAGAAATTAAATCATCATCTTCCACTGGCAACCCAATGGAAGCAAGTGCATCTGCAATCTTCTTCACGTTCATGTGGTAGTCATTGATGCTCATATTTTCTCTTTGAACATTATGCAACTCTTGCTTGAGCTGCATTTTCCTGGCTTGCGTATTTGTGCTATACATTTTTAACAAAGTATCCCATGCCTCCTTTGCCGTACTTGCATCCTGAATATGCACAATCATAGAGTCTGAAATGCTGATAGACAGCCAATACATAACTTTCCTGGTTCTCTCATGCCATGCTTTAAATGCCTGCATTTGTTGTTGATTGGGAACATCAGGAAGAACTGGTTCTTCTTCATTTCTTGCAACAAATTCCCAATATCCTTTTCCCATAAGGAAATTCGTCATTCTAAACTTCCATGCCTGGAAGTTGTTCTTGTCAAGCTTTTCAGTTATAATCTGTGAAAGAGAATTAGACGCCATTACAGAACATTGCAAAAAATTCTGTCATTGTAAAAAACACAGCTTCACCCTCACAAGGGAAAATCTGCAAAACTGGCGAAAGTGGTATTTGGCCACACAGTCACTTCCTAGTGACAATTTTGTATAAACAGGAACCAAGGATGATTCTGTAACTCCCAATGTTTCTGCACACAAGCATACGATGCAATTTCTGTGGTAACTGTTCATCGACCTATAGAACAGTGGTCGCACTGCATAAAATAGGGACTTTTCCTGAATGCGTGGAGGAAACTTCCTCCTCCAAAACATGCCCCGAAATGGCCTCAAATTAAAAAAACAAGGTCGCCAAGGGCTAAATCCCCCCTCCCCCCCCCGGCAGCATATACTGCCCTCTTGCTTCACCGCGAAGGGCATCTCAACCTGAGACAATGCACTCCAGCACTTTCCGGCTGTGCTACCTGCAGAGACTTGCTCGCAAAACAGAAAATGAAAGCAACACTGCTCCTCTTACCAGAACACCGTGAGCTTGGCTTGCTTCCTTGAGCTCCTTACCACGAACAAGGCTCTGATACCATGTCAAGATTGTGGGAAAGAAGGAAGGAGTCTCACTTGTAGCTTTCTTGCTTGCACAATGGGGGAATACACACAAGGATGGAGGCTGAAAATAGTTTTCCTCTTCTTAGTTGTGTAAGCCAAAAGAACTCAAGTACAAAGAAATAGAAGAACCCTATATATGGGTCTCAAACCAAACTCAACTAACTAAGGTGGCATACTAACTGAGCCACGAACTAGAGTAGATAAGGATAGCTATCATGTAGCTATTATTCATGGGCGGTGTACCAACTGCATCTGCAACTGACACGTCAGTGACATAAATGCACAACGGTCCCCCTGGCATATCACGAGTGGAGCTCGATATCTCAACAGGTTCTGGTTCCTGTATCACTTTGACCATATATGCATAGTAAATGGCTATAAATCCATCATATTCCAGCCTATCCACAGGATACCTGGCTCTCGTAGACCTGCGCAAAGTAGGTTCACTCCCACGTGCTCTCAAAACATCCCTGGTCTTCCTTACTCCAGGTGTAACAATAGAAGGAATACCCAACTCATCATCAATGCTCTGTTCTGAGCCACTGGATTCACCATCCACATAAGAGTGATGTGCATTCACATCAAACATGGGCTAATCAACCTTCTCTTTTCCTTTTTGTGATACCTGCATACCACTATCTGCATTGCTTTGAGAAGATTCTCCTGATCTCAATCTGCCTGTCCATGGCGAAGAATGTGAACCACTGCTAGAGGATGCTCCAGGTCCACTAATATTTTGTGACTATTGCTGTGAATTCTGTGCAGCATTACCATTTTGTGCATCTACATCATCAATCACATTTACTGGTTTATACCAGCTACTCATCTCATCAAAAACAACATCTCTGCTCACTGTAAACTTACAAGTAGAAGAGTTATAACATCTATACCCTTTTTGTTGCAGAGAGTAATCAATAAAGATGCACTTCTCAGCTTTTGGATCCAACTTGGATCTCAACTCATCTGGCACATGTACATAGGCAATGCAACCAAAAATTTTCAAATGAGAAATATCTGGTTCCCTGCCAGTATACCTCTCCTCTGGAGTCATCCCATGTATTGCTGTAGTGGGAGTCCTGTTCATTATATAGATTGTTGTAGCAACTGCTTTAGCCCAGTAAAATACTGGCAAGTCTTTTTCGTTGAGCATGGCACGAGATACCTCTCCAATATGCCTG
Source organism: Lygodium microphyllum (assembly GCF_053477565.2). Taxonomy (NCBI): domain Eukaryota; kingdom Viridiplantae; phylum Streptophyta; class Polypodiopsida; order Schizaeales; family Lygodiaceae; genus Lygodium; species Lygodium microphyllum. The sequence continues at coordinate 137,932,820 of NC_141141.1, forward strand.
TTTTTCCTTTCTGCAATTCCATTTTGTTGTGGGGTATGACTGCATCAATATTGCTGCTTTATGCCATGCTCCTGCAGGAACCTTGCAAACTCATTTGAGAGGTACTCTCCCCCTCCATCTGATCTTACGCATTTTATTTGCAGGCCTATTTCTTTTTCAACCATAGCTTTAAGAGTTTTGAAATGCCCAAAAACTTCACTTTTCTTTTTCATAAAATATACCCAAACTTTTCTGCTATAGTCATCAATAAAAGTGACAAAATAATGACAGCCTCCAAGAGATGCAACTTTAGTAGTCTACACATCAGAGTGGATTAATTCCAATGGCTTCTCACTCTCTTGAACATGTCTAGGAAATGGTTTCCTTGCCTGTTTTCCAAATTGAAAGGCTTCACATACCTTATGCATTTCTGCAACCTTGAATTTAGGCAATCCTGCAACAATATTTTGGGCCTGCATTGATTTAAGTCGCTTTATATTAACATGACCAATGCGTTTATGCGAGATATCAATATCTGCAACTACACCGGTCCCATGTGCAAACATTGATGCACTCAATTCAGGCATGTCTGCATGCAACGTAAACATTCTGCTCTTCTTCTTTCCTTTTGCTATCAAGTGACCTTTATTTTTCATATCCTCAACGAAGCATCCATGAGGATTAAATCTGACCTGCAAGCCCTGCTCAACCATTTGACCAACAGAAACCAAATTCTTGGTGATATTCGGGACATGAAATACATCGGACATGTATTTTTTTTCCCCATCCTGCATAGATAAAGGAATTTTTCCAATCTGCATAATAGGATGTGCAGTATTATCACCAGTCTCCACAAATCCTGGTCTTTCCATTTTCCTTGCATCCTCCATCCATTTTGCATGACTTGTCATGTGGTTTGATGCACCTGAGTCAACATACCACACATCGTTGCTTTCTTCTGCACTTGTCACAGAATTGTTCATGTGCTGCACCATGAACAAATGCTCATTTCTGTCATCACCCTGTCTACCAGAAGATGCATAATTCCCTTGTTGCAATTTTCCATTCATGATGTCATTCTGCTTTTTATAGCAGTCTTTAGCCATATGACCCATTTTACCACAATAGTAGCATTCAACATTACTGTTTGCATTTTGGCCTCTTTTCCATCCACCACGACATCTTTGGCTCCCCCTGCCTCTAGAGTTACCACGTCCTCCTCCATAGGACTGGTTTTCTTGAGTTTGCTGCATATTCTGATTTCTACCACGGCCTCCAGATCGGCCTTCTCTACCTCTGCCTCTACCTCTTCCAGCATTTGAGTAGAAGACATCTTCTTTTGAAGTTCCTCTTGAAGAAGATGAACCACCATTTCTCTGCTCCTCAGAAATTAGAAGAGCGATTAACTCCTCAAAATCAGGAAATCTTTCACGAACTGAAATGGATGTCCAAAACTGTGCATAATCCTTTCCTAGACCATTCAAGGTCACAGAAACTAAATCATCATCTTCCACTGGCGACCCAATGGAAGCAAGTGCATTTGCAATCTTCTTCACTTTCATGTGGTAGTCATTGATGCTCATACTTTCTCTTTGCACATTATGCAACTCTTGCTTGAGCTGCATTTCCTGGCTTGCGTATTTGTGCTATACATTTTTGACAAAGTATCCCATGCCTCCTTTGGCGTACTTGCATCCTGAATATGCACAATCATAGAGTCTGAAATGCTGATAGACAGCCAATACATAACTTTCCTGGTTCTCTCATGCCATGCTTTAAATGCCTGCATTTGCTGTTGATTGGGAACATCAGGAAGAATTGGTTCTTCTTCATTTCTTGCAACAAATTTCCAATATCCTTTTCCCATAAGGAAATTCGTCATTCTAAACTTCCATGCCTGGAAGTTGTTCTTGTCAAGCTTTTCAGTTACAATCTCTGAAAGAGAATTAGACGCCCTTACAGAATACTGCAAAAAATTCTGTCACTGCAAAAAACACAGCTTCACCCTCCCAAGGGCAAATCTGCAAAACTGGCAAAAGTGGTATTTGACCACACAGTCACTTCCTAGTGACGATTTTGCATAAACAGGAAACAAGGATGATTCTGTAACTCCCAACGTCTCTGCACACAAGCATACGATGCAATTTCTACAATAACTTTTCACCAACTTGTAGAGCAGTGGTCGCACAGCATAAATTACGGTCTTTTCCTGAGTGCGTGCAGAAAACTTCCACCTCCAAAACAGGCCCCGAAATGGCCTCAAATAAAAAAAACAGAGCTACACCACTCTTGCACTTTCTGGCTGTGCTATCTGCAGAGACTTGCTCCTAAAATAGAAAAATGAAAGCAACACTGGTCCTCTTACCAGAACACCGCGAACTTGGCTTGCTTTCTTGAGCTCCTTACCACGAACAAGGCTCTAATACCATGTCAAGATTGTGGGAGAGAAGGAAGGAGTCTCACTTGTAGCTTTCTTGCTTGCACAATGGGGGAATACACATAAAGGTGGAGGCTGAAAACAATTTTCCTCTTCTTAGTTTTGTAAGCCAAAAGAACTATGATACAAAGAAATAGAAGAACCCTATATATGGGTCTCAAACCAAACTCAACTAACTAAGGTGGCATACTAAACTAAGCCACAAACTAGAGTAGATAAGGATAGTTGTCATCTAGCTATTATTCATGGGCGGTGTACCAACCGCATCTGCAACTGACAAGTCGGTGACATAAATGCACAACGGTCACCCTGGCATATCACGAGTGGAGCTCGATATCTCAACATTCTGTGGTTGGCCTTTTCACCACTCGACCATCGGCCTGTGAATCGAGTAGTGCCCTCTCGGGATAATCTACGATGTGATCTTGGAGATGATCCACACGTGCAAAATATAATTCCTTAATTAATCCAATTAAAATTCAAGCACAATCAACGCAATCAACCCTAATATCATCTTCTAGAAAAACATTCCTTATCCCCATGGCAACTTGTCATTACAGATCCTTGCCATTCATTTATCATCAACACAAGCCTTGGAATATTTAGGGTGTTGTTCAATCAACCAACAAAACTAATTGTATTTTTTCCAAACAATATAATAATAGACGTGACAATAATTCCATCGCATATTCGCTCTCCCCCTTGGGGCCAAAGAGTAGAATTTACTTAATATTCCCTCGTTTAGCCTAAGGCATATGCTAAAGGTTCCAATACTATACATGACGTAAGTCCTATCATTCCAATGCAAATTAATCAATCTAGCAAGAGCATTTATACCTCTTCTCTAAGTGACAATTATGTTTTAGCATTTCCTTACTATGCAACATTTTTTCTTGGCTTTATCTTCCTTTCTCCTAAGGCAAGGAGTCCCATGTCATCGATGTAAAGTTTACATAATCTCTTCCATGTATGTACCGTATATATGCATTTGCAAACTTTAAAAAATATTATCCTTGGTAAAGATTAATCAAAGACTCATCGAAGCTAGTGTCCCATATGTTGCTTATGCTATGCATGGATTCATCACATAGCAACTAGGTGCAATTTAACTCCCTTTGATACAAGCACTTCACAAACTTTATCTTTGAATATTTGAGATGCGATTTATTCTTTTCAATGACCTATTCTAGCACCACAAGGTACAGAGCCTAATGCATCTCTTGCGAGCATTAAAACAAGCATCTATCAATTTGAAAATACATTACTTATGACTGGTACCGCAATTGGATTGACAATGATGCCTTCACCCGAAGCTCTGTTGTTTTTCCTGTTGTAGAATTGTTATCTGCATGCGACATTCTTCGCTTGGAGGCCATTGTTTGAAGTAGACTCAAGAGATTAGGAAGGGTGGAATAGATTTGAGATGGTAGAGCGAAAGAGAAGATGGTTAAATTGAGGATTGAGATAGAGGAAAATTGTGGAGCCTCTCGGGGTAACTCTTCTCTCTCTCTCTCTCTCTCTCTCTCTCTCTCTCTCTCAAGCTCTCTCTCACAATCTCTTGGAGGGTTATACTCTCTCTCTCCCTCTCTCTTGCAGCCTTTCGGGGTCTCCTTATGCTCTCTTGTGCCTCCCCATGCCTCATATTTATAATGAATTAGAGAGGAGGGGATAAGTTTGAGAACAAGAGTGGAGGGGCTCTTAGAAGACTGAGTGATCTGATGCTCAGATAATAAATCTGATGGTTGCATTGGCTGCAAAAGGGGGGTAAAACCCCATGACACTTGATTAGAAAGCTCTTAGTTCACTCCTTCTTCTTTTCTTTATTCGAAGTGCTGTCTACTGCCTGTAGATTACGATCGCGGCACACACGCAATTTTGCCAGTCACTTTTATTTATTTCTTTTTTGATAAAATCTCCAAAACTAACTAAAACATCACTTGTCTTTTCTTTTAAATGACTTTTATTTCTATATTTTTAGGATAATATCTAAAATATAATAGTTTTTTTTCTCCCCCAAGAATCTAATATTTTTGGACCATTCAAACTATACACATTAATACTAGTGATTAATATGGCTCATAAGTCCCATTCACATTGCACTTTTCGTGAAGGGTGGCTACGGTCCTTATCAATCCAAGAAAAAATATCAGATTTATGACTCTTGATTTTTTAAATATATTTTTAATTGAATGAAAATTATTAGCTATTAATGCTAGTTAGTTTTTACCTTAGTTAGTCTTTAGTTAGTAATCTTACTAACTTATTAATTGACTAACTAACTTTCAAACTAACCAACTAACTTTTATTGGCGGAAACATTACATCCTCCCCATGTCAAAGGTGAGCTTGCACTTCTTTTATCCATTTCTTGACCTTATTTGCAGGCTTTAGTTGTTGCTGGTTGGGGTCAGGGTACTCTCCAACATTAGCACTTTTCTTTCCTCTCATCTTAGAAGTAGATGTTTCTGCTTCAACACTAGTGGCCTATTTTTCCTTGATTAACGTGGCCTCACTTTTGTTCTTGAGCATTATTTTTTCATCGATTCTCTTTTTCCTCCATCGTCGACTCTTCTTCACTATAGAGGATGCATCTAGGTTACTAGGTCTAGGTAATGAGATATGAGCTTGCTTTGTTTGAGCTTGTGTCATGACATTTATGGGGCTAGGTGTGGCATCGTTGGAAGGTGACTCGACACAAAAAATGCTCTAGTAACACAGATGGTATGATTGCTGAGCTAGTGGAGGGCTTCCACCTACCTAAGGAAACTAGTGAATAGGTGTGTGACTCCACATTTGGGGCATCTCAAGTCGACCTTATCTCTATTTTCCCCCTGAAATATGTAGGCTACTTTGAAGCTTGGAACAGGAGGCCTCTTCATGTGCTATTTTTGAGTCTCCCATGAGATGACATGCATGTGCTAGCCACAAGAGATACATTTTTGTAGATGATGAAGCCATTGAGGACACTGTAGAGGAGGTGAGCAATGAAATATTCATGTCACCAGGTGAGAGAGTCTCCATCTTTCAAGGGGAATGGGCTACAGATATGAGATCCCTAGATTGGTAGCTTATTTTTTAGGAGGATGTCAAAAATAAGGAGAGCCTTTGACTGATGAGAATCACATACATCACATTGGTAAGAAAGTTCAAGTCGAAAATGTCAAATGCATTAGGTTTGTTTTTTGTTGTTTGTAACATAGAGCCTCCACCTATTGCTTTATATTGGCCTCAGCCATATGAGGCCATAAGACTTGCATCTTCCTCCACTTCATGGTTAATTTCTTCTTTTGATCATGCCACCATGGAAAGGTTCCTAGTTTCACTCAACACACCCTCTAGTGAGAATTTCTAACACACCTCATAACATGAGTTGGGCCCATTGTCAAGGGAAGTCAATAGACAATTTGAAGATGAATGGAAAGAGGAATGGGTGTACCTAAAGAAAAATAAGTTTTGGTTTGGGATGGTAAGCATCAATGGAAGACATGAATAAAGAAAATAAAGGATGGTAAGTTTGTTGATGGACTCCCTTATTAAATTATTTGTTGTTAAGCTCTTGGTAATGTATGCATCTAATTCTTTCTTGTTGTGTTGATGTAGCACATGCGGATGATATTGAGAGGGATGTAAGGGTTTGCTATCAATTTATAAATGTAGACAATAGAAAGAAAGGAGAGCTCTTGCTTGCTCTCGATTCCATTAATGCATATTTTGAGTTTGTTTACGCCTTTTTGTTTTGCTAAGATATATTCATGTTGAATTATAAATAAAATCTTATTCTCTCTCATGCACCTTTTGTGTTGCTAAGACATAGTTTCGTGTAATTATATAGTTCACCCTCTTTTGCTCTCATGCACTCTCATTAACTCACTTAATCTTTCTCATAACCCCTTTCTCACTCATTCACTCTCATAACATCTCTCACACCAAATTTTTCTTATAACCCTCAATCATTCTAATTCTCTCTCTCCCACTTATTTCCTACATCCACTTTCTCATCTTCTCTAATAAACACTCTCTCACTCACTGACCCACTCAATCACTCGCTCGCTAGCTCATTCACCAAATCTCAAGAATAGTATGCACCATTTCTATCCCTTAATTTGATTTAGAATTAACTCTACTATTACATGCATGTATGTGTGGTTAATTATTTATTTGTAATTTCTAGCATATAAACCCTACCTCTATTTTCAAGTACTCATTTACTCTCAGATTCACTGATTCATCAATTCACTAACTCACTGATTCACTGGTTCAGTGGTTCACTGATTCATTGATTCACTTTGATTTTCATCATTCTCTCTCATTCGCCCACTCACTCACTCACTCATTCACTCATTTCTTTCATACATGCTCATAAACTCTTATTCTATCCTTTAAACTCTTGTTGACTCATTTTTTTCACTCATCAGCCCACTCTCTCACTCATTCACTCTTACAAACTCTCACTATCTCAATCATACTCATTCACTCCATTTTTAACGTAAGGCCTCTCTACACTCTTTTCTTCTCTATCCCCTAATTTTATGTGGCATCCGCTCTACTAGTACTTGCTTGTCTATGTGGTTAATTCACATGATTCTCTCAATATTCTCACACATGTTGAATTATAAAATGATATGTTTTATTGATTGCATGTTTTCCTTCATATCCTTTTTGTAGAGTTACCAGACCTCATGTGAAAACTAATCTAGACTATGAGATCTTCTTATCCTAGACCTTTAGGATTCAATCACCAAACAAAAAAGATGGGTGAAGATAGTGTATGAGGTAGAAAGATGACAAAACTACCATGGGAATGCCCCATGGTATCAGTTACCATGTATCTTGAAAACATTGCTTTTTTGAAAGTTAGAAATCTAAAGAAAATGTGTGATTTACATTTTTAATATGTTTTAAATGTATTCCTATTGAGAAATAGGCTTCTAAAAAATGTAGGGAAAATATCATGCTACAATTTTAGAGGAAGAGTCATAGTGAAGAGATGCCATTTTTTATGCAAAAAGAAAACAATTCATAGAAAAGGAGGAGGTTAAGCTCAGAGACATGCATATAAGTGTCTTGCCATTTTCCAACCCTAGTCATGGGGAGGAACTTTTTCTCATTACTTTAAGAGGTCAAGTGGGAAGAGAAAATCATGATGACAATCAGGAAGGAGAAATTGTATGCCATTTGTAGTGCAAAGTTTCACTAGAAAGGTACAAATTTGTATCTACAATGAATGCCTAAAAATTTTGCAATCATAAAATTTTGAGTGATGTCCATCCCACTATCATTATATGCATGTTGACCATAAGTAAGCATATGCTATTGCCTTTGTGCAATAAACCCATGCCAGTTAGTCAGGGTACTCATTATTTCCATGAGAATGCTCATGCTACTGGTCATAATCATGTTAAATTGTCCTTTGAATTGTAGCCATTTGAGAAACTTCAGTCTTAAGGTTTGCAAGTTTGTCATTGATTTCCTTAGCTTGCATGTTGGTGACTGAGATGGTTGAGATCACTCAGTCCATCTTAGACATGAACTGACTGGTTGCTCAAGTAGTTGATTGTGGCTCTTAGCCTCTTGGAGAGCTTCTTATTGCTAGGGAAAAGAATATGGAACTAGGAGCCATGATTGAGTTTATCGAGTGGTTGCTCATTATCCAATGGACCTCTTAGATGCTCATGACAACGTGTGTCAATCTCTGCATGTTCTTGCTTCAGATTTGTACATTTGATTCATGAAAGCCTATTGAATTAACCCCTCAAGTACTGCATGATAGCTTGCTGCAATGTATGCAAATTATTTTTCCACAATTTAGCTAGGTGTGTAGAGTGGATTTGAATGAAAATATTAGCATAAAAAGTCCAACACCCATAGTTTAGCATTCAAGTGCTCTAGCAGGAGTGGTTCACCCTGGGCATTTAGCATGGGTGTAGTATCTCCAGTGCCCTATGCAAACAAAAACCCAAATTTTCAAGATTCACTTGCTAATAAAACAAACAATAACTCCAACTATATTAGCCATAGTTGGTGCTGTATATGTAGATATTGATGTAGAGTGGATCTGAGTGAAAATACTGGCACCACAATTCTAGCACCCATAGTTCAGCATTTAGGTGCACCAATAGGAGTGGTTCACCTTGTTGAGATATCGAGCTCCACTCGTGATACGCCAGGGTGACCACTGTGTATTTATGTCACCGACGTGTCAGTTGCAGACGCGGTTGGTAGACCGCCCATGAATAATAGCTACATGATAGCTATCCTTATCTACTCTAGTTCGTGGCTCAGTTAGTATGCCACCTTAGTTAGTTGAGTTTGGTTTGAGACCCATATAGAGGGTTCTTCTATTTCTTTGTACTTGAGTTCTTTTGGCTTACACAACTAAGAAGAGGAAAACTGTTTTCAGCCTCCACCCTTGTGTGTCTTCCCCCAGTGTGCAAGCAAGAAAGCTTCAAGCGAGACTCCTTCCTTCTCTCCCACAATCTTGACATGGTATCAGAGCCTTGTTCGTGGTAAGGAGCTCAAGAAAGCAAGCCAAGCTCGCGGTGTTCTGGTAAGAGGAGCAGTGTTGCTTTCATTTTCTGTTTTGGGAGCAGATCTCTGCAGGTAGCACAGCCGAAAATTGCAAGAGTGCATTGTCTCAGGTTGAGACGCCCTTCGCGGTGAAGCAAGAGGGCAGTATATGCTGCGGGCGAGAGCTTTAGCTCTCGGCGACCTTGTTTTTTTTATTTGAGGCCATTTCGGGGCCTGTTTTGGAGGCGGAACTTTTCTGCACGTACTCAGGAAAAGGCCCACTTTTATGCTGTGCAGCCACTGTTCTACAGGTCGGTGAATAGTTACTGTAAAAATTGCATTGTATGCTTGTGCGCAGAGACATTGGGAGTTACAGAATCATCCCTGTTGCCTGTTGATGCAAAATCGTCACTAGGAAGTGACTGTGTGGTCAAATACCACTTTCGCCAGTTTTGCAGATTTTCCATTGTGAGGGTGAAGCTATGGTTTTTGCAGTGACAAAATTTTTTGCAGTCTTCTGTAATGGCATCTGATTCTCTTTCATAGATTGTCACTGAAAAGCTTGACAAGAACAACTTTCAAGCATGGAAGTTTAGAATGACGAATTTCCTTATGGGAAAAGGATATTGGGAATTCGTTGCAGGAAATGAAGAAGAACCAGTTCTTCTTGATGTTCCCAATCAACAGCAAATGCAGGCATTTAAAGCATGGCATGAGAGAGCCAGGAAAGTTATGTACTGGCTGTCTATCAGCATTTCAGACTCTATGATTGTGCATATTCAGGATGCAAGTACGCCAAAGGAGGCATGGGATACTCTGTCAAAGATGTATAGCACAAATACGCAAGCCAGGAAAATGCAGCTCAAGCAAGAGTTGCACAATGTGCAAAGAGAAAATATGAGCATCAACGACTACCACATGAAGGTGAAGAAGATTGCAGATGCACTTGCTTCCATTGGGTCGCCAGTGGAAGATGATGATTTAGTTTCTGTGACCTTGAATGGTCTAGGAAAGGATTATGCACAGTTTCGGACATCCATTTCAGTTCGTGAAAGATTTCCTAATTTTGAGGAGTTGATTGCTCTTCTAATTTCTGAGGAGTAGAGAAATGGTGGTGCATCTTCTTCAGGAGGAACTTCAAAAGAAGCTGTCTTCTACTCAAATGCTGGAAGAGGTAGAGGCAGAGGTAGAGGAGGCCGATTTGGAGGCCGTGGCAGAAATCAGAATATGCAGCAAACTCAAGAAAACCAGTCCTATGGAGGAGGACGTGGTAACTCTAGAGGCAGGGGGAGCCAAAGAGGTCGTGGTGGATGGCAAAGAGGCCAAAATGCAAACAGTAATGTTGAATGCTACTATTGTGGTAAAATGGGTCATATGGCTAAAGACTGCTATAAAAAGCAGAATGACATCATGAATGGAAAACTGCAACAAGGAAATTATGCATCCTCTAGTAGACAGGGTGATGACAGAAATGAGCATCTGTTTATGGTGCAGCACATGAACAATTCTGTGACAAGTGCAGAAGAAAGCAACGATGTATGGTATGTTGACTCAGGTGCATCAAACCACATGACAAGTCATGCAGAATGGATGGAGGATGCAAGGAAAATGGAAAAACTAGGATTTGTGGAGACTGGTGATGATACTGCACATCCTATTGTGCAGATTGGAAAAATTCCCTTGTCTATGCAGGATGGGAAAAAGAAATACCTGTCTGATGTATTTCATGTCCCGAATATCACCAAGAATCTGGTTTCTGTTGGTCAAATGGTTGAACAGGGCTTGCAGGTCAGATTTAATCCTCATGGATGCTTTGTTGAGGATATGAAAAATAAAGGTCGCTTGATAGCAAAAGGAAAGAAGAAGGGCAGAATGTTTACGTTGGATGCAGACATGTCTGAATTGAGTGCAGCAATGTTTGCACATGGAACTGGTGTAGTTGCAGATATTGATATCTGTCATAAACGCATTGGTCATGTTAATGTACAGCGACTTAAATCAATGCAGGCCCAAAATACTGTTGCAGGTTTACCGAAATTCAAGGTTGCAGAAATGCATAAGGTATATGAAGCTTGTCAATTTGGAAAACAGGCAAGGAAACCATTTCCTAGACATGTTCAAGAGAGTAAGAAGCCATTGGAATTAATCCACTCTGATGTGTGGACAACTAAAGCTGCATCTCTTGGAGGCTGTCATTATTTTGTCAGTTTTATTGATGACTATAGCAGAAAAGTTTGGGTGTATTATATGAAAAAGAAAAGTGAAGTTTTTGGGCATTTCAAAACTCTTAAAGCGATGGTTGAAAAAGAAACAAGCCTGCAGATAAAATGCCTAAGGTCAGATGGAGGGGGAGAGTACCTCTCAAATGAGTTTGCAAGGTTCCTGCAGGAGCATGGCATAAAGCAGCAATATTCATGCAGTCATACCCCACAACAAAATGGAATTGCAGAAAGGAAAAACAGGCATATTGGAGAGGTATCTCATGCCATGCTCAATGAAAAAGACTTGCCAGATTTTTATTGGGCTGAAGCAGTTGCTACAGCAGTCTACATAATGAACAGGACTCCCACTGCAGCAATACATGGAATGACTCCAGAGGAGAGGTATACTGGTAGAAAACCAGATATTTCTCATTTGAAATTTTTTGGTTGCATTGCCTATGTACATGTGCCAGATGAGTTGAGATCCAAGTTGGATCCAAAAGCTGAGAAGTGCATCTTTATTGGTTACTCTTTGTAGCAAAAAGGGTATAGATGTTATAACCCTTCTACTCGTAAGTTTACAGTGAGCAGAGATGTTGTTTCTTATGAGATGAGTAGCTGGTATAAACCAGTAAATGTGATTGATGATGTAGATGCACAAAATGGTAATGTTGCACAAAATTCACAGCAATAGTCACAAAATATTAGTGGACCTGGAGCATCCTCTAGCAGTGGTTCACATTCTTCGCCATGGACAGGCAGATTGAGATCAGGAGAATCTTCTCAAAGTAATGCAGATAGTGGTATGCAGGTATCACGAAAAGGAAAAGAGAAGGTTGATCAGCCCATGTTTGATGTGAATGCAGGTCACTCTTATGTGGATGGTGAATCTAGTGGCTCAGAACAGAGCATTGATGATGAGTTGGGTATTCCTTCTATTGTTACACCTGGAGTAAGGAAGACCAGGGATATTTTGAGAGCACCTGGGAGTGAACCTACTTTGCGCAGGTCTACGAGAGCTAGGTATCCTGTGGATAGGCTGAAATATGATGGATTTACAGCCATTCACTATGCATATATGGTCAAAGTGATACAGGAACCAGAACCCACTTCTTTTGAGGAAGCCATGGGAAAAGAAAAATGGGAGAAAGCCATGGATGAAGAAATGGATGCCTTGGAAGCTAATGCTACATGGGAATTGGTACCTTTGCCTAAAGGTAAAAATGCAATTGGCTGTAAGTGGGTTTATAAGGTGAAGCACAATGCAGATGGTTCTGTGAACAGATACAAGGCAAGATTAGTAGTCAAGGGGTATGCACAAACATATGGTATTGACTATGAAGAAACATTCAGTCCGGTTGCAAGGATGGCAACCGTAAGAGCGGTCATTGCTATGGCTGCATCAAAGGGATGGTGTTTACATCAGATGGATGTAAAGAATGCCTTCTTGCATGGTGATTTGCAAGAAGAGGTCTATATGGAGCAGCCACCAGGTTATGTGCATGCTGTTCATCCTGAGTTTGTTTGCAGGTTGAAGAAAGCCTTGTATGGCTTGAAGCAAGCACCTAGAGCATGGTCTGACAAGATAGGACAGTATCTTGTCACTATTGGCTTTCAGATTTCCAAGGCAGATTTCTCACTTTATGTGAGAGAAACAGAGAAAGGTATTATGCTACTTGTCATTTATGTTGATGATTTGATTATGACAGGTGACAGTGATGAAGATATCCTTCATGTGAAAATGCTATTGAAGCAGAAGTTTGAGATGAAGGATTTGGGAGAGCTGCGTTATTTCTTGGGCATTGAGGTGATTAGATCACCAAGTGGGATACAGCTCTTGCAGAGGCAGTATGGATTGGACATGCTGTCCAAATATGGGATGACAGGCTGTAAGCCTATTTCAGTTCCTTTGGAGCAAAATGTGAAGCTGAGCACAGATGCAGGTGAGCTTCTAGAAGACCCTACTATGTACAGACGCATAGTAGGAAGTTTGATTTATATGACTATTACCAGGCCAGATTTGAGCTATACTGTTGGATTGGTAAGTCAGTTTATGCAGGCTCCAAGGAAACCACATTTGGATGCGGCTAGACGCATACTCAGGTATGTGAAGTCCACATTGCAGTATGGACTATTTTATGAGACTGGGGTTCAGATACAGTTGCATGGATACACTGATGCTGATTGGGCTGGTAGTATTTCTGATAGACGATCTACTAGTGGATATGTGTTCTCTTTTGGGAGTGCTGCAGTCACGTGGAGCAACAAGAAACAGCCTACAGTTGCCTTGTCGAGCACAGAGGCTGAGTACAGGGGTGCAGCAATGGCTGCATGTGAGGTAGCTTGGTTGCATAAGCTACTTTATGATATGCATCAGTCTACAGATGGGCCAGCTGTCATTTATTCTGACAACATGAGTAGTATACACTTGGCAAATAACCCGGTCTATCATGCTAGAACAAAGCACATTGAGGTGCATTATCACTATGTGCGAGAGAGGGTTTTACTAGGTCTTATTGATCTAGTTTATGTCAGCACAAAGGATCAGGTAGCTGACATATTCACGAAGGCATTGGGCGCAGAGAAGCTGCGCAAGTTCAGAGACCTGCTTGGTGTGTAGGAATTGGGATTGAGCTCGAGGGGGAGTGTTGAGATATCGAGCTCCACTCGTGATACGCCAGGGTGACCACTGTGTATTTATGTCACCGACGTGTCAGTTGCAGACGCGGTTGGTAGACCGCCCATGAATAATAGCTACATGATAGCTATCCTTATCTACTCTAGTTTGTGGCTCAGTTAGTATGCCACCTTAGTTAGTTGAGTTTGGTTTGAGACCCATATAGAGGGTTCTTCTATTTCTTTGTACTTGAGTTCTTTTGGCTTACACAACTAAGAAGAGGAAAACTGTTTTCAGCCTCCACCCTTGTGTGTCTTCCCCCAGTGTGCAAGCAAGAAAGCTTCAAGCGAGACTCCTTCCTTCTCTCCCACAATCTTGATACACCTTGGGCATTCAGCCAGGTGCAGTATCTCCAGTGCACTATGCAAACAATACCCCAATTCCACAATATTCACTTGTTAATAAAACGATAATTCCAACTATCACATCCATAGTTAGTGCCACAAATGTAGATATTGCTACTCATTGCTGTCCTATCAATGCTACACATGCTTTTTATTATTATAGTATGCTTAGCCTAGTTGCAATGGATTAGGACATGAGATTAGATCTTTGTTTGTAGTTTCTTTAGAACCAAGAGACAAGGCATAAGCAAAAAATATCTTGGAGAGAGAAGAGATCAAATCTACATGGAGTTCCCACAATTTTTTTTAAATAGACATCGATTTTGGAGCCTGAAGGAATCCATTCAATGGAATATACATCAATTTTGGAGCCTGAAGGAATCCATTCAATGGAAAACTCTTGAATTCCAATTGCTAATGCATCCACCATGTATTGTCACAATTTTCTCAATCCCTCAATGATGCTTTCCATTAGTGTAACCAGTGTGCCAAGTGCTTTCACCAACATTCTAGTTCATGCTCACCTAGTATGGAATCCAAGCTTGCTTGTTAATGTGAAATTTAGGCCGCAACTCCCCAACAATGTTCTTGCTTTCCAAGTACCAGATCTTTGTAGACAATTGGGTGGTAGCACATAACCAGTACCGGTTAGGACTTAAACATAAGACATGAATAATGTCACCTACATCAAGTAAGTACAGTGGCTTGCCCGAGGCTAGATCTAAAGTCTTTGTGCTAAGCCTCAAGTTGTAGCTAGTACTCCTTCTAGAAGTGTGCAACCTCAAATCTCATTGAATGAAATCCGATATCTACATTAGATTGCACATCACTAATGTTATGTATGCTACTTATATTGTCCAAGAACAACATCATAATGTTGCACCTGCTATAAGAATGGGAATATCATAGAAGTTGAATGGTACCCTATGGAAAGTGTCTAGTATTCGACACCTATTGTGGACTTTAGCTATGCTAACCAACCCTTGTACGGCTCAATGATAGCAGGTGTATAGTACAAAGGACCAAGGAATAATGGCTATGTTTATGGGCCTTAGGTCTCCCAGCAGCCTCCATAGTCATATTATCAAGAAGGTCTTGTTGGTGGGCAGCACACTGCTACTACAACTTGTGGGCTACCCGTAGGAGGGATGGTGCTACTAGAAACACAAGATCGTGGCATGGTTATCCACTTACTATTGTAAAATCACCAAATGTGGCTAAGATAGAACCTATTCTAGTGGCAATGACTTACCCTACTCACACTCTTAGGGCATCTGATCATGCCTAGATTGAACCATCCAAACCCAAAGCAACATGGAAAGATAATGTTCCTATTGCATCTCACTCGCTTCTGTAGATCAATTCAGATGTTAGTTTTCCTCCACTTAACAAGTTTGGGAATTCAAACCCCGCTCCTTTGAATGGGTAGTGATGAGAATGTATTTAAGAGTACACAATATGATATGTGGGCTACTACTACAAATGGCAACAAGAAACTTGATGAAACTTATCAAAGATGCTCAATAGATTGCTGTAGGTACGTATGAAGAGAAATAGTTGGAACTTGAAGCACAAGTAGGTTTAGGTACACCATTAGCTGGCTTGGTGAAGATGGTTCCCTCCATTAGTGGATTGATCACTTAGCAAGTTTTAGGGCCACGCCCAATATCTTGATGGTGGATGGCTCTCTTATGTAGTAAGAGTCACCTAAATCACTGGCTTATCTCTAGATAATCAGAGGCTCCATGAATTTTGGTCATCTAGATGTCCTCTCTTCTACAACCAGACTTCCCTTCAATGTCGAATTGAAGCTTCTAGCGATGGTGATTTCTAAGGTCCTCCAACAAGTAATCCTTCAAGATAACCTAGACAAATATTTAGAGGCCCAGACCTCCCTCTCTTGTCAAGAAGCATGCAAATGTACATGAGAAGCCCCATAGATTTAATCAATTTATGTGCATCAAAGAATTTTTCTTGATAAAGATGGAATGAGATAGTTGGGTCAGACCCAATTGATTGGTCTGATTCCAAGTCTATGTCTAGCTATTGAGTGCCCTTCTATTCCAAATTAAGATGTCACAAGTGGCATTATGACCATTTGTTATAAGATGTGAGATATATGCTCGAATTTCTTATACACTTAAAATATATATGGTGAATATTATGATGGCACAGAGAGAGAACTTATGAGAGAAAAGAAAGTTGTAGAGAGGGAGAGAGAGAGATAGAGAGATTGACAACACACTAGGGACAGGAAGATGGGCCAGTCCTCCCCTCCCCTCCCCCCCTTGTGGAGTTATATTATTGACAAGGAGAAAGATCCTCCGTTACACATAAACTAGTTCTTACTTGTAGATCTTGGGAACAAGATCATAGTTCCTTACACGGTATACAACCAGGTAACACTTGCACAACTTGGAAGTTGGCACCTTTTGATCCTTCTTGAGTCTCTCCTTCACTCCTACACAATATGTGTAGGGCTCTCTCTTGGAGCTTGATTTCAGCAGAGCTTCCACAACACTTGCACCTTCTCTTTTCCTCTTGGAACTTGATTTTAGCAGAGCTTTTGCAGCATCTTTTGCAGCACTTGCACCATCTCTTCTCCTCTTGGAACTTGATTTTAGTAAAGCTTTTGTAGCGCTTGCACCTTCTCTTCTCCTCTTGGAACTTGATTTCAGCAGAGCTTCCGTAGCACTTGCACCTTCTCTTCTCCTCTTAGATGCATGCAAAGTGATGCTTCCTTCACCTCTCTCACACCCAAGGAGAGCCTCCTCGTTTATAAGCTTTCAAGAGCTTCTCTTCTTGGAGAGAGAATTGAGTGCCAAGATTGGAAAGGTTGATCTTCATGCAAGATGTGGTTGTTCTATGACCTACTTTGCAACACCAATTTTGGGATATCTCTCTGTGCATTGCTCAGATGAAAAAACGTCTGATACAAAAGTTGTAGATCTCGTTGTTTCCGATAACCCTTTGGGCCATTTTTAGAGATTGTATTTCTATCGCAAGATATTTCAAAAATGGATTCACCATGTCTATTTTAAGAAAAATAACTTTTTAAACTATACTCTTAACTTGTGGTCATGCAACCACCTTGAACTATAGATAAGGAGAGTTCATTAGATTGCCTTGAGCCTCAACCTTAAGATTGAATTCCACACAAAAGCTTGTGTCATTTTAGACCTTAGAAAGAGAAAACCACTTCTCTCCTCACTTCCAGATGATAATGACTCTCATCTTTCTTAGTGAAAGAATTACCTCTCTTGTCTTTCTTAATGAAAGAAAAGACCTTAAACCTTGACTTGTAAGGGAGAGGATGACCCCAAATGAATGTAATGCTCATTATACACAAGTAAACATTCCTAGGTGTCACCAGATGTACACATAAATACATAAACACAATGCTAATGCACTTTCTCTTCTTAGAACTCAATCCATCTTCATTTATGTGCAACCCCTTGGTTCTTGTGTACACTCTTACACTTGGTAGATACTTCCTTCCCCTTTCATAACTTATATAGCTTGTACTAGATATCCCCGTCATAGTGCTCTGATCACCCTATTAAGTGATGCACTAGGAATATTGGTCTCTAAATGGTCTCATGGACATGCTAGATCATCATCAACACTTAAAGAAAAGTGAGTCATTAATTTATTGACATAATTTTATTAAATAGAGAATGCGTAATAAGAAATCAATTTAGTGACATCCCTCTAGCTTCTAAACAGTTGACCTCAAATGTAGAGGGGATACATAGTCCTTAAGAAGATCTGGAAAGTCTTGTAGTTCTCTCTCAGTCATAAACTGAGCGTCCAATGGGGGATAATTCTTAAACTTAACCAGACACTTCCGTAATACCTTACCTGACGTTAGAGTATTGTCCTAATGGTGTAAAATTCTTTCAGGCACAAGGAACTCTTCTGTTTCTTCTATATCAAGTAAATATTCCTTGATTGGTTCCGTTGGAGGTTCTCCAATATAGGGACGTAGCAAAGCTATATGGAAAACATTATAAATGTTCCAATGACTTGGTAGATCCAAACAAAAAGTCATATAATTTATCTTATCTGTGATCTTGAAAGGGCCATAATAGAGATTAGAAAGCTTAACCACTTTACCCTTTTGACATTTTTTCTTCTTCAAGTGAGCCTTCTCAAAGTTAAGAAGAACATATTGTCCCAACTTGAGATCTAACTTACGATGATGCTTATCAGCTTCGCGTTTATGCTTCTCGTGTCCTTTGGATAACAGCTTTTATTTGAGAGAAAGCTGTATCAATGTCTCTAACAAACTCATCTGCTATTCAAAGATCTTATCCTTCATAAGAAGAATGGGTGGTAAATGAGGCTTACCATAGATGATCTCAAAGGGTGCCTTACCAATACTAGAGTGCACTGGATTATTGTATGCAAACTCTACTAAAGGAAAATACTTTTCCCATTCTCTTTGATTATCATAGACATAGGATTTCAAAAGGTCCAAAATAGCAGAATTAGCACTTTCACTTTGCCCATCCATTGAGGATGATAAGAGGATAAAAACTTTAACTTTGTCCTAAGGTTCTTGAATGTCAAGAATCGCGTGGTGGGGGACTTTGCTTGAGGTGCTGCGCCAAACACACAATGTATGCACAAGAGAAAACTCACTTAAGAACACAAGAAGAGAGATGGAGGCCAAAACGTTTTCTTGCTTATTTTTTCTTCTCCTTCCACACACTATATAATGTACACAAAGTATAGATAAGATACAACATAAAGGAAAGTGGCCTTCTAAGTCAAACACTATATAATCGACTACACTAATCGATTGGCGGTATATCTTTGCCAGTTGTAGGTAGGTGTAACAAACACTACATAATCGACTACACTAATCGATTGGCGCTATATCTTTGCCAACTGTAGGTAGGTGTAACAAACTAAATATAATAAGTGATAAGTCACTAGCAATGTGAGTATCATAATGACCACCAATGTGCTAAATGTATACGTGCGGACTCATCTAGCCAGGCGGTCCGTCATCAATGTCTGCATGTGTTGAGCTTGCCATCTCAACACTCCCCCTCAAGCTCAACTCTATCTCTGCAACTCACAGTAAGCTTCGGAACTTTCGAAGCTTCTCTGCACCCAATGCCTTTGTGAAAATGTCAGCTATCTAATCCTGTGCGCTGTCATATATCAAGTCAATCTCTCCTGCAAGTACATTCTCTCTCACAAAGTGGTAGTGCACTTCTATGTGTTTTGTCCTAGCATGGTGTTAACCCTAACACGAAGAAAGCAAAAGGAATTGGAAAAGACACAGGGCAAAGGCGAAAAAAAGGTAGCCCAACTGAAGAAAGAAAAGGAGAAAAGCCCAAAAGCGCAAGGGCAACCTTAAAAGTCCAAGGCAAAGGCAAAAGAGGAAAAGGCGCACCCTCAAATCTTGTAAAAGAGCGCCGGGCTCTCACCCGTGCAATTTGTAAATGTAGACGGGTGGTGGAAAGGAAGCTAGGAAGATAGAAGGACAATGGGAAAAAGGGCCTAGGCTATGGCCGGCCATGTAAAAAGGGGATGACCGCCCAAAAGGGATTTAGGGTTTTGTATATAAAGTTGAAAAGTGAATGAGAAGCTCATTCTTGTGTGTGGCCAAAAGTAGCTCTCCTCTTCTTCTTCTTCTTCTTATTCTTGCTTGCTTGAGCTTGTGCTTGAGAGAGGGAGTGTGAGAGTGTGAGGGAGTGAGTGCGTGAGGGTGAGGGACCGAGAAGGAGAAGCTCTCCATCTTCTCCTCTCTTCTTCTCTTCTCTTCTCTTCTCTTGTCTTGCTCGTGGCAATGGAGCTTGGAGCTTGGAGCGGGAGGATCGAGCTTGCTTGAAGCTTGCACTTGGATCGTGGAGCTACCAGAGTGCGCGGGAGAGGAGGTAACTCGAACGGCACGGAGGTAAGCTCACTACACCCGTAGATATGGATGGCACGTCGGCTATGTGAGAGGTAGCCATTAGTGCTCGGCTTGGAACGCTTGAATCAATAAGCGGTCCGTGGGTCTTGGCGGTTGAGTGAAAGCTCCCACATTTTGGTTTCGTTGCCGGGACCAACGGATTCAAGCCTTGAGCGCTTGCGCGCTTCAAATCGAGCATCAAAGTAAGGGGTTTCCCCTGAACCGGTGCTTGAGGTAGATAAGTAGGAAGCGAGGGGGTTGAAGATGGTATTCGATCTCCTTGGCAAGTAGATTTTTTGCTTTCTGTGATTTATGTTGTGGAATGGAGTAGTGTAGGTATTTATTTTGTGATTTGGATGCATTTAGGGTAGGAAAAAACAAGGAAAAAGAAGAAAAAAAACAGACAAACAGTGGGGTTTTCTGTTGCTGTATAACAGGCTAAAATGGGAAATAGGGGACCAGATTCCAGGGAGCTAGCTGTGAGGTTCTGCAATGCTCGGAAAGGACCTTAAGAGGCCTGGGAGGCCAGGATAGACCTCATTTCCTTGGTTTGCCTTGTGAGAGAGAGAGAGAGAGAGAACTTCTAGTTCACAGGACGAGGAAGTGCTGCCCCGATTCCCAGGCATCGGTGATTCGTGCTGCTCCAGGTGAGTTTGATGTTTTCCAACAAGTGCCCTAATCAGATTTAAAAAGTTTGTGGTGATTGTGTGCACCAGAAAGTGAGGAGGGATCAAACGCGCTGGAATCGCACCCGCCCGCCGACGCACTCGGACCAATTCGCTGTGGTCCGATTCCCAAAATCGGACCACCCGAGTTCGGGAGTCGAACTGTCCGATTCCCAGAATCGGACCAGCCCAATCGGACGTGCAACGTGGCACTCGGACCAACCCGTCCGATTTTGAGAATCGGACGCTCAGACCAACCGGTCCAAGCGACTTGGACACTTGGACACTCGGAGAGTCCATAATCGGACTACTCACAATCGGACCAGGCCATCCGAGTCTCAGAATCGGACCACTCAGAATCGGACCAGACAGAATCGGACCAACTCAGAATCGGACCACTTTTTTATCCGACTCCTAGAATCGGACGTGACCAAAATCGAACCACTAGTCCAATCGGACCCACCCAAATCGGACGTCCGGTTTTGATAATCGGACTCCTGAAAATTGGACATCTTAGAATCGGACCAAAAACTGTCAAAATCGGACAGGTGTCCAAAACGCAAATTCTGACGCATCTAAACACCGAAATTGACCCCAAAGGCTACGTAGAGCTAAAGGCACATCACAGATCCATAATTGGGCTAAAATTTAGAGCACGTAGTTTAAAATTTGGCTATAAAAGGTTCTCCAAATTGCATATGGCATCTATCGTAATGGCCCTGCGGGCCGGGGGGGACTGCCCCCCGGACCCCTGCAGAGGGGCTCTACACCTCCCCCGAGTAGGTTGGAGAGAAAACGTGTGCCGCGACAGGGCCTCCAAATTGGACCCTAGTGAAGTAATGGCTCTACACCAGCATGGAGTCTCACTTGCAATAGAGCAACCAAAAGCCCACACCTGAAGAGAGAGAAACAGAGACCCTAGAACATCAATGGGCCAATCTAGCCATCAAGGGCAAAAAGGCCACACCACGAGAACACAAAGACATTGTGTTCAAACCGTGTCTAGTCAGAGCAAAATGGAACTTCAGCAAGCTACAAATGCGAAGATGACTAGACATGACACTCTTGACAAGAGATGTACCTTGAATAGCACTGCACTGACGATCCAAGATAGCAGTGGAGAATCCACATCTGGTCGTGCAGTCGAGAACTCAAGGGCATCTATCAGAAGGCTTAAATTTACAAGCCAAGACCCGGAAGATGAAGACATAGTACCACCTGCTTATCTTAGGGTCAAACTCACCGCGAAAAGAGAGCATACTATCGATGCTCTGATTGATGAAGGAGCAGATTTCAATATCTTGACCTATGAATCATGGACCCTACTGGGCCAACCGGAGCTCACACCGACTAGTGCAACCCTTAGCCCTTATGGGGGACACCCACAAGCACTCATAGGGAAGTGCAAAATCCTTGCGACAATTGAAACAGAAAGCTTGCCTATCCTATTTCATGTTCCTCCAAAAAGTGCTAGCTGTAGGAAAGAAACCCTCCTAGGAAGACCCTTCAAAAGGGCGACCAAGTGTGAGGCCGACTATGTAGCACAGAGGATACACCTGACACTACCAGGTGTGAGAATAGTCACAACCTTTAGCAAGGGTGACCTCATCGAACCTCAAGGGAAAGGCAAGGAAGGTGATGACATAACAGTCAAGCCTACAAACGAGGGCAAGGACTTGTTGGAAGAGTTGATACAAGCACAGGTCAAACAACGAGAACCAGTGAGTGAGGCCATTCCGGAAACAGGAAGGTCAAGAGACAAGGCCAAGGACAGGGTTTGGACTCACAAATATCGTAGAAGACCACGAAAGAAGCCCAAGCCCTATAGATGGAGGCGTCGATGGAGAGTCAGCACAACACCGCGATGGATATCCAGAGCATTGCTACGTGCTTAAGGATACTACGTAGGTAACCAATGGATTTGGGTGCCCAAACTCCCTACTAGGCCACCTCTGTCAGAAGCCCAAACTATGTCCAAAGCAAAGAGGCAAAGGAGGAAAACTAAACGAAAGGCCAAGTTTCAAACCAAAAATATTGGAGTGATTGAGCCCATCACTACTGAAATCAAGAAACCAAACATGGCCTATCAAAAAGTAGATCCTCAGCCTAGTGTGCTCGACAAGCGGACATCAGATGCAGCCACTGAGCATGCACAAAAATCATTAGTGCCCAAGGAGCCCTTGAATCCCCAAGAGGAGAACAAGCATCATAGGCACGACATTGCTCAAGGCAAGGCTGATCGCTCAACAAAGCAAATGGCACAATCATCTAATGGCCTTGAGAAAATTGTTCAGCTAGTGCCACATCCACCTAGGAGCCCTAGATCTCCTATGCCCGCTTCTCCCAAATAGACACAGGAAGCACCACGGTAGTTGTCAAGGGCGACTGCTCGATTCCAATCTCTATCTCCATCTAAGCTTCCAATCATCAAAGAGGTGGGACATGATGTCATCTGTAGCTCCCGACCCAAGGATATGCCTGAGCCACCTAATGTAACTAGATCAGCTCATGTTCGATCGATCTACACAGATGAGCGCTCAAAGGCCAACAAAAGGTACAACAGCTTTTGATCGCCCTAGGGACTTGACACCGCAATCCACCAAGGGTAGCCAACCCACTAAACTAGCTGCTACTACTTCCAATCAGGGATCACAGCAGTCACAGCCCTTGGCCATGACAATACCCTATGTGGAACGTGTCCTTAGAAGTTCACCTATGGAAGAGGTGTCGCAACCAACTTCCTCGAAAAATCCAGTACTTTCAAAGGGCCTAAAGCCTAGGCTAGAGGAGTCAAACACAAGGGAGTTGGTTGAAAAGCTAGACTCTCCGAAAAGGGTTGCAGTTGTGCTCTCACAACCTAGCAAGGTTATTCAGCAGGCCACGGCCATGTCCCGTAAGGACACACTAGAGAAAGAGAAGGCTGAGGCCCAATCAAGCACATCAACGGTCGATATAGCCCAGGGTCCTGAGTTGTTGAAAGAGGCACCTTCATTAACCAAGAAAAAGAGGAGAAAGCAGAGAAAACAACAACAGATGCAGGTGGTTGTGGACCCCAAGAACATTGAGACGAAGGGCACTGGAGATATGATGAATAAAGCATCGAGTCCACCCACCAATGAACCCACTGATGCCTCTCTTAATAGCGGTGAAACCCTAGACACATCCGTGTGTTCTGAGAAACCAAAGCAACCGTTGCCATCAACAGTTGCTTGCAACACTCTATCCACTGACAATAGAACTCACATTGATCAATCAAGAGTGGAGACAACGCTGTCACAACAGGGTGAAAAATCTATGCCAATCACATCCGAGAAGAACCATGATGAAATAACAACAAAACCTCAGGAGAAACGTGAGAACCCCAAGAGCACAAGGAATCCTAGCGTTGACCAATCTTGCTCATCTAGGCCTGAGCCCCCAGCCATGCTAAAGCCTAAGGAAACTCTTAGAACTTTGCATGAGATAGCAACCGAGCAAGCCCTCGTTGAACATAGAAATGTCGCAGAATGCTTAACTGAGTTGGAGGCTAAGCTCAAAGTGGTTGCACGAGTCTACGTCCTTGCGGACATGGGCACAATCCCCAAAGAGCAGCTCGGAGATTACTTGACCTTTCCTCTAACATGGGAAGAACAAGAACATCTTAACGGGCACTACGACAGGCTCCTGCATGAACGCATGCGACTCATCCCTGACGAGGAGGCTGACGAACTACACTTAACTGTCACATTCAATGAAGTGCTCTATCGACCGAATCTCGTAGACATAGAGCTACTAAAGCGACTGTCAGTAGGCCAGAGTCAATTCGAGCGGCGTTGGTGCGAAAGCCGCGTCGTAATGGCCGAACTAGGGGCTCAGATCATGATGGTCTCAGAAGAGCGATTGGCCAAATGGCGGTCTCAAAGAGACCCAACCTACGTGGCACCAACTTCCCTTCAAGTGCTCACTGACATTCGGGGTGCGGACTTGGCTGGGACTAGGCTACAGGGCCCTTTGATTGATAAGGTTCTCACCAAAGAGGAGTTACATATTGCCAGTAGACTCGGTCAAGGTTCCGTACTACTCGACGTGGCAAAATATCTATCAGTATTAAGTCAGCTGCCACAAATACTAGATGCGTGTGCCATGCTCAGGTACAACCCCGAGTTCTACACTTGGTTCTTATCCTCGTGATGTGATATGGATTCATAGATATGTATATAAATAAACACGGATTTTTGTGTCACCATGAATAAACAATATCAACACACACAAGCAATGATAGTCAAGCGCAGGGAGAAGAGTCGGGTTTGACAGGCTAAGCTCCTCAGGTCCTCCTCACTTCACACTTTTAAAAGTTGGGTGATCAGCCCCACCTCCAAGTGAAGGACATGCAACCCATATTCCCGCCATAGGAGGCCTTGACCAACAACTCTGATGGTGTAGACAGGGTGGAGTCTCTTTCTATACACCTTCTTCCCTTTTTGGTCTATCCTTTCGAGCATGTGCCATGTCCCACTCCATGACAACCAGTCCACGCGACTTAGCATAAACTAATGTCCGCTAATGACTGGAGGCAATGTGAACATCAGCATGGGGACCATTCCCCTACAACAAACACCGCATGCCTCACCCCTCCCTTTTTTGTATATGCACTTCATAAACCACACTAAAATCTCTTCTGTGAAAACAATTGTATCTTGTATCAAGGCCTAAACCCTTGGATTGCGTCTTGCAGGTCTCCTTTTGCAGTGGAACGCATGGAAAATCATGGGGATCTAGCATGCAAAGACGCTCTGCGCACAAGGTGGGAGCATGTGGCACGCGCCCCTCCACCGGAGCGCTATGTGCCCACCATCAAGAGGTACGCCAAGAAGCGGGGCCCTAAGCGACATTACCCAGGGCGAAGGCCGAAGAACCCTCGAGTCAAGAAAATTGAGACTCGAAACCCGCAACAGGCCGCAGCACTAGTGGTACGAGCTCCCAGCTCCCGCTTGGGCCCCAGATGCTCAAAGGCAGAAAGAGCAGCCCGGGAAAGAGAAGAATTTAATGAACTATTTAAAGATATTCTAGAGACGGTAGCGGACCGGGATTACACCATTCATATCCCGGCCGACATGTTCCCTGCTCACCCCCACGGGAGTCCCACACCAGTAGAGCCTCAATCACCCGGCCATTCAGACTCGCCCCGCCTCGTACAAATCGAGTAGCCCATAAGGCATAAAGGGCTTATCAAATGATAACTGGCCAAGACTTTTTGTTTTTAAATGGTTCAGTGTTTCCGACTTGTTAAGTGTTGACATGTTCTTAACTTGTATGAACTCATCATATCTGCGTTTAATATATGCTACGCCTTTAGCAAAAGAAAAAGATAATCAAGCGCAGGTGATAAATATTTAGTCAACACCATAAAATTCAAATAAGTGATGTCTCCTTGCATTGCACTGGTTTATTATAGTTGAGGCATACACAATGCATATGCTCTCATGAAGCGACAAGTGGATGCAGGATAATACAGGTCCCTGTGCGAAAATGCTCAATGCCAATCACCGCAACACCCACAACCCCACAGCGAGCCGCGGCAAAGCCATGCTGCCGAAAGCACCCTTGCCAATCGCCCACATTGCCACGCCCCCTTTCTGGGTCAAGCTCTATAGTTGGCTCACAGCAGTCGTTACCTCAATTGTACCCACATCCCATGTGCCGCAAAAAGGATTGCAATATCTCAAGTGGATCTCCCCCTTTCGCCAACTTCTTCTCTAACAACGAGGCTAGGGCACCATCATCATTATACTATTCATTTTCTGAGCCTTCGAAGCTTGACATTTTCCAACCCATTGGAAGGCTGATAGCCTCAACATATTGTAATGATTGTACTCAGGTCAAAAAAAAAAGGGGGGAAAAAAAAGAAAAGAAAAGAAAAAGAAGTGAATGCAAAAATAAGAAGCACCCACTATCACAGCACAGCACCTAGGGGTCATCAAATTAGGTACGTCTGGTGACCTCGGTCGACCGGCTTCGTTCCTAGTCCCCTAGCCCCTTACAATCACCCACAATTGTTCAGGGCACATCAAGGGTAGGACATACCTGGGGAGCTTGTCTCGCCTAGGGTTAGACCTGTCACCCTGACCCACTTACACAATTTTCTTTTGCACTCTGCCTTCGTACCATTGCAATCAATGGTGATAAGCACCGCACGATTGGCCATGAAAAGTACACCGTACTCCTCAAGCGAGTCCAATAGTTTTCAGCTACTAAAAGTGTGGTGTCCTTATATTTCATTATGCTACATTGTGCAGTCACAATGCAAAGGATGTCTCATATGCTTTCACGCGTACTCCTTCTCCACATGGACAACTTTGCTTCATCCACGAATTGTTATGAGAAACTAGCCCACGGTCTTTTAACTATGTAATATCTAAGTATGCACGAGCACTTACATAATATCTGCACCAAAGTATATGCACAGTTTGGGTCCTCAAGTGCAGAACAATACTCTCAGCTTGCTTAGAGTTTGACCTGTCTCCCAAACTAATCAAATATGTCTTGTGCACAATAAGAAGACTAGCACTACCCCTTAGGGAGAGATCACATGAGAGGTTTTCAAATTGCAGGTATTGAAGCCTCCAACGAATTCCAATTTCTCCTTATCAACACTCAACTTTGAATGCTTGTCCCTTACCATCCGACAAGCCCGCAAGGAATCGTCATGCACAGAATCCCCAACAAACCAACACTTGTGCTGGCCATCCATGCAATCCCCAACACAACATGCCCTACCACCAACTCCAACAACCTTCCACCAGCCACCTTGGCCACCAGCAGGCCCCTAGGACCTTCTGTCACACCACCACCAACACTCCTCCACGGAAACCACGGGCGTCCTTGTCACCCACGTCTTCGGTGCATGCTACAGCCTGCTACCTACGACGGTGAGTGCCATGGGACTGGCACTCGTCTAGGAGGGGAGTAATGTTAACCCTAACACGAAGAAAGCAAAAGGAAGTGGAAAAGACGCAGGGCAAAGGCGAAAAAAAGGTAGCCCGACTGAAGAAAGAAAAGGAAAAAAGCCCAAAAGCGCAAGGGCAACCTTAAAAGTCCAAGGCAAAGGCAAAAGAGGAAAAGGCGCATTTTAAAATAAAAAGACGCACCCTGAAATCTTGTAAAAGAGCGCCGGGCGGGCTCTCACCCGTGCAATTTGTAAATGTAGACGGGTGGTGGAAAGGAAGCTAGGAAGATAGAAGGACAATGGGAAAAAGGGCCTAGGCTATGGCCGGCCATGTAAAAAGGGGATGACCGCCCAAAAGGGATTTAGGGTTTTATATATAAAGTTGAAAAGTGAATGAGAAGCTCATTCTTGTGTGTGGCCAAAAGTAGCTCTCCTCTTCTTCTTCTTCTTCTTCTTCTTCTTGCTTGCTTGAGCTTGTGCTTGAGAGAGGGAGTGTGAGAGTGTGAGGGAGTGAGTGCGTGAGGGTGAGGGACCGAGGACGAGAAGCTCTCCATCTTCTCCTCTCTTCTTCTCTTCTCTTCTCTTCTCTTCTCTTGCTCGCGGCAATGGAGCTTGGAGCTTGGAGCGGGAGGATTGAGCTTGCTTGAAGCTTGCACTTGGATCGTGGAGCTACCGGAGTGCGTGGGAGAGGAGGTAACTCGAACGGCACGGAGGTAAGCTCACTACACCCGTAGATATGGATGGCGCGTCGGCTATGTGAGAGGTAGCCATTAGTGCTTGGCTTGGAACACTTGAATCAATAAGCGGTCCGTGGGTCTTGGCGGTTGAGTGAAAGCTCCCACACATGGAGCAGTAGATTCCTAGCTAACTGTATGCTGCTCATGTTGTCACAATGAATGAGAACTAGACCATCTCCCTGCACATCCAAATCATCTAACAACTTTTGCAACCATACCACCTCACATGCTGCCATAGGAGCACCTTTATACTTAGCCTGTGTACTCGATAAAGCAACTATAGGTTGCTTTTTGCTACTCCATGTAAGTGCTACACTACCAAGGGAAAACATGAATCCACTAGTAGATCTTCTGTCTGACATGCTACCAGCCCAATCTGCATCCGTGTATCCGAAGACATATACATCCTTACCCGCCTCATAAAAAAGTCCATAATGTATAGTGGACTTCACATATCTCAATATACATCTAATTGCATCCAAATGAGGCTTTCTAGGCATCTGTATAAACTGATTGACAAGGCCAACAACATAGCTCAAGTCTGGCCTTGTGATAGTCATGTAAATTAAACTCCCTACTATCCTCCTGAACATAGTAGGGTCTTCTATCTCATCCCCAATGTTGGCAGTCAACTTCACATTTCACTCCAATGATACTGAAAGGGGCTTATATGGTGTCATACCATACTTGGATACCATATCCAAGCCATATTGCCTTTGGGATAGCCATATACCATCATCACATCTGATCACTTCAATACCAAGAAAGTATCTCAGCTCACCCAAATTTTTCATCTCAAACTTATTCTTTAAGAAGTCCTTAACTTCAGCAATCCCATTGTCACTGTCACTTGTAATAATCAAGTTATCCACATAGATGACTATGATGACCAAACCTACATCTCCCTTTCTCACATAAAGTGAGTGATCAATATCAGAAATATAAAATCCAATATTGACAAGATACTCTCCAATCTTGTCAGACCATGCTCTAGGTGCTTACTTCAGCCCATAGAGTGCCTTCTTTAACCTACACACATATGTGGGATGCTCTAAATCCTCATAACCTGCTGGCTGCTCCATATACACTTCTTCTTGCAATTCAACATGCAAGAAGGCATTCTTAACATCCATTTGTTGCAAACTCCAATCTTTGGCTACTGTCAAGGCAATCACACATCTAATAGTTGCCATCCTAACAACTGAATTGAATCTCTCTTCATAATCTATGCCATATATTTGAGCATAGCCTTTTGCAACTAGCCTAGCCTTATACCTGATAACTAAACCATCTAAATTATGCTTGACTTTGTAAACCCACTTACAACCAATAGCTTTCTTACCCTTAGGTAAGGGTACCAAATCTCAAGTCTTATTGGCTTCTAATGCAGCCATCTCCTCATCCATTGCTGCATCCCAATGACCATGACCAACAACATCCTCAAAACTTGTGGGCTCAACATCCTTAACTAGTTTCACCATATAAGCATAATGGTGAGTTGCATAACCTTCAAAACCAAATCTTTTAACAGGGTATCTGACCTTGCTAGATCTGTGTACCACCGGATCACTCAATGGAGCCTTTACATTACTATGAGCTCTCTGTACACCTAGTCCTGACTGAAGGAATACCAAGTTCATCATCCAAACTCTCAGAACCACTGGAATCTTCATCAAATCCCAAATGGCTATTAGATGAATCATTACCATCCAACACTTTCTTCTTTCCTTTGTCCTTCCCTACAACACTTATAGATCCACCTGAAGATGTGGGGCTACTCCTTAGTCTCCCAGACTAAGGGCTCACTGTAGGTATAGTACTAGATGATGTTTTTGGTCCACTAAGACTCTATGATTCTTGTTTTTATTTTTGCACATAGATGTCTTGATCATTATCATCATCTAATACATCACCATTAGGTGCATACTAGCTACCCATCTCATCAAAGATAACATCCCTGCTCACTCTGAACTCACCTATGATAGGGTTATAACAGCGATACCATTTTTGATCTAAAGAGTACCAAATAAAAATACATTTTTATGCCTTTGGATCAAGCTTCTTACATAGCTCATCTGGCACATGAACATATGCAACACATCCAAATACCTTCAAGTGCAATATATCAGGCTTCTTGCCAGTAAAGCATTCTTCAGGAGTCATCCCATGAACTGTAGTTGTGGGAGTTCTGTTCATAATGTAGACAACAGTGTGGACAGCTTCAGAACTAAAATATTTTGGCATATTCTTTTCAACCATTAATTCCCGTGCAACTTCTCCAATATGCCTATTTTTTCTTTCTGCAACCCCATTTTGCTATGGGGTATACCTATAAGTAAATTTCCTCTTTATACCATGAGTCCTCAAGAAGCCACTAAACGCATTAGAGAGGTACTCTCCCCCTCCATATGATCTCAAGCACTTCACTTTTAAGCATGTTTTTGTTTCAATAGCTGGCTTAAAGGATTTGAAGTGCTCAAACACATTACTTTTTTCCTTCATGAAGTATACCCATAACTTCCTTGAACAGTCATCAATAAATGTGACAAAGTATTTGCTGCCACCAAGAGATACATTCTATGTAGGCCCCCAAACATCTATATGCACTACATCAAGTATTTTTCTACGCACTTCTCTGTCATGTGAGAAGGGTTGTCTTGCCTACTTACCAAATTGGCATGCTTCACAGACTTTATGCAATTCTGCAACTCTAAAAGAAGGCAACCCTGTAACTAATCCTCTGGACTGCATTAATTTCAGCCTTGAACATTTGCATGTCCAATACATTTATGCCATATTTCAATATCTACAACTACTCCTTTTCCTTTAGCATACATAGCAACATCCATTGTAGGAATTCCAGCATCTAAAGTGAATATGCGGTCAACTCTACTTTCTTTTGCAACCAACCTACACTTATCATTAAAGTCTTCTACAAAACAACCTTTGCATTGAATTGGACGTGTAGTCCCTGATCTACCATTTGGCCAACAGACACTGGATTCTTTGTGATTTGCATTTCACTAAATTGCTAATTGAACCTGTTTTGCTAGTTATCGCCAGAACGTCCCATACCATAGCCTCTCGAAGAGAATCTACCACATCCCTTTCCTGAACTTGAGTAAAATGCTTGAACCTATTCACTATTTTTTCAGATGTGTCACCCTACATATTGATCTCTTCAGTAATCATGAGAGAGATCAGCTCATTAAAATCTAGAAATGGCTTCCGTACGTATACTGAAGTAACAAGTGCTTTCCATGCCTTCTCATTATTAAGGCCACTCAAAGTGGATGAAACTAAATCATTATCATCAGGCATTGCGTCAATTGCTGCTAAAGCATCTCCAATGCTTCTCACCTTCAACACATACTCATTGATAGACATTTTCCCTTTCTTCAAGGCATTCAACTCTTGCTTGAGTTGAATCTTTCGTGCCTTTGTATTTACTGAAAACATGTTCTCAAAAATTGTCCAAGCTGCATGTGAAGTTTTCACATTCTTGATATGTCCCAACGTCGTATTATCAATGACTGCAGATAATCAGTAAATCATCTTTTTGTCTATCGCATTTCATTCTTTCCATGCTTTTAATTCATCTGCACAGTCAGTGGAGGAATACCCAGCTCTGGCTCCTTTTCTTCACCTAAAACAAACTCATAAAGGCCCTTTCCAATGAGGAATTTCGTCACACAGAACTTCCATGAAGGGTAGTTGTTCTTGTCAAGCTTCTCAATGATGGGATTTCCACTATTCTCTATCATTATCACAAACAAGGATACAACATAGCAAGCTAGTCTTCTACAATCTTTCACAACACATGCACAACAATACCCAAAGCAATCTTTTTCACTGATTACTCAATAGTACATGTAATCTACAACCTATTTGCAGATAAATCTTATGTTTGCTTCCTACAAATACCTCAAAAATCACAAATTCACAATTTATAACATGTGCACCCACTTTCGATCAATACAGCCGAAATCACAATGTATCTTGAAACTGTTGTCCGCAACCTTGCGGCTCTAAAATGGAGCATGAAATGGTCTTAGACGCCCAAAATAACTGCATGAAAGCCCTAAAGGACATATTTGCAGAATATACAGTGCTATGCTCTCACACCAAATCTCACAGCAATCTGAGATTTTCACTCTACCTTGCTTCTGATGCCTCCACAAGCACTATCCAAGAGAGAGAGTGGAAGAATGGGAGAGCTTCTTACCCGTTGCTTGCTTGCTTGAACCTTACTTCTTCTCCTTCACTTCAGCCTTCAAAATCAGCCTCTCTCAGTGGCGCAGCTCTGATACTATGTCAAGAATCGCGTGGTGGGGAACTTTGCTTAAGGTGCTACACCAAACACACATTGTATACACAAGAGGAAACTCACTCAAGAACACAAGAAGAGAGATGGAGACCAAAACGTTTTCTTTCTGATTTTTTTTTCTCCTTCCACACATTATATAATGTACACAAAGTATAGATAAGATACAACATAAAGGAAAGTGGCGTTCTAAGTCAAACAGTGCATAACTAACTACACTAATCGATTGGCGCTATATCTTTGCCAGCTCTAGGTAGGTGTGACAAAATAAATAGAATAAGTGATAAGTCAGTGGCCATGTGAGTATCATAATGACCACCAATGTGCTTAATGTAGACGTGCGAACTCATCTAGCCAGGCGGTCCATCATCAATGTTCACACATGCTGAGCTTGCCATCTCAACATCAAAGAGAGCTTGCCAAAAGAGGCTAGTCATGCGGGGATCTCGATCACTTATAAGGGACTTAGACATGCCATGATGCTTAAAAATATGAGTAATGAATAGCTTAGCCATATGATCGGCTTTGATTGTCTTTCGCACAAGTATAAAGTGAGCTTGCTTACTGAACCTATCAATGATAGTTTAGATTGCATCATTGCCTGCTTGTGTGCGAGGAAGCTCCATGATAAAGTCCATGGCTATACTTTCCCAAGGCTCATTGGGAATAGGTAATGGCTTCAATAGAATAGGTGGTTTATGCCTGTCATACTTTACTTTTTGGCATATCTTGCACTCGCGGACATATCTTTCAATGTCAGTTCTAAGAGCAGGCCAAAAGAAATATCTTTCCAATGCTTGAGTAGTGAGTAGAATACTCCTATATCCAGCATATAGAGATGCATGTGCTTCATCCATTACCTTGTGTCGCAATGGTAAGGATACAAAAATTGCTTGATGATGATATACATAACCATCTCAAATTGAGTAAGGTATAATTGACTAACCTGTGATTGTATATGGTTGAGAAGTTAGAATCAGTTGTATATATTTTGGGTAAATCCATGAACTCGTTATGGTAAACAATTGTGATTGCATTCACTCAAGGTCGCCGTGATAGAGCATCTACTACCACATTCTTAGTTCTAGATGTATGAAGGATTTGAAAATGAAACATAGATAAGAAATTTTTCCAATGCATCTGTTTCTCTAAGATCTTCTTCTAAATGAGAAAGTATCTTAGACTTTGGTGATATGTTTTAATAACAAAATCTGCACCAAATAAATAGTGTTTCCATACTTGAAGAGCATGTACCACTGCCATAAGCTCTTTCTCATATATTGGAGCATGTAGCTCATGAACCTTGAGGTGTCAGCTCTCAAATACTACAGCATGATGCTTTTGGTTAAGCACAACTCCAATGCAATCCCCAGAAGAATTGCAGTGAACTTCAAAAGGTTTTTGAAGATCCAGAACTATGAGAATTGGTTCTAGAGTCACAAGAAACTTAATCCTTTCAAAGGCTTGTAGTTGCTTTGATTCCCAGTGAAAAGGCATTCATTTCTTAGTAAGGTCATGTAGAGGAGATGCAATATATGCAAAACCTTGTATGAACCTCTTGTAGTATGAACATAAGGCCAAGAAACTTCTAACTTCATGTATAGAGTTGTAGGCTATTCAACAATGGTTTGAATCTTCTCAAGATCCATTCTCACCAAATTATGAGAAACAATATGGCCCAAGTAATGAATTTTCGAAAGGAAGAATTCACTCTTCTTAGCATTGACTTGTAGTCTATGCTTGCAAAGCTCTTGAAAAACAATAGATAGATGTTTTCTATGCTCTTCTTCAAAATGTGAAATTATTAGAATGTCATCAAAGAAGACACCTATGAGCTTTGAGTGAGGTCTGAAAATTCTCTCCATCATTTTTCAATTGAAAGCGGCAGGTGCATTAGTCAAACCAAATGGCATGACTAAAAACTCATATAGTCTAAATGTTGTATGGAAAGTTGTCTTATGAACATCTTTAGGTGCTATCCGTATCTAGTGATAGCCGCTCTTGAGATCAATGCGACTAAAGATACTAGCCCCTTGCAAATTATCCAAGATATCATCTATCCTTGGGATAGGAAAACGATTCTTGATTGTGATCTTGTTCAAAGAGCTATTGTCTATGCACATACGGAAAGAACCATCTTTCTTTTGAAAAAGTAAGACTGGAGAGCAGTATGGAGAAGAGCTAGGTTGAACTAACCCTTTTTCCAACAATTTGTTTACTTGTTTTAGGATATTCTCTTGTTGAGTTACACTCACTCGGTAAGGTAGTTGGTTAGGTAGTGAACTGCCTGGGATAAGATCAATTGTGTGATCTTTCGGGCGTTTAGGAGGTGACTCTCCTAGGAGTGAATCACTAAAACAATCTTCATATTGTTTAACAAAATCATGTCTAGCTTGATCAATTAAAGAGAGGGGTTATTTTAAAGTTTGAGACTTAGAAGAATTAGTTCGTATTGTGTGTTCCTTAGAGGCATCAAGTGCCCTTGAGTCATTAGCTTCTTTTGACTCTCTCACAAAAATCATGTATGCAGAAATAGCTTTCTTCATTTCTTTAGAAATTCTAATATGACTAACAATTGGCACATGCCAATCTCCATCATCAGCAATGCATACTACGTTCCAACCCTTGAATTGAAATTCAAGGGTCTTCTTAACAAAATCAGGAAGCGGTCTAATATTGTTATGCCAAGACATACCTAAGATAACATCACATTTACCAATGGGTGCAAGTAGAAAAGATTCTTGGTCATGGTAATCCCCAATTCTAAGATTCAACTTTCCCTAGATAGGAGTAGAATTGGTTATAAGTCCTTCAAATGCATGAACCTGATCCAATATGTGTTCCCAATCGATCCAGTAGAATTCGTAGCCTTTAAATAGTATCTCTGAACACAAATTATATGTGGACCCTAGATCAAAGAGTATCAAAACTCATTGATTGTTGAGTGTCCCCCAACCCTTGAAGAGTTGTCTTTTCTTCTCATTTGAATGAGTGTTAGCTTGCACATCTGGAATAGAATTTGAGGATGGCGGAGGAGGATCTTTAATCACATTTGCTTCCTTCCTTTTGTGAGGACAATCAGGCTTCATATGCCCTAACTCACCACAAAGAAAGCACCTTCCTTCCTTTTTCTACTTTTGTATCTCAGAGGGTGAGAGATACTTGTGCTTCTTCTTGTTACCCTCTAGCTTTGAATATTGGTCATGGGTAAAGATAGGTCTTCTTTGAATAGTTCTATCTCTTGGTTGATCATAGAGTTGCTCTTGTCTAGCTCTATAAGAAAACTCCAACTTTCGAGATGTACCAAGTGTATGCAAAATTTCAACAATGATGGTAGACTCCATCATGCGAGGTAAGATTTCATGTAGATACACCTTCATGCTTTCGTGTAAATGAGGGTATAGGCCAACATCAAACTTCCTTTTCTTCTCTTCATTACTGATCTCCATGAAAGGAGTGACCTTGAGAAGAGTAGACCAAAACTTGTCCACATAACTAGTGACCTTCTCATGCTCTTTTTGGCCTAGCCAATCCCACTCCTTCTTGACATCATTCTCAAAATTAGGAGGCAAGAACTGAGCATAAAACTTCTCCTTGAACTTTTGCCAAGTCGTAGGTTTCCTTCCCTCCAAAATGAGTGTCAACCACCAATTGCTAGTGATGTCTTTCAAGTGCATGCCTACATGCCTAAGCTTGGACTTTTCTGAGAAATTACAATTAGAAAAAGAAACTTCAAATTTCTTAACAAAGGCTAACGTGCCTTAGCACGATGTCTCTTACCAGAGTAAGAGTCAAACTTTATGTCCTTATCCCCAGACTTGAAAGTCTTAGTCTTCTTAATCTTACTCCTCTTATGGTCCCTCTTTATCCGGGATGCATGAGATTTAGAACTAAGAGAGTAGAAACTAGAAGATGAGGAGGAGGAGGAGGAACTTGAGTAATCAGGGGAGTAGCTAGTTGCTGAGGGAGATGACTCTATCCTTATCCGCCTCACTCGAGATGAGGTCTTTTTAAAAGTCCTTCCTTCTAGGAAGCTTCTCAGCAATTGGATGCTTTGCACCTTCACCATCAATTGGTACAATGGTGTTTCCTCCAGTATCACTATCTTTTAGAGGATTCGGTCCTTAATAAGTAGCTTATTCCCTTGCCCTTTAGCTGTCAATCAAGTGACGTACTTTGGGAATTTCCAACAAGCTATGATACTCTATCAATTGAGCTTCATCAATTGCCATATTTACCTTCTTCTTGCAAGGATCACCTTTACTTTCAGAAAAGCAAAGAGACTTGCTCTAATACCTTTGTTATAAGATTCGAGATATACGCTCGACTTTCTTATATACTTAAAATATATACGGTGAATATTATGAAGGCGTAGAGAGATAACAAATGAGAGAAAATAAAGGTGTAGAGAGAGAGAGAGAGAGAGAGAGAGAGAGAGAGAGAGATTGACAACACACTAGGGACTAGAAGATGGGCCAGTCCCCCCCCTTTGGGAGTTATATTATTGACAAGGAGCAAGCTCCTCCGTTACACATAGATCTTGGGAACAAGATCACAGTTCCTTGCACGGTATACAACTGGCTAGAACTTGCACAACTTGGAAGTTGGCACCTTTTGATCCTTCTTGAGTCTCTTCTTCTCTCCTACACAATATGTGTAGGGCTCTCCTCTTGGAGCTTGATTTCAATAGAGCCTCCACATCACTTGCACCTTCTCTTCTCCTCTTGGAACTTGATTTTAGCATAGCTTTTGCAGCACCTTTTGTAGCACATGCACCTTCTCTTCTCCTCTTGGAACTTGATTTCAACAGAGCTTCCGTAGCTCTTGCACCTTCTCTTCTCCTTTTGGAACTTGATTTCAGTAGAGCTTCTGCAGCACTTGCACCTTCTCTTCTCCTCTTAGATGCATGCAAACTGATGCTTCCTTCATGTCTCTCGCACCCAAGGAGAGCCTCCTCTTTTATAGGCTTTCAAGAGCTTCTTTTATTGGAGAGAGACTTGAGTGCCAAGATTGGAAAGGTTGATCTTCATGCAAGATGTGGTTGTTCTAGGACCTACTTTGCAACACCAATTTTGGGATATCTCTCTGTGCGTTGCTCAGATGGAAAAATGTCCAACACAAAAGTTGTAGATCTTGTTGTTTCCAATAACCATCGTTGGTTGTTTTTAGAGATCACCTTTCTATCGGGAGGTATTTTAAAAATGGATTCACCATGTCTATTTTAAGAAAAATAACTTTTTAAACTCTACTCTTAACTTGTGGTCATCCAACCACCTTGAGCCATAAATAAGGAGAGTTCATTAAGATTTCCTTGGGCCTCAACCTTAAGATTGAATTCCACACAAAAGCTTGTGTCATTTTAGACCTTAGAAAGAGAAAACCACTTCTCTCCTCACTTCTAGAGGATCATGACTCTTGTTTTTCTTAGTGAGAGAATTACGCCTCTCGTCTTTCTTAATGAAAGAAAAGGCCTTAAACCTTGACTTGTAAGGGAGAGGATTACCCCAAATGAATGCAATGCTCATTATACACAAGTAAACGTTCCCAGGTATCCTCGGATACACACATAAATACATAAAAACAATGCTAATGCACTTCCTCTTCTTAGACCTCAATCCATCTTCATTTATATGTAACCCCTTGGTTCTTGTGTACACTCTTACACTTGGCAGACACTTCCTTCCCCCTTCATAACTTGTAATGCCTGTACTAGATATCCCTGTCATAGTGCTTTGATCACCCCATTAAGTGATGCACTAGGAATACTGGTCTCTAAATGGTCTCATAGCCATGCTAGATCATCATCAACACTTAAATAAAATTGAATAATTAGTTTATTGACATAGATTTATTAAATAGATAATGCAAAATAAGCAAACTATTTAGTGACACCATTATTGGTTGAGACTTCCTTCATTTTTAGCCAATCATACTATGTTGATATTCCACATGATGTGGAGGGACAAGTTGATGGCTCTGGCGTTGAAGTTGATGAAATACCTATAGACGATGTGACTTTTTCAACATATAGAGATTCTATTTTAGCAGCTTCTATAAAGCTGTAAGACTTGAGTCTCCAAGATGAATTGATTATAATCCTAGAACATTTGAGAGTTTTAGATGCTGATTGTAAAAAACCGAGTTTTGGAAGCTTTGAGTCAGGTATGGAGGGCCTTTCTGTGAACTTTGCATCCAAAAGTAAAAGCCCTTTCTTTTTTGTTGTTGAAGTTATAGGTGATAATGAATCAATAGCCTCGAATGAGGCACCCACATTGAAGTTAGCTAGTTTGACCCCCAATTTTGGTGCCTAGGTTGACCTATTAGCCAATGTGAGCAATCTTGTATCACCTACAACAAGTACAACACAAAGTGACTCACTAGGCATGAAACCTGAGGAAACCACCTAGGAAAGATCATAGCATGAGTATCTCACAAATGATTTTTGACGCCGAGAAGTGCTTAAAAATAACCAAAAATTCCAAAGGGGAAAAATAAACTTTGTCGAAGGCGGCGGTGGCAATCAGTATGATTTTAAGCGGCAATGCCCGAAAGAGCTTAAAAGACCCACTAGATGATAGTTGGCGAGTTTTCATAAATTTTTGGCATGTCAAATGAAACCCTGAGAGATTCCCGATAGTGGAGGACTTCAAGATGGACACCCATAAAATTTCAGACTTAAAATTGGGTACCAGATGCCGAAGAGGGAGTGCCTGGGAGGCCAAGGCCAAATGTCAAGTGGGAAAGGACTTTAGGGGGGCCCAAGAGACATGAATTTTGGGGGCTCCCTTTGGAGCCCCAACCAAATTGGAAATTGTGGGGGGGAGGAGGCACCATTTTTCATGCAATGGGAAGATGAATGTGCCATCTTCCATAATTTGTAGAGAGGAGGCTATGGCACATGTAAACAACCCCCCAAACCGATTGTATACATGATCTACATTCTATCTACGCTTCCTATCGTCGGTCTTTGCTCGCCATTGGCTGCTTGGTTGTGAAGATCAAAAACTAGTATTTCTATCTCCTCCCTCTCTCTCCTGCATAGAGGCACTTCATGTGGCAAGAATCAAGAAGAGAATCAAGTGATGGATGCTTGTCCGGGGAGGCACCAGATTGTTATAGGAGGGTGAGGAGGCTGAAGGCTGAAGATCTATGCTGAAATCCATGGATAGTTGGTTGATACACAGTCCCAATTAAATATTCAAGAAACCCAAAACACGCAAAAAGGCGGTATGCTCTATTTTATGAAAGATTTTTGCTTGTTTTTTATCATTCATGGTCTAAATGGTGTGCACATGGGCTGAAATTTTAATTTAATGTTCCTTGCATTATGTTTGAGGGTTGAAATCACTGTTATGAAGAACCCGTATTGATTTACAGTAATGATACATTTTTAAACCCCGAAAAAACACTAATTTTGATGGAAATTGATCGTTTCTTTGATTTTGAGTGGGAAAAAATGAGTGGACATGGGATAAAATTAAAAAAAATGCTAAGTTTTAGTTCCAGTGATCAGTCATTAAAAAATAAAAATTGTAATTTTTATTAAAAATAAATATAAAAATAGAGAAAAATGAAAAAACAAGTTTTTTGCGTGGGAAAAATTTGAAAAAATAAGATCTATGTATATGAATGTCTGGTGGGGCTGAGGCATGAGGTTAAGCTTAAGTTTGGCCCTTTTCCTTTGTGTTCAATTGTGTATTTATTGCTTTTACATATAAAAAATAACATTAAAACCCCCCTACATCTGTGCACCATAGCAAAATTTAAATGATGAGGGGGAGGATGATGTTATACATTAGGTTAAATGTTAAAATAATAAAAAGTCTAATTTTTTAAATGCATATAATTTAGGATGTGGTTTATTTGAAGATAATGGATCCAACAGCACGAGGGTTAGCCTTGGTCCTAGGTTCCTACAACGCATCGTTGCGTATTAGTGAAAATTCATTAAAAGGGCTATTATTGTTCGACACATAGGCTGATTTTAAACCATAATTGTTTGTGCACAATCATCCACTTTTGCATAAATCATAAACACATAGTATCTATTCCTGGTATGCATAGCAATTGGTTATAGTATAAATGACCCACGCTGGATAGAGTAAGGCACCCAAGCTATAGGTCTAGACGGTGGTTCCAAGGGGACAAGTAAGTGAGGACTAGTACATTCCTAGAACGCTATAATATTGATACCAAGAGCTGAGTCTGTTTCGTATGTGTTATATGTGTTAGCGACGCATCGAGGGGCCAATCCCCAAGGCATAGGAGAGTCGAGTGGGACCAAACAATCGAGGGGTGTCTCCTATGTTGTTCTATGTGGTGAATTACACCAAAATGTGTAGGGTCTCCCTTTGAGGAGTTTGAGAAGGTTAAGGGTTGGACTATAAATACGATATAAATGCAAAATGTACGTACGATGGCAGGGCAATGTGTCATGTAGACGCTCCTGGCCGTGAGACTGTGGGGTTGTCTTGTGCATGTTAGAGGTTCGGCTAGTGCTATAGCCAGTGCCGGGCCATTTTAGGTCCCATCAGTCGTGCATCTGTCAGGAGCTGCCAACAAGTGGTGATTCTCGAATCTAGGGCTTCTAGGGATGAAATATTTGGTTTATGTCCTCTGACAAGGACCGTCAAGCCAAAATACAAAAAGCAGAACGTGCTGAGAGGGCTAGACGGCGGTTGGAGATTGGAAGACGCTATTCTCCTCAAAGGAGCAGCCTGTTACGCATAAGTGGCAGTGGTTCTAGTAACCTAAGTGTTACGAGGAGCTCTTCAAGTACAAGTGGAAGTCTTAGTACTTCCCTACTTCTAGTTAATCAACCCACTTCTGTCAAGATTGTGGGAGAGAAGGAAGGAGTCTTACTTGAAGCTTTCTTGCTTGCACAATGGGGGAAGACACACAAGGGTGGAGGCTGAAAACAGTTTTCCTCTTCTTAGTTGTGTAAGCCAAAAGAACTCACTTACAAAGAAATAGAAGAACCCTAAATATGGGTCTCAAACCAAACTCAACTAACTAAGGTGGCATACTAACTGAGCCACGAACTAGAGTAGATAAGGATAGCTATCATGTAGCTATTATTCACGGGCGGTGTACCAACCGCGTCTGCCACTGACAAGTCGGTGACATAAATACACAACGGTCACCCTGGCGTATCACGAGTGGAGCTCGATATCTCAACACTCCCCCTCGAGCTCAATCCCAATTCCTGCACACCAAGCAAGTCTCTGAACTTGCGCAGCTTCTCTGCGCCCAATGCCTTCGTGAGTATGTCAGCTACCTGATCCTCTGTGCTGACATAAACTAGATCAATAAGACCTAGTAAAACCCTCTCTCGCACATAGTGATAGTGCACCTCAATGTGCTTTGTTCTAGCATGATAGACTGGGTTATTTGCCAAGTGTATACTACTCATGTTGTCACAATAAATGACAACTGGCCCATCTGTAGACTGATGCATATCATAAAGTAGCTTATGCAACCAAGCTACCTCACATGCAGCCATTGCTGCACCCCTGTACTCAGCCTCTGTGCTCGACAAGGCAACTGTAGGCTGTTTCTTGCTGCTCCAAGTGACTGCAGCACTCCCAAAAGAGAACACATATCCACTGGTAGATCATCTATCAGAAATACTACCAGCCCAATCAACATCAGTGTATCCATGCAACTGTATCTGAACCCCAATCTCATAAAATAGTCCATACTGCAATGTGGACTTCACATACCTGAGTATGCGTCTAGCCGCATCCAAATGTGGTTTCCCTGGAGCCTGCATAAACTGACTTACCAATCCAACAACATAGCTCAAATCTAGCCTGGTAATAGTCATATAAATCAAACTTCCTACTATGCGTCTGTACATAGTAGGGTCTTCTAGAAGCTCACCCGTATCTGTGCTCAGCTTCACATTCTGCTCCAAAGGAACTGAAATAGGCTTACAGCCTGTCATCCCATATTTGGACAGCATGTCCAATCCATACTGCCTCTGCAAGAGCTGTATCCCACTTGGTGATCTAATCACCTCAATGCCCAAGAAATATCGCAGCTCTCCCAAATCCTTCATCTCAAACTTCTGCTTCAATAGCATTTTCACATGAAGGATATCTTCATCACTGTCACTTGTCATAATCAAATCATCAACATAAATGACAAGTAGCATAATACCTTTCTCTGTTTTTCTCACATAAAGTGAGAAATCTGCCTTGGAAATCTGAAAGCCAATAGTGACAAGATACTGTCCTATCTTGTCAGACCATGCTCTAGGTGCTTGCTTCAAGCCATACAAGGCTTTCTTCAACCTGCAAACAAACTCAGGATGAACAGCATGCACATAACCTGGTGGCTGCTCCATATAGACCTCTTCTTGCAAATCACCATGCAAGGAGGCATTCTTTACATCCATCTGATGTAAAGACCATCCCTTTGATGCAGCCATAGCAATGACTGCTCTTACGGTTGCCATCCTTGCAACCGGACTGAATGTTTCTTCATAGTCAATGCCATATGTTTGTGCATACCCCTTGACTACTAATCTTGCCTTGTATCTGTTCACAGAACCATCTGCATTGTGCTTCACCTTATAAACCCACTTACAGCCAATTGCATTTTTACCTTTAGGCAAAGGTACCAATTCCCATGTAGCATTTGCTTCCAAGGCATCCATTTCTTCATCCATGGCTTTCTCCCATTTTTCTTTTCCCATGGCTTGCTCAAAAGAAGTGGGTTCTGGTTCCTGTATCACTTTGACCATATATGCATAGTGAATGGCTGTAAATCCATCATATTTCAGCCTATCCACAGGATACCTAGCTCTCGTAGACCTGCGCAAAGTAGGTTCACTCCCAGGTGCTCTCAAAACATCCCTGGTCTTCCTTACTCCAAGTGTAACAATAGAAGGAATACCCAACTCATCATCAATGCTCTGTTCTAAGCCACTGGATTCACCATCCACATAAGAGTGACCTGCATTCACATCAAACATGGGCTGATCAACCTTCTCTTTTCCTTTTTGTGATACCTGCATACCACTATCTGCATTACTTTGAGAAGATTCTCCTAATCTCAATCTGCCTGTCCATGGCGAAGAATGTGAACCACTGCTAGAGGACGCTCCAGGTCCACTAATATTTTGTGACTGCTACTATGAATTATGTGCAGCATTACCATTTTGTGCATCTACATCATCAATCACATTTACTGGTTTATACCAGCTACTCATCTCATCAAAAACAACATCTCTGCTCACTGTAAACTTACGAGTAGAAGGGTTATAGCATCTATACCCTTTTTGCTGCAGAGAATAACTAATAAAGATGCACTTCTCAGCTTTTGGATCAAACTTGGATCTCAGCTCATCTGGCACATGTACATAGGCAATGCAACCAAAAATTTTCAAATGAGAAATATCTGGTTTCCTACCAGTATACCTCTCCTCTGGAGTCATTCCATGTATTGCTGCAGTGGGAGTCCTGTTCATTATGTAGACTGCTGTAGCAACTGCTTCAGCCCAATAAAAATCTGGCAAGTCTTTTTCATTGAGCATGGCACGAGATACCTCTCCAATATGCCTGTTTTTCCTTTCTGCAATTCCATTTTGTTGTGGGGTATAACTGCATGAATATTGCTGCTTTATGCCATGCTCCTGCAAGAACTTTGCAAACTCATTTGAGAGGTACTCTCCCCCTCCATCTGACCTTAGGCATTTTATTTGCAGACCTGTTTCTTTTTCAGCCATAGCTTTAAGGGTTTTGAAATGCCCAAAAACTTCACTTTTCTTTTTCATAAAATACACCCAAACTTTTCTGCTATAGTCATCAATAAAAGTGACAAAATAATGACAGCCTCCAAGAGATGCAGCTTTAGTAGTCCACACA
The DNA here is from genome assembly GCF_053477565.2 of Lygodium microphyllum. NCBI lineage: Eukaryota > Viridiplantae > Streptophyta > Polypodiopsida > Schizaeales > Lygodiaceae > Lygodium > Lygodium microphyllum. The sequence goes on from NC_141141.1 coordinate 137,977,393, forward strand.
TCAGAGTGGATTAATTCCAATGGCTTTTCACTCTCTTGAACATGTCTAGGAAATGGTTTCCTTGCCTGTTTTCCAAACTGACAGGCTTCACATACCTTATGCATTTCTGCAACCTTGAATTTCGACAAACCTGCAACAATATTTTGGGCATGCATTGATTTAAGTCGCTGTACATTAACATGACCAATGCATTTATGCCAGATATCAATATCTGCAACTACACCGGTCCCATGTGCAAACATTGCTGCACTCAATTCAGACATGTCTGCATCCAATGTAAACATTCTGCCCTTCTTCTTTCCTTTTGCTATCAAGCGACCTTTATTTTTCATATCCTCAACAAAGCATCCATGAGGATTAAATCTGACCTGCAAGCCCTGTTCAACCATTTGACCAACAGAAACCAGATTCTTGGTGATATTCGGGACATGAAATACATCGGACAGGTATTTCTTTTTCCCATCCTGCATAGACAAGGGAATTTTTCCAATCTGCACAATAGGATGTGCAGTATCATCACCAGTCTCCACAAATCCTGGTTTTTCCATTTTCCTTGCTTCCTCCATCCATTTTGCATGACCTGTCATGTGGTTTGATGCACCTGAGTCAACATACCATACATCATTGCTTTCTTCTGCACTTGTCACAGAATTGTTCATGTGCTGCACCATAAACAAGTGCTCATTTCTGTCATCACCCTGTCTACTAGAAGATGCATAATTCCCTTGTTGCAGTTTTCCATTCATGATGTCATTCTGCTTTTTATAGCAGTCTTTAGCCATATGACCCATTTTACCATAGTAGTAGCATTCAACATTACTGTTTGCATTTTGGCCTCTTTGCCATCCACCACGACCTCTTTGGCTCCCCCTGCCTCTAGAGTTACCACGTCCTCCTCCATAGGACTGGTTTTCTTGAGTCTGTTGTATATTTTGATTTCTGCCACGGCCTCCAAATCGGCCTCCTCTACCTCTGCCTCTACCTCTTCCAGTATTTGAGTAGAAGACAGCTTCTTTTGAAGTTCCTCCTGAAGAAGATGCACCACCATTTCTCTGTTCCTCAGAAATTAGAAGAGCAATCAACTCCTCAAAATCAGGAAATCTTTCACGAACTGAAATGGATGTCCGAAACTGTGCATAATCCTTTCCTAGACCATTCAAGGTCACAGAAACTAAATCATCATCTTCCACTGGCGACCCAATGGAAGCAAGTGCATCTGCAATCTTCTTCACCTTCATGTGGTAGTCATTGATGCTCATATTTTCTCTTTGCACATTGTGCAACTCTTGCTTGAGCTGCATTTTCCTGGCTTGCGTATTTGTGCTATACATCTTTGACAGAGTATCCCATGCCTCCTTTGGCGTACTTGCATCCTGAATATGCACAATCATAGAGTCTGAAATGCTGATAGACAGCCAGTACATAACTTTTCTGGCTCTCTCATGCCATGCTTTGAATGCCTGCATTTGCTGTTGATTGGGAACATCAGGAAGAACTGGTTCTTCTTCATTTCCTGCAACAAATTCCCAATATCCTTTTCCCATAAGGAAATTCGTCATTCTAAACTTCCATGCCTGGAAGTTGTTCTTGTCAAGCATATACTGCCCTCTTGCTTCACCGCGAAGGGCGTCTCAACCTGAGACAATACACTCCTGCAATTTCCGGCTGTGCTACCTGCAGAGATCTGCTCCCAAAATAGAAAATGAAAGCAACACTGCTCCTCTTACCAGAACACCGCGAGCTTGGCTTGCTTTCTTGAGCTCCTTACCACGAACAAGGCTCTGATACCATGTCAAGATTGTGGGAGAGAAGGAAGGAGTCTCACTTGAAGCTTTCTTGCTTGCACAATGGGGGAAGACACACAAGGGTGGAGGCTGAAAACAGTTTTCCTCTTCTTAGTTGTGTAAGCCAAAAGAACTCACTTACAAAGAAATAGAAGAACCCTAAATATGGGTCTCAAACCAAACTCAACTAACTAAGGTGGCATACTAACTGAGCCACGAACTAGAGTAGATAAGGATAGCTATCATGTAGCTATTATTCAGGGGCGGTGTACCAACCGTGTCTGCAACTGACAAGTCGGTGACATAAATACACAACGGTCACCCTGGCGTATCACGAGTGGAGCTCGATATCTCAACAACTTCAAGTGGGGGTGTAGTTTTACCTATACAAACTCCCATTGTCGATTCGGTTATAGCCATGGCACAACCCATCGCAATTCTATCAGGGACACTAGATTTATTGGCATTAGGAGCACCTTTGCCCATTTTCCATAGGTTAGCAAAAGAAGATGGTGAACTTCATATTAAGGAGTTTCAAATGATCATGTTCAACTATTGGATCCAAGACAAAGAATACCTAATGATGCTCTTCAACATGATGTTAAAAGGAAGAGTGGCAATATGGTATCACGGTTTAGAAGCCGAAACCATAACTAACAGTGCCCAAATCTTAACGGCTTTGAGTAGAGAGTTTGCTCCTGAGAAGAGTGGATAGAATTGGTTACCTATCTTGAATGTAACACGCCAAGAGCCAAATGGGAATGTCTAGGCCTATGCCAAGAAAATAAAGCAAGTTCCTCGCAAAAATACTTATATTCCTTGCACAGATGCAATATTTCCTACGTGGATTGGAATTCAATATCCAAGTGCAGCTTAGTAGTGTCGCTTTGGCCGACATTGACACTGCTATTACTCAATTAGAAGGAGTGGAGTCATGCTTGCAAGCGGCTTATGCAGCAAGGATAAATTGGAATGGTAATAATTTGGCCTTGACCAATGGGAGTCAAGGTGACCCCATGTCAAACATGAATGGGAGAGGGAGTATCATGCTGATTTTGCCTATGTTGCCAGCCCCTCCTAACATGACTATGCCTATGGCTAGTCAGGTGGGCCCACTAAGTGGTGGAAGCCAAACAATGAATCCTAATGTTGTCCCAGTAGGTCAGCGACCAATTCCTAATCAAGTAGTTAGACCGATGGGACGATAGATAGATGATCGCGGCTATGAGTCGAGTGCCTCTAATGTCCTTGGCTAAGTTAAGGACATGATGAAGGACTATACCGATATGATTTCTGAAAAATACAGACAAATAGCTATGGGCGTCAAATTTCTTAAGAAACAGCAAAATTTGATAGGGAGTCAATGCCCTGAGGAGGGTGCCCCCTCAAGATTCAGCTGTGTAAGTGGTGTGGTGGCCAACATTTCCCTAGGAAATGTCCAAATGTCAAATGCAATATTTGCAGAAAATCTAGCCATTTAGCTACTACCTGTTGGAGTAAGATCAGTTCTCTCCAACAAGGGAGTAAACAACCAGGACCAGTTAATCATCACGCACAAGGGAACAATCTCCAGCAAGATGAGGGACCAAGATAAATATTGCAACGAGGAAAGCCTACAGTAGAGGAGTTGCCTCATGGCAGTGGAGTCAGCCTTATTGAGGCCGTACTTGTCAATGATGCTGAAACTTCTAATCTATGAGCCGTAACAAGAGGTCAAAATATCAAAGAGGGTAACAAAGGAATTATAAAACTTGTCAAGGGAAGCCCTAAGTAAGATGCTAGGAAAAAGCGAGTCCTAAATCCCGATATGGAAGGTGGAGCTTGAAGACCTGTTGGTAGTAAAGTTGATCTCGAGAAGGATAAAGGATTTCCAAGAAAGAAGGTAAAGGCTAAAAAAGAGGCACCAAAGCTGATTGAAAGACAATGAGAGAATGGTTTGGCGTGAGAAGAGAAATTTGGCTAACTACCACGACTTTGACCTAGCAAGTTCTCTTTGCATAGTTAAAGCAGATGTAAATCTCCTACAATTGATTAAACTTTCTCCAGGAGTATGCAAGGAATTCAAGAAAATCCTACATATAGGGTATATTGTAGAACCTTTGGGCATAGCTAGAGTGGGAGAAGATTGGTTTGATCATGCTGAAAATCATTGCCCTAGGGTTCTAACGTATGTGGATGGAATATTAGTGGAGCACGCTATCGTGGACTGGATCCTTTGTCAATATCATGAGTTCAGATTTGATAGAGAGGTTAGGTCTAGAGATCCAAAAAGACGGCTCCACACTTCTTGAGATGGCTGATGATAGTCTAAGACAACCAGAAGGTTGCATCACTAAAGTCCACGTTATAGTTGCAAGCATGGGATGCTATCTGGACTTTAGGGTGATAAGGTTTGGAGGACATCTTAGCTATCGAGTTTTGCAAGGTAGGCCATGGATTCTATAGAAAAACTATCAAGTTGATATACTCACTGGTCCAGTGATTCTAGGCCGAGGTGCCCATCGTGTAATAATGGATGCTTATCCTGAGTCTCCTCAGAATGAGAGAGCTCCATTATCCTCCACTGAACTAGAAATAGTAGATGATTCATCTGGTAATGAGACATCATTGAGTGATGGATCTAAAGAAGGGTCCACTAGAGAGGATATTTATCAGATAACCTTGAATGAGGCGATAGAGCCTCAAGATTGAATAAGAGATGCGGATGTTATTGAATTGGACCTTGGCACGCCTAATGATTCACGACCAATCAAATTAGGTTCCATGCTCAGTTCGGAAGAGAAAGAGGACTATGTGTCCTTGATTCACGAGTTTTGCGACATCTTTGCTTGGAACTATGACAAACTTAGGGGTATTCCTCCCAGTCTGGCTATGCATACCATTCCTGTAAAGGAAGGTACTCGCCCTGTACATCAGAAAGTAAGGCGTATGCCTTTTGAACTAAGGGATGGGCTGTATGGAGAGCTTCAGAAGTTGCAGAAAGCGGGTTTGATTTTCCTTGCTCAGCATACTGAATGGTGTTTGCCAGTTGTGATTAGAAGGAAGAAGAATAATCAAATCCATCTTTGTGTAGACTTTAGAGAGATAAATAAACAAACTGTTAAAGATTACTACCCATTGCCATTTATTAACCAAATTTTGGATCAATTGGCAGATAGGGAAATATATTCTTCATGGATTGCTTTGCAGGGTATAATCAAATGGCGATTACTGAGCAAGACAAGCTGAAAACGACATTTATCACTAGCTTTGGTACCTTTGCGTACCATGTGATGGCATTTGGGTTATGTAATGCACTCGGTTTGTGGGAAAGAATAGCCGACAAAACCTTTGGTGACATCTCCCTAGAGGAGTTGAAAGTATTCATTGATGACTTGGGGGCAGCCACCGTAAGAGAAAGGTAGTTGATTATTTTGTGGAAGTGTTTCGAGCATTGCAGACACTTTTGCATAGCTCTTAACCTGTGGAAGTGCATCTTTGGAGTGCCTTACGGGCTATTGTTAGGCCATGTGGTCAGTTTTGTAGGGATTGCAACAGACCCTGAAAAAATCAAGGTCATAGTTGCCATGAGTCCGCCACGTACTCCAACGGAAGTGCATAGGTTTCTGTAATCGGTAGGGTATTATCAGAGGTTTATCAATGCCTTGGCAAAAAGAACGTTGCCACTGATGAACCTATTGTCCTTTACCTATCAATTTGCATGGAGTGATGCTTGCAAAGTATCTTTTGATGATGTGAAGTAGGAGCTTACCAAAGCACCTATTTTAAAAGTACCTAAAAGGGGCAAAATGTTCTATATATTTTCAGCAGCAACCACGCATAGTATTAGCTACTGCTTATCCCAAATTTGGGAGGAGAAGTGGTACCATCCGATAGCTTTTACTGGTCAGAAGTTGGGTATATCAGAAATTAACTACACATATATGGAGAAGTTGTGCCTTGTAATTGTATTTGCAACCAAAAAGTTTAGGCACTACATTCTTTATGAGAAGGTGGTTTTTTATACGAAGGCAGAAGGGCTTTAATTATTGTTGAATAAGTTACAGCCGCCTGATCGTTTAGCAAAGTGGTTAACCACTTTGCAAGAATTTGATTACGAGATTAAGAGCAAGCCGCTGAAGCTTCAGGGCATTGTAGAGTGTCTTGTGGATTTTAGAGAGCCAAAAGAGGTCTCGACTGAAGGAAGAGATATGAAAACTTTGTTTAAGATTGATACGGTGTCTATTCCCTCCTGGTATGCTGCTATAACACACTATCTTCCTATGGGAGAGACTGGAGCTACTTTATCAAAATCGGAGAAGAGAAAAATTAAACAACATGCATTGAAATGTTCCTTGATCGTAGGAACACTATATCGGCAGGGTGTTGATGATATCTATCGCCGATGTGTGATACATGATGAGGTTCCATTTATATTGGAAGAGCGCCATGACTTCGCTTGTGGAGGACACTTTGCTGGCAGTTAACGGCACATAAGGCTTTAAGAGCTGGGTATTGGTGGCGTCCATATTCCAGGATTCATTTGACTATGTCAAGAGATGTGATACATGTCAAAGACATGATAGTAGAGAGAAGAGGAAGCGTCCACTTACGCCGATTATGGCTACCCTTCCATTTGAGAAGTGGGGCATCAATTTTTTGGGACCTATTACCTCGTCATCTACTACTCAGAAAAGGTACACTATAGTAGCAATTGATTACTTTACAAAGTGGTCAGAAGCACGTGCGACGAGGCATGACAATGAAAAAGAGACTGCCAGTTTCCTACTTGAGCAGATTATCTACCATTTTGGTCCGCCAAAGGAAATAGTATCGGACCGTGGAACCCATTTTTTGAACAAGGTGATTAAAAGCCTGACTGAAGCATGGAAAATTAAGCATAATAAGTCGATCCTCTATAATCCACAAGAAAATGGATAAGTTGAAAGTACCAATAAGAAACTTGTGGTTATCCTATCCAAAATAGTATCTGAAAAGCGCGACTGGGATATAAAATTATATGTGGCCGCGGTATGGGCATATAACACGACGTTTAAGCGAGCCACTGGCCATACCCCATTCAAATTAGTTTATGGGGAGGAGTGTGTCTTGCCCTTAGAAATTGAGTTTTCGACCATAAGATTTGCAATAAATTATTCTTTGGGTGATTAAGATGCCCTATTTGAGTGGTGCACGACTATAGCCCACTTGGATGAACTTAAATTGCAGAGTTTGTTGCACCAGGAGGTGGCTAAGTGTTGAATGAAGCGATTGCATGATCTAAAAGGAAGAAATATACCTTTAAGAAAGGGCATTTAGTTCTATACTACGATGCGTATAGGGAGCTATTTTTAGGAAAGCTGGAACCTAGATGGAATGGCCCTTACAAGATAGTTTGGTTAGGTAAAAAATAAGTCCATGGATTTATTAGTTGATCTACAGGGAGTGAAATTTAAGAATAATATTAATCTTAATAAGATTAAACCTTATTATTTTTGAATATGCTAATACGCTAAATGCATTGCAGGTCTATGCTGGGGTTGATTTGAGACCTGCAGGAGAGCTTACATTAGTTGATGGGGTAGTTAATACCTTATTTGGAGCACCCATATCTCGAGCAAAGATATCATCAAGGGAAGCTTATCTAGTGGAGAAAGGGATACAAAGTGATTGAGCAAGAAGACGGTACCTTTGTGTAGAAGATCAAAGTTTTCTGCCATCACTGTTGCAGATTTTAACAAGTATCCCTATTGAGTTTAATGAAGAAGGTGGGATGGAGCCTTCAGTTCATCCTATCAATATGTTGAATTTTGACTATCATAATTACGAATAGGGGAGTTCTTGATGGCTGGCTGTGTAAACCCATTATGGACGTACATGCTATACTTTGATTGAGCGTCTTGGGGGCCTAATAAAAAAGGGAGTGTTGGAGTAGTAATTTGAGATCCCTGACATAAGGTTGTAATGAAATTAGCTATTTATCTCGAGGTAGGATTCACTAACAACATGGCAGAGTATAAAGCCTTGATTATGGGACTAAATATTGCCAAGAAAGGTGGTATTCGGCGGTTGTTGGTAAAGGGGGATTCCTAGCTAATCTTAAATCAACTCAATGGGACATATATAGTCTGGAATCCCCCCTTCGTATGTATCATCGCACTGCTATAACCCTACTTGATGAATTCGAGATCGTATCTCTTCAGCTTATTCCACGTTATTGGAATCAGTTTCCAGATTCCTTAGCTAATTTTGCTTATGAAGAGGACCTCTTCTTCAACTGTAGTCCTAGTCCAGATGTCACTCTTGGTAATGAGACGGGACCTGGTTGCTTGTGGGGAATGTTATCAGACCACGCGTTATATGGCCAGCGATGGTTGATATGTGTAATGCGAAGAGTGGCCGAGACCCATCTACCACTTTTATCATGGACCCATAGGTTGATCAGATGACATGTTATGTGTACGCCTCTTGCTATATATGCAGAAGGTATGGTTCACAACTTGATGCATTTAGTTTAGGGCTGAGAGGCCTATTTTTCCCCTTGGAATGGAGCATATTTTCGTATATCTGCCTTCTTCCAAGGAGGGATCTATATGAGCTGGTTTGTTTGATTTCTTTAGGTCAAGAGGGCCAGTTTTTTTAAGGTTTTAATGATCTATTTCTTTAGGCCAGGAGGGCCTGTTAGTTTTGTCGTGTCATGTTTGATTTCTTTAGGCCAAGAGGGCCAGCTAGTTTGCAGTGAAATGTGCCATTTCTTTAGGCCAAGAGGGCCCTGTGTCTGTTTGGTGCGGGTACAATTAATGGTTTTTGGTGATAGTGATTGCATCATATAGGTTGACGAAGTCGCTGGAGGGAGCCTTTGCTACGAAGAGCTTCTTGTGGCCATTCTAGGTGGTTTCGTCCCCTTTCCAAGTCTTTTCCCTTAAGCAATTAATGATATATGTGCGTGTAAGAGTTACTTTCTTTTGTTTGTTGGGGACTGGCATTCGAGGCATGAAGTCCCAGGTTTAGGTTTTGTATGTCTGGGGGAGGTCGGAGTAGTCATTGCCTCCTTCAAAGGCATTGCCAGGCATTGAAAGACCTGTTTTAGAAGGCAATTCTAGTGACCTTGTTCTCCTGACTTGCTAGGCGGCCGTTCTAGGAGTTCCTATTAGTTGTGAGGCTGTTAGAGAAGCCTACTAAAATAATGATGGAAAGAGGAAAAACCGTAAATATTTGAAAGACAATATATGAATATACGAAGGTGTGTAAAAATGGATTTTAACCCCTATAAAAATAGAAAAGAAACAAAAGAAAAATCCTTGAGCTGTTGTTTATTGCCTTGTGAAGGCCTGATAGGTTCCTGGGGACAAGACAAGACTCGGGGCGATGCCTTGTCTTCCGAGGGGTGGCATCTAGCTAAAAAATAAAGAATACAAGAAGATTAGAGCGAAAATGAAAGTGAGCGTTAGAAAAGGATTCAGTGTCGCCTTGCAAGGGCTTGGTAGATTCTTGGGTATCGAGACAGGACCTGAGGTTGATGCCCTGTTTTCCTTGGGTCACTACGCTCACCTCCCTCCTTTTTACACGCCCGAGTATGGAAAATAAGAGGCTAAAAGACCCAATGTGCTAAAAGAAACTATTTCTTGTTCAGGCTATAAGAGTCCTCACGTAGTAGAAGCTCCTAGTTGAGTTGTCCTTAGTTCGGCAAGTAGTTCAGACCACCACTTAGGATGACCTCTTTGCTTGTTCTTTTCAGCTTGTCTATGTTGGAGCAATTGGTTAGATACTAGTTTTAGACTTTCTCTCAGATTATGCTAGGCCTACTCCTTGTGGATTTCATGCCTTGGTTTTGATAGGGGGTAGGGTGAGAGTTGTGATGTGTTTTGTTGTGTATCTATTTTGTATTAGCTTGATGCTCTTTGTGGTTGTGTTTATCTGCAGATCTGTTCATGGGATTCGATGGGCTGAGTTGTCCTATCCTGTGGTTGCCAATGATAAATGATTTTTGATGCCGAGAAGTGCTTAAAAATAGCCAAAAATTTTAAATTTCAGGGGAAAAATAGACTTCGTCGAAGGCGGCGGTGGTAATTAGTACGATTTTAAGCAGCAATGCCCGAAAGTGCTCAAAAGACCCACTAGACGACAGTTGGTGAATTTTCATAATTTTTTGGTGTGTCAAAAGAAACCCTGGGAGATGCTCGGCAGTGGAGGACTTCAAGATGGACGCCTAGAAATTTTCAGACTAAAAATCGGGTACCGGACGTGGAAGAGGGAGAGCCCGGGAGGCCAAGGCAAAATGTTAAGTGGAAAAGGACTTTAGGGGGGCCCAAGAGACATGACTTTTGGGGGCTCCCTTTGGAGTCCCAACCAAATTGCAAATTGGAGGGGGGACATTTTTCACGCGACATGAAGATGAAGGCACCATCTTCCATAATTGGTGCAGAGGAGGCTATGGCACTTGTAAACAACCCCCTAGACCAATTGTACACATGATCTACATTATGTCTACACTTCCTATCACCGGTCTCCACTCCTCCATTGGCTGTCTGGTTGTGGAGATAAAAAACCAGTATTTCTCTCTCCTCCCTCTCTCTCCTGCATAGAGGCACTTCATGTGGCAAGGATCAAGAAGAGAATCAGGTGATGGATGCTTGTTCGGGAGGCATCGAATTGTTCTAGGAGACTAAGGAGGCTGAAAGCTGAAGATCTATACTAAAATCCATGGATGATTGGTCGATACATAGTCCCAGTTAAATATTCAAGAAATCCGAAACATGCAAAAAGGCGATATGTTCTATTTTATGAAAGAATTTTGCTTGTTGTTTTATTGTTCATGGTCTAAATGGTGTGCACATGGGCTAAAATTTTATTTGAGTGTTCCTTGCATTATGTTTGAGGGTTGCAATCACTGTTATGCAGAACCCGGATTGATTTACAACAATTATACATTTTTAAAACCTAAAAAAACACTAATTTTGATGGAAATTGATAAATTCTTTGAATTTGAGTGGGAAAAAATGAGTGGACATGGGATAAAATAAGAGAAAATATTGAGTTTCAGTTCCAATAATCGATCATCAGAAAAAAAACAAAAAATACATATTTTCTATTAAAAAATAGAAAAAATAGGAAAAAAATAGAAAAAAAGATTTTTTACGTGAGAAAAAATTGGAAAAATAAGACCTATGTATGTGAATGTTTGACGAGACTGAGGCATGAGGTTAAGCTTCAGTTTGGCCCTTGTCCTTTGTGTTAATGTGTGTATACAAAAAATGACATTAAAAACCCCCTACACCTATGCATCGCAGCAAAATTTAAACAGTGAGGGGGAGGATGATGTTCTACATTTGGTTAAATGATGAAATAATAAAAAGTCTGATTGTTTTTTAATGCATAACATTTAGGAAGCGGTTTATTTGAAAATAATGGATCTAGCAGCATGAGGGTTAGCTTGGTGCTAGGTTCTTACAATGCAGCATTGCATATTAGCAGAAATTCATTAAGATGGCTATTTTTGCATGACACATAGGATGATTTTAAACCATAATTGTTTGCACACAATCATCTAATTTTCCATGAATCATATACACATGGTATTTATTCCTGGTATGCATAGCAATTGGTTGTAGTATAAATGACCCACGCTAGAGAGAGTAAGGAACCCAAGTTGTAGGTCTAGATGGTGGTTCCAAGGGGACAAGTAAGTGAGGACCGGTACATTCTTGGAACGATATAATATTGGTACCAAGAGCGGAGTCTATTTTGTATGTGTTATATGTGTTAGTGACGCATCAAGGGGCCAATCCCCAAGGTGTAGGAGAGTCGAGTGGGGCCACGGCAATCGCCGAGGGGTGCCTCCTATGTTGTTCTGGGTGGTAAATTACACCAAAATGTGTAGGGTCTCTGTCTGAGGAGTTTGAGAAGGCACAACAAAGCTTTCCTTCAAGATGTTGCAGATGGTTTGGAGCAAGGAAGGAGACATATAATCAAAGAGAGACGATGGAAGCCTAAAGAAAGCTTGAGGGAAGAAGAGAAATAAGGTCTTTCTTGAAAAGTAGAAGTAGTAGTTTTACTCTTCTCTAACTCCTTTGATCCTCCTTCAACCAAGAAGCCCTAGATTTTTACCTCAAATTTTGTGATGAGCTACTAAATTTGACATGAGTGCCTCCAACTTGGCCATAGCTCTATGAGATCTCCAAGTAAGGATGCCAACATCGTGTGGTACTCCATCATTGCTTCTTATATCTCCTATCCCTGATGTACCTATGAGTAGGTGTTTTTTTTGTAAAATATAATTGAATATGAGGAAAGATAAAGAAGAAAGGACCAAATACCTAAGCTTTGATACCAATTGTAATCAAGGAGACCTAGGAGAGAAGGAAGAGATTGTAGAGAGAGGAGAGAGAATGAGGGAGAAGATGAGAGAAGAGGAGAGAGAAAGTGTATCAAAAGAGAGAGAAAAATAGAAAAAGGGAGAGAAAGAGAAGGGAAGCCATGAAAGCTAGATGGAAGGGTAAAAGAGACTTGATTATTGATAACTCATGCCTTCGATCTCTCAATATCTTAAATATCCCATGAGTGTAACCGGGAATTCCTATGCTAACCCCTTGTCCTACCCATCTATCCCCGCTCTTTTATAGTAATGAGAAAGTAAAAAGAGAGATACTGAAAAATAAAAGTAGAGAGAAAAATGAAAATGCCCTTACTTGTAATTTTTCTCCAAATAAAACACACACTTTTATATTCAATTTATAATAGTCCCTTTCTATGGAACCCTTCTATATGTAAAAAATGTATAAAATCGAAGTGTACTATGTAACGTCTTGTTGACCTTCGTTCAAAGACATGTGATATTTATAACAAAACACTACAAAAACCTAACTGGTTTAATCAAGGGTAGTAGAGAAAGATAGAGAAGGAAATAAATGAAAAATTAGAAAAGTGGAAGCAATGGAAGGAGGTAGCACATATATGAGTTGCATCTAGCTTGACATTATAATGATCTTGGGAGTAGTGGTTGGATCTTCTTTGAGGTAAACTTTGTAAGTATAATATCCTCCAATTTGTTTGATTTCTATTTGTTTTTGGAGTTTTAAGTAATATTTATTACATGTGTAGTTTTTAAAAAGTTTGGATTCACTTATCATTGTACAATCGGAGTATATAAAGTAACATATGGGCTAACCCACTCATGTAGAAGCTATGGCAATGAGAGGAGAGGTAATGAGCTATTATAGAATTATAAATGCATACATCTTATGTGTGATCAAGCTACCCTAAATCTATGCCATGAGGAGCTGCATCTAATTAGACGTACCTTTTATATAGACATGCCATGAGGAGCCACATCTAATTAGAAAACTTTTTATATAGACATACCTTTCCATTTATGCATATGAAATTGTTGTTGTTTTGTCAATTCTATTTCATAGGACTTTTATGAAAGGTCAAAGTATCCTATTTTTATTCATTGCTATAAGTACCACTTTGTTTGTGTGACTGGATATGATTTTAACATTATTCTATATCTAATAGGATAGTAGAAATGGATAGTAGGAAATTGACCTTTTAAGAGGCCAAGTCCTTGCTAAAAAGGCTTCTCCTTTGCAACTATTAGTGCATTCATTAGTATGATTTTCTACACATGTTTGAAAATGTATTGATAATATTTGAGTATATATCGAGGAATACACTAGTGTGTTTTTCAAGGGTATTTCCAACATATATACTAAGGCACTCATTTCAACAATTTTATTAATGCATATCTCAATGGTGGGGTTTGACATTTTCAAATGTTGTAATGTGATATTTTGACAAAGATTTTGGTAATATATACTTTGATTATATAATAAGTCTTTTGATACTACCATTTTGATTCTAGGGGGCTTCATACCCAATTTTGAGAAGTTGATCTCTCTATGCATGATGGAAGAGATTACTCTTTGTCTAAAATGGATCTAATGGTCAATTTCAGTTAAGAAAATATCCAACACTTTTAGGGAAAACAAGACATGGTTGATGTCTCTATGGGAGGCACAAAATCCAAACACTTTTTAGGAAACCATACAGAAAGACAAGTGAGCATTCTTAGGAGTATTGGAGAGAGTTGTGTGGGATCATGATAAATGTTGCAAGGACACTGTGACTTGCATTTCTAAGGATGAAGGTTTGGAGACACCTCGATGTATTTCTAAAGCTCCTCAAGCAACAAAAGACAACATACACATATCCAAAAGAGTTCAAATGTTGAATTATAAATCTTGTTCAAGAAATAAAGGAGGCATGGGGAGAAAATGGTATCACGTTTTATTTGGTAAGGCAAAGAGTACTTAATATAAGATTTCTTTGATAAATTTTCAAATGGTGTAACATGTTTCTTACTCTCTTGTATTGCAACACATCTTTCATATCCACGATCCTTACTTTGTGGAGGAGAAAAGCCTCTTAGCAACTTATATAGGCCAAGGATTGGAAAAATCTCACTATCAAGCACGTACAAGTTTTTTTCAGAGCACAAGACATGGAGGAGTTACAAAAAGCAATGCTCTTGAGAAGCTATTCAATTGGTTTTTTGATGAAAAATTCAAAGAATGAATATTAAATATGACAATGAAACTCCAGAATTCATATTATTTTTTAAGATAGAAAAGTACAAAGCTAGCTCTCAAGAGCTTGTATATCCTCTTTCTTCTCAGGGATCTTTCCTCTTTGTAATGAATTTTTTTTCTCTTGTAGCTAACTATGGATTTTATATTTGTTCGATTTACTACCAAAACATAAGATGAGAGGACCAAAAAATATCCTGCTTTAGAACCAAAGAAGCCACAACTATAACCAAAGATCATAATTGTTGCTGTCTTCTCCAAAAACATCACCTCGTGGAAATTATATCATAATTTGAGCCCCAAGAGTAACACCAAGAAAATGGGGAGTCTACTATAAGAAAATCTATCTAGTCACACCAACAAGCATGTTCTCCATACTTTAATCAATCATAAGGTTAAAAAAATACCAATCTTCACAAATCTTAATGCAATATCATATACCAAATCTGCCAGAGATTTATCATAGCAAATATTCAACACATTCTTCATAGAAACCATCGAAGAACCAAAATAACAGAAAGAAAGATCAACTTTGAATAAAATTAATCACATAGTATTCATCTTCATAGTCTTCATAGTCTTTCTCTCATGTAGATATAATGTTTCTCATAGAAAATTGGCACTCTCTCATATTTTATCTCTCTCACATATAATTTCTCTCAATAGTACATTGGAATAACCAAGAAAAACTCTCAGTAATAGTCTCTTGTCATGGATGCCCTTCCCAAGAGGTATGCCTTATATGAAGAGTCACCAAAGCCACTACAATGTCCCTTGGAAGCTCACTATTGTCATTGTCACTATAGTCTTCAATTCAAGTCTTCAAAAGCTACTTCTTTTGCTTATTCAAGCTATGATGAGCTCGTATTCTTCCTATTCCAAGATTTCAAAACATTCCCAAAGCTAAACATCCATCCATTAGAACACATACATAAGCAAACAAAGGCTTACAAATCAGATAGAAAAGCTCTACAGAGCACTACAAAAGGTCTAGAGAAGGCATAAAAACCATACATCTCAATCCAAAACAGCTTCAATTAATCCAAAACCTTCCAAAAAACTCTCAATAATTCCTCACAATACTTATTCACAATCTTAAACTCACAAATAGAAAGAAAAAATATCAAAATAGAGGCAAAATAGACCCTATCAGAACCAAAATTGGCACATTATAGAACCTATTAGAACATCATGTCTCAACCAAAAATCATCATGAGCTTCTCAAACATACTTAACACATCCCAAAACTCTTCAAAACACTTCCAAGACATCCAAAACCAATTAATAGATCCCTAAAAGCAACCATTCAGCTCACAAAAACAACAAAAACAGCCCAAAAAACAAGTCAACTCAGCCCTCAATATATTTCCACACTTGATCTTAGGGAGCATCCTTGTGATCTTGAAACAAGGAAGAATATTAAGAAAAAAAACTACCTGAGTACTCCTATCTTGAACTTTGATTAATTAGTACCCACATGTACTAACCTTGATTCCATCAATCTCCAACTTGCATGACTTTGCTAATGCCTTAATGATAGGATGATGATCTCTTTCACTTTTTCCATTGATTCAAGATTGTAGGATGAAGTTAAAGCTAGCTTGATACCCAATCATGAAAAGCAGTTGCGATCCTCATCCGCATCCAATTCTCCTCTATCTGCAACCACTTTACCAACACAACCATACTTGCAAAAGACTTCTTTCAATAAGAACCTGTAAATTGCTTGAGTAGTATTTGTACTACGAGATCGACCTTCCACTTGATTTGTCAAGTATTCTCATGCAAGCACAAGATATCTCATATTCCATAAACTCGTAGGCATGGTAATCAAATCAACTACCCATTTGTAATGCATAGACAATGGATCGGTCAGTTGTTTGCAACCCAACCCTATGCTTTACCGTGGAATACATTTGACAGACATTGCATGAATCCACATAATGCTCCACATCTTTATACATGTTCTGCCACCAATACTTCTCTTTGATCTTGGAAAATTTTCCCCAAACTCCTCTATG
The DNA here is from genome assembly GCF_053477565.2 of Lygodium microphyllum. NCBI lineage: Eukaryota > Viridiplantae > Streptophyta > Polypodiopsida > Schizaeales > Lygodiaceae > Lygodium > Lygodium microphyllum. Next base: position 137,993,764 of record NC_141141.1, read on the forward strand.
TCCAACCCATAAACTCTCATGAAACTCCTATAGCATCACCTGTTGTTGAGAAGCCCAATCTCTCAATACACATACTAGAGCTCCTCTCTTTTTCTTTGCATGCTTCCATAAATATTCATATTTCAAGAAAAACCCATAATCTTTTCTTTTAATCCATTGAATTCAGCTTCACACCACAACTTCAAACCACTCAGTCTTGTTTTTCATGAGGCTAAGATATTGGCCTATTTTTAGCCAATCATCCTCATACAACTCTTTCAAAAATTGTGTTCTTACTAAAGCATAACACTGATGATGCTTTCTCTCTGCTGCCCATCTCTTCTCCATGGTTGTAAGATCTTTTCTTACTACTGAAATCCCTTTTATAATAGTTGTACTTGCTGTATTTGCTGAAGTAACAACAACTGCATACTCATTCCTTGTTGTCATAAAGTCATTTTTAGTGCCTATCATGTCATCCTCTTCATCTTCCATAAGCTCCTCTTCATCTTTAAACCTTGCTCGTGAAAGCATGTCAACCACGAGGTTTTCTCTACCTGCAATATGCTAAAAATTAGGGTTAAGTGACTTCATATATACAATCCAGTGTAACCTAACAATATTGGGAGTTGAGCAATTCACTATCATGCCCAATAGAGGTAGACAATTAGTCTCAACCACTACATGAGCTCCCATAAAATACTCCCTATCACACTTAAGGGCTGTCACTATATCCCAAAGCTCTCTTTTGACTTGAGAATACCGTCATTTCTATTCATTGAGGACCTTTGCTCCAAACCAAATGGCATACCTATTCCCATCAGCATCATTTTGATCCACTACCCAACCAATGCCGATTGGGCTTGTATCCATGGTGAGAATAATAGGCTGTCCATTCTCATAATTTTCTCTCTTTAGTGTTGGGTTGAAATCAATAAGCGTATGTTGTTTACCTTACCAAAAATTTTTCCCTTTTCTTAAGAGATGATATAAACTTTCAGCCACATGAGCAAAATGCAGAATCCATATCAAGTAAAAGACACATGTGAGGGGTGAAATGATGAACGGGTTGCCTCTTACCCATCCAACCTCTAATCCTCACTAAGAGAACTAAAGAGGGGCACCACCTAGCCAAAGGGAGGATGGGCTAGGACATCCCTTTTCTCAAAGAGAATCAAGAGAACCAAGACACAAATTTACAAGAGAGAATATATATACTAGACACCATATTAGAATATGAGAGAGAGAGATGAGAGGAGAGGGAGACAAGAGGAGAAGAGGTAGAGGAAACTTGCCATTATGCTACATGGAATGAGAAGATGAGAAGAGAGGAGATAATAGGAGAAGAGGTAGAGGAAGCTTGCCATTATGCTACATAATAAAAGAACTCACTCATAGCTCACCTCAAAGAGATGGACTAGCATGAGGGTATTCTAGAGTGCTCTCACGGGCTTGTCATTGTCCCCCTCCCCCCTCTTCATTCTCCATGGGCTCTTTATATAGCTTCCATGAGGGATTAGATTAAGATAATCTTCTTGATTAACATAATCCTAGATGATGTATGGCATCTTTGAAAATATGGAGAATAGTGGATGGGACAAGTCCCCACCTTGGTCATCATGCAAGAAGCCAAGGGTGGTGGTAGACAAAATAGAGAAATGAAGCTAGATTACAAGAGGTGGGTTCCCAAAGCACATTATTATAATATATTTACAAGAAGGATAGAGTGGAAATTTGGTGTGGTGAAAGAGAGAAGCAAATTGCATGTAGTCAGTAGTCTGCGCCTTCGTGACTTCAATTCCATGAAGAATTTGAAAAAAGTTTTTCATGCAACTTTGTAGACCAGGTTGAAACCGATCGGGCTACGTAGGAATTTTCTTGAAATTCACTTTTTCTTGGGAGTTATCGAGATTATAAAAAATGACTTCCAAAAGCTGCTTTGACTTTAGTCCCCTATATATATATAAATATATATAAGCATGTGACAGAAGGGGTCCTTGCTTGTAAGCTTTTATGTAAGATCCAAATGACACCATGATGTGGATATTGACTTGTGTGCTAGGGTGAGGTATCCTCTAATGATGGTGATAGATGCCAAATCTTAGTGATGCAAACGGAGCCCGTGTGTAGTTGGAGGCTAGTTCTTTGAAAAATCTATGCACTCACTCAACTCGTAGGTGTAATCCATTTTCATCTTCACTAAGATAACCATCCCTTTTACCCTTTACATTGGCATGCCTCCTAAGAACTTGTTCCTCCCATTTGCTAGAGTTATCATAATCGAGAAGCAATGTAGCATACCTAGTGCTTGAAGAGTAAACCCAAAGTGATATGGTAAGCTCTTGATAGGGGCTTTGGCCAAATTTTGTGGTAATAATCCGGGTTGTAAAAAACCCAGATCAACATGCACCCAAAAATATTCTCACCTTGGATACATTCAAACATGTCTCCCACATCGTGCTTATGGCATCAATCTTTAATGGTGAGGGCTTTCTTCCATATGGTCCACAGATCTGCCCGACAAGTAATACTTCCTTCGCTCCAAAAATTGACTTTTCTCCTGATAGAGTCAAATGCAGTTCTTCAAGATGGCTCAAAATCTTGTCACAATCAACAATATGATCAACCACAAATCTTCTATATCCGTGCTCATTCAAATATTCATTCTTCTCAAGGATATCACACCCTTTTATTGGCACATCATCAAGAAATGGTAAGGTCAAGTGAAGGATATACTCCCTCAAAACTTTATGCATAGCATGCATCATATGCGCCATTGAATTGGTTGCTTCCTATGGAAGAGTACACGTCCTAACCAATCCAAGCAGTTTCTTTATGGTAGTGATATCCCGACTTTCTAATGCAAGCTATAACTGATCATATCCTAAATATAAATCTCCCATAGAGTAAATTGCATTGCATGCAAATGCTTTTGCAAATTCATTCACTATCAGGCTTGATCCAACATTCCTTATGGTGACCTTATTAACTGGTTGTAAATCTTGTATAAACCTCAAAGAACCATTATTCTTTGGAATAGTAAACGACTTATTTGAATATGGAGCTAAAGAGAGATCCAAAATCCATGTTCTGATCTTCTCATTCAAAAGCTCTAGCAACTTAGACAAATATGCCCGAGGTACTAGAATAGACTTTAAATTCCATGGCACATGAGGTACTATAAAGATCTGTTGAGATATTTGCAATCACACCTATTGTAGCCTCTTTGTATGAGGCAGTTCTAGACTTAGGACATGCAAGTAGACTAAATCCCATATGCACAGAAAGGAAAACTGTAGCCATCCAATAACTATAAAGCATTGTACTTGACTACCACTTTTTCATATAGAATGAATACAATATCATGATGCTTTGTACTTTCAGTTAAGTGTCTTGTCTTTGTCAGACCTACACAAGATTGTATTTATGAGTCCAAGCTTCCATCTTGGAACCTAATTCACTTGTGTAGCAGTTGTGGTCTTTAGTCAATGTCATCATGAGTTTAGTCTATGCTTACAAGCCACCATAGCCATGCTCTAGATACAAATATTGAACATGGTATCAAAGCTTAGATGAGCATGGCCCAACGCTCCTTTCACTCCTCTCAGCTCCTTTTCATCCCTGCTCAGCTCAGTTTGAGTACTGGACCCTATCTCCAACTTCCTTTGCATTCCTACCTTCAATGAAGCTTCCATGGTAGCCATAGCCAGCAACACCCTGTCAGGTTGAAGCTTTCATGTCTCTCTCAACAGGCCAAATGTCTCTGAACTTCCTTCTAGAGAAGTGTTTCTCTACTTTGAGAGATCCTCCTCCTTGGAGCCTCAATCATTGAGATTGGGTAATTATAGCTTCAACATTGCCTCTTTTTAGAGTCGCTGCCATAACTATGTCTATGGACAACACTTACCTACCTTTGTTGGAGCAACCATATCTCATCAACCAGGCCATATCTCTTCGAGATTTCTTCTCAAGATTTGTTCTTCAGGTCAAGAAAAAACTTCTTGGTACAAAAATCAAGGAGATTGATGCACATCATGCTCAAAATTTTCATTTTCCCAAATCTGAGCGCAGTTTTGACAGTGACCACTTTGAAGGCTTAGGTCTCTCAACTCGGACAAAATGAGTACAAACCCTCTTACGGACCCATTAGTGAGGGTCCTCCATCTTAAAGGGTTTGAGCAGACTTGACCTGTGGAGCTTGTGGGAGCTCATTTACCAGTCGTTGGTCCATGTTTTGATAGGACAACCATAACCACTTACCTTCAAGCTCATTTTTCCTTCATTTTCTCTCTCTTGCCACTTAAACCAAGCCAATGCCACTCTAATCTGAAGTTTTCAGCAAGTATTCAACCATCAAATCAGCAAGGAGGAGAAGCTATGAAGAGTTTTTGAAGATCATCAAGTCAAACTCAAGTAACAAATATCAAATTTCAAACTAGTATCTTTTGATACTTCATTGCCATTGCTTGTGTCTTTTGACACATACAAAGATCAACTCATTGTTGGTTAGTCTCAGTCATTTGAAGCTTATTTCCATCATGGGGATGACCAAAATCAAGTCTTTTATGAAGATGCTTCTCATGAAGAGTAACATTACTCTTGTTGCTCAATTCAACTACATGGAAGACTCATTTATTCCGCTTGCAGGGATGGATGGATGGATTTACTTGTTTTGAAGAGCAATCAATGAATTTATTTGAAAATTTTGAAGACATTTCTACTGGCTCAAAGATGATGATACCTTTGCTTGAGGGGGACATGGACATAAAGACTCATACAACTGGTGCAAGCAAAGTCAATGAAGAAGCAGATCAAGAGGACCAAAAGATCAAAAAGAAAAAGAAAAAGAAGAAGAAGCATACAACTAGTGCAAGCAAAGTCAATGAAGAAGCAGATCAAAATGACCAAAAGATCAAAGAGAAAAAGAATAAGAAGATGAAGCATAAAAATCATGAAGACTTTGAAGTGGCAAACAAAGTGAAGTACATGTACAGGAATCTAGACAAGAAGAATTGCAATGAATTGAAGATCTATGTCAAAAGAAATGCTAAAAACCGCAAGGGTCTCATGGTCCTTGATCCCATTTTTTACTGACTTTTTTAGCCTTGTATTGCCTAGCCCAAATGTCTTTATCATAAGCTTGTAAACTCCTCATGTAGTCTTGTACTACAGCTGCTGTAAGGCCCCTACTATAGCCTCTGGATGACCATCATGTTTGTGGTATCCACACTTAGCCCTTTCTGCGACAACCTTTGGTATTTTGCCATGTTTATGGTGTGCCCACACTTTGCAGGTGCTACTTTCACTAGATCCTCTACACACTTTGTACTTTATGATTGTGATTGAGGAGGGGTGTTAAGATATTTGCAATCACACTTATTGTAGCCTCTTTGTATGAGGCATTTCTAAGCTTAGGACATGCAGGTAGACTGAATCCCATATGCACAGAGAGGAATACTGTAGCCATCCAACAACTATAAAGCATTGTATTTAACTACTACTTTTTCATATAGAATGAATATAATGTCATGATGCTGTGTACTTTCAGTTAAGTGTCTTGTCTTTGTCAGTCCTACACAAGATTGTATTTATGAGTCCAAGCTTCCATCTTGGAGCCTAATTCACTTGTGTAACAGTTGTGTTCTTCAGTCAATGTCATCATGGGTTTAGTCTATGCTTACAAGCTGGCATAGCCATGCTCTAGATCCGAATATTGAACAAGATTACCATAGGTGCAACTATGGTATGATCAACACATCCAATTTCATCTGGCTGAAACACAAAGTCTTTCCCATGCCTTGCCAACATTTGCAAGAAACAAGCTCTTTTTGTAGGCAAAAGAAAGCTTGAATCACCAATTTTCAGCTTTTGTAAAGTTTCAGCTGTAAATTTATGTCCTACTCCATGTGGATCCTGCAAACTAGGCTATTGAGACACTTTTTTAGCCAACCCATCACTTTCAGGTGGTAAAGGCAAAGCTACATGCTTAACCTTCTTTGCAACTATTTTATACTTTGTATCCACCCTTTAGCCCTGTTTTTCACCCCATAATATTCATGCTCAACAAATCCTTGAATGACTTCATACATCTCTAAAGTGTCAACATAAATAACCTCTTTTTCTGCCATGTTTTCAATATTAATTGCTACAAAAATTTTAGCCACTATATCAACATCAACTAGCCTTGATGAAAACAACCCTAAAATACATTCATTTGTAGCCATCAAACCATATGTCTTTAGCTCTTTTTCAGCCCATCCTACATATTTCTTTTCAGCCCTACACATGACTGAAATATTCTTAAAATTGCCAAGACTACATGATGTCCATTCTTGCAACCTAGACACAAACACAGTTTTCCCTTTCTTGGAGGCATAATTATCTTCCTAAAGGCACTACCATAGCCTCTACTTACAACAGTGCTGTCTAAAAACCCTTAAACTCTCGTGCATTAGGTGGCATGGGATTATCTCGTAGCCTATCCTGATTGCGGGGATGATTCACACAAATAGTGAGAAACTATACTGCCTTTGTATTGCCTGTTGAGATATCGAGCTCCACTCGTGATACGCCAGGGTGACCGTTGTGTATTTATGTCACCGACTTGTCAGTTGCAGACGCGGTTGGTACACCGCCCATGAATAATAGCTACATGACAGCTATCCTTATCTACTCTAGTTCGTGGCTCAGTTAGTATGCCACCTTAGTTAGTTGAGTTTGGTTTAAGACCCAGATATAGGGTTCTTCTATTTCTTTGTATGAGAGTTCTTTTTGGCTTACACAACTAAGAAGAGGAAAACTATTTTCAGCCTCCACCCTTGTGTGTATTCCCCCATTGTGCAAGCAAGAAAGCTTCAAGTGAGACTCCTTCCTTCTGTCCCACAATCTTGACATGGTATCAGAGCCTTGTTCGTGGTAAGGAGCTCAAAAAAGCAATCCAAGCTCGCGGTGTTCTGGTAAGAGGAGCAGTGTTGCTTTCATTTTCTGTTTTGGGAGCAAATCTCTGCAGGTAGCACAGCCGAAAAGTGCAGGAGTGCATTGTCTCAGGTTGAGACGGCCTTCGCGGTGAAGCAAGAGAGCAGTATATGTTGCGGGTAAGGGCTTTAGCCCTTGGCGACCTTGTTTTTTTTATTTGAGGCCATTTCGGGGCCTGTTTTGGAGGCGTAAGTTTTCTGCACGCACTCAGGAAAAAGCCATGTTTTATGCTGTGCGACCACTGTTCTACAGGTCGGTGAATAGTTACCACAGAAATTGCATCGTATGCTTGTGTGCAGAGACATTGGGAGTTACAGAATCATCCTTGGTTCCTGGTTATGCAAAATCATCACTAGGAAGTGACTGTGTGGTCAAATACCACTTTCATCAGTTTTGCAGATTTGCCTTTGTGAGACTGAACCTGTGTTCTTTCCAGTGATGGAATTTGTTGCAGTGTTCTGTAATGGCGTCTGATTCTCTCTCACAGATTGTCACTGAAAAGCTTGACAAGAACAACTTCCAAGCATGGAAGTTTAGAATGACGAATTTCCTTATGGGAAAAGGATATTGGGAATTTGTTGCAAGAAATGAAGAAGAACCAGTTCTTCCTGATGTTCCCAATCAACAACAAATGCAGGCATTTAAAGCATGGCATGAGAGAGCCAAGAAAGTTATGTACTGGCTATCTATCAGCATTTCAGGCTCTATGATTGTGCATATTCAAGATACAAGTACGCCAAAGGAGGCATGGGATACTTTGTCAAAAATTTATAGCACAAATACGCAAGCCAGGAAAATGCAGCTCAAGCAAGAGTTGCATAATGTGCAAAGAGAAAATATGAGCATCAATGACTACCACATGAAGGTGAAGAAGATTGCAGATGCACTTGCTTCCATTGGGTTGCTAGTGGAAGATGATGATTTAGTTTCTGTGACCTTGAATGGTCTAGGAAAGGATTATGCACAGTTCCAAACATCCATTTCCGTCCGTGAAAGATTTCCTGATTTTGAGGAGTTGATTGCTCTTCTAATTTCTGAGGAGCAGAGAAATGGTGGTGCATCTTCTTCAGGAGGAACTTCAAAAGAAGCTGTCTTCTACTCAAATGCTGGAAGAGGTAGAGGCAGAGGTAGAGGAGGCCGATATGGAGGCCATGGTAGAAATCAGAATATGCAGCAAACTCAAGAAAACCAGTCCTATGGAGAAGAACGTGGTAACTCTAGAGGCAGGGGGAGCCAAAGAGGTCGTGGTGGATGGCAAAGAGACCAAAATGCAAACAATAATGTTGAATGCTACTACTGTGGTAAAATGGGTCATATGGCTAAAGACTGCTATAAAAAGCAGAATGACATCATGAATGGAAAACTGCAACAAGGGAACTATGCATCTTCTAGTATACAGGGTGATGACAGAAATGAGCACTTGTTTATGGTGCAGCACATGAACAATTCTGTGACAAGTGCAGAAGAAAGCAATGATGTATGGTATGTTGACTCAGGTGCATCAAACCACATGACAGGTCATGCAGAATGGATGGAGGATGCAAGAAAAATGGAAAAACCAGGCTTTCTGGAGACTAGTGATGATACTGCACATCCTATTGTGCAGATTGGAAAAATTCATTTGTCTATGCAGGATGGGAAAAAGAAATACCTGTTCGATGTATTTCATGTCCCGAATATCACCAAGAATCTGGTTTCTGTTGGTCAAATGGTTGAGCAGGGCTTGCAGGTCAGATTTAATCCTCATGGATGCTTTGTTGAGGATATGAAAAATAAAGGTCACTTGATAGCAAAAGGAAAGAAGAAGGGCAGAATGTTTACGTGGAATGACTCCAGAGGAGAGGTATACTGGTAGGAAACCAGATATTTCTCATTTGAAAATTTTTGGTTGCATTGCCTATGTACATGTGCCAGATGAGTTGAGATCCAAGTTGGATCCAAAAGCTGAGAAGTGCATCTTTATTGGTTACTCTCTGCAGCAAAAAGGGTATAGATGCTATAACCCTTCTACTCGTAAGTTTACAGTGAGCAGAGATGTTGTTTTTTATGAGATGAGTAGCTGGTATAAACCAGTAAATGTGATTGATGATGTAGATGCACAAAATGGTAATGCTGCACAGAATTCACAGCAGCAGTCACAAAATATTAGTGGACATGGAGCGTCCTCTAGCAGTGGTTCACATTCTTTGCCATGGACAGGCAGATTGAGATCAGGAGAATCTTCTTAAAGTAATGCAGATAGTGGTATGCAGGTATCACGAAAAGGAAAAGAGAAGGTTGATCAGCCCATGTTTGATGTGAATGCAGGTCACTCTTATGTGGATGGTGAATCCAGTGGCTCAGAACAGAGCATTGATGATGAGTTGGGTATTCCTTCTATTGTTACACCTGGAGTAAGGAAGACCAGGGATGTTTTGAGAGCACCTGGGAGTGAACCTACTTTGTGCAGGTCTACAAGAGCTAGGTATCCTGTGGATAGGCTAAAATATGATGGATTTACAGCCATTCACTATGCATATATAGTCAAAGTGATACAGGAACCAGAACCCACTTCTTTTGAGCAAGCCATGGAAAAAGAAAAATGGGAGAAAGCCATGGATGAAGAAATGGATGCCTTGGAAGCAAATGCTACATGGGAATTGGTACCTTTGCCTAAAGGTAAAAATGCAATTGGCTGTAAGTGGGTTTATAAGGTGAAGCACAATGCAGATGGTTCTGTGAACAGATACAAGGCAAGATTAGTAGTCAAGGGGTATGCACAAACATATGACATTGACTATGAAGAAACATTCAGTCCGGTTACAAGGATGCCAACCGTAAGAGTAGTCATTGCTATGGCTGCATCAAAGGGATGGTCTTTACATCAGATGGATGTAAAGAATGCCTTCTTGCATGGTGATTTGCAAGAAGAGGTCTATATGGAGCAGCCACCAGGTTATGTGCATGCTGTTCATCTTGAGTTTGTTTGCAGGTTGAAGAAAGCCTTGTATGGCTTGAAGCAAGCACCGAGAGCATGGTCTGACAAGATAGGACAATATCTTGTCACTATTGGCTTTCAGATTTCCAAGGCAGATTTCTCACTTTATGTGAGAAAAACAGAGAAATGTATTATGCTACTTGTCATTTATGTTGATGATTTGATTATGACAGGTGATAGTGATGAAGATATTCTTCATGTGAAAATGCTATTGAAGCAGAAGTTTGAGATGAAGGATTTGGGAGAGCTGCGTTATTTCTTGGGCATTAAGGTGATTAGATCACCAAGTGGGATACAGCTCTTGCAGACGCAGTATGGATTGGACATGCTGTCCAAATATGGGATGACAGGCTGTAAGCCTATTTTAGTTCCTTTGGAGCAGAATGTAAAGCTGAGCACAGATGCATGTGAGCTTCTAGAAGACCCTACTATGTACAGACGCATAGTAGGAAGTTTGATTTATATGACTATTACCAGGCTAGATTTGAGCTATGCTGTTGGATTGGTAAGTCAGTTTATGCAGGCTCCAAGGAAACCACATTTGGATGCAGCTAGACGCATACTCAGGTATGTGAAGTCCACATTGCAGTATGGACTATTTTATGAGACTGGGGTTCAGATACAGTTGCATGGATACACTGATGCTGATTGGGCTGGTAGTATTTCTGATAGACGATCTACCAGTGGATATGTGTTTTCTTTTGGGAGTGCTGCAGTCACTTGGAGCAGCAAGAAACAACCTACAGTTGCCTTGTCGAGCACAGAGGATGAGTACAAGGGTGCAGTAATGGCTGCATGTGAGGTAGCTTGGTTGCATAAGCTACTTTATGATATACATCAATCTACAGATGGGCCAGTTGTCATTTATTGTGACAACATCAGTAGTATACACTTGGCAAATAACCCAGTCTATCATGCTAGAACAAAGCACATTGAGGTGCATTATCACTATGTGCGAGAGAGGGTTTTACTAGGTCTTATTGATCTAGTTTATGTCAGCACAGAGGATCAGGTAGCTGACATATTCACGAAGGCATTGGGCGCAAAGAAGCTGCGCAAGTTCAGAGACCTGCTTGGTGTGCACGAATTGGGATTGAGCTCGAGGGGGAGTGTTGAGATATCGAGCTCCACTCGTGATACGCCAGGGTGACCGTTGTGTATTTATATCACCGACTTGTCAGTTGCAGACGCGGTTGGTACACCACCCATGAATAATAGCTATATGACAGCTATCCTTATCTACTCTAGTTCGTGGCTCAGTTAGTATGCCACCTTGGTTAGTTGAGTTTGGTTTAAGACCCACATATAGGGTTCTTCTATTTCTTTGTATGAGAGTTCTTTTTGGCTTACACAACTAAGAAGAGGAAAACTATTTTCAGCCTCCACCCTTGTGTGTATTCCCCCATTGTGCAAGCAAGAAAGCTTCAAGTGAGACTCCTTCCTTCTCTCCCACAATCTTGACATTGCCTTTACTCCAAACCTGAGCATATTAAGAACCATCATCCAAGGCTTTTGTTTATAGCATTGATTTCGAAATATAGGGCTATCCCAAAATCACAGAATAACTACATGAATCTTACACAAAAAAATGATATTCATTTCTAACATCTCCAATAGCCATAAGTACATTTGGACAAGTCATATAAAGATCCCCTGATGAATTGTTTATTGCCTGCATGCTCCATCCCAGAGCTACATCAATCAGCCAACCTCCATTCTCATACAAGCTGCATGCCATAACATTGATTTTGGAACCATGATCCAAGAGAGCTATGCAAGGCATCTCTCTTTCTCCCACTTTAACAATAGTCTCTGTTATAGCACGAGACCAATGCATTTGTGAATAATGACTGCTTGGAATAAAATGAGAATCTTCTTCTTCATGTACTTGTTGATGGATATCCCCATTATACATAGCCTTCTCTGTATGCTTAGAGTTGCCGATAATACCAATTTCAGCCACAAGCTACACTCCCATTTAACCCATTTTCAACATCGACCTGCTCCAAATCAACATTACATGCATCATCATATTTCCTCTAAAGTTGTTTCTCTATCTCTTTGTCAACTTGCATCAATGCTTGTTGCAAAACTTCACCATCAAACTATCTTTTTCATTTCAGTATATCAATGATTGCATCATGATTCTCATGCTTCGTGCTTCCAAGAACTTTGTACAAGTGATATTGCAAAAAAATAAGCAAGAAGAACAAAATAAAAACTTATAAAGTCCTATAGATAAGTCATGTGGCTGTCACTCCCAAGATGATGGACCACTCCTCTATCTCTAGTCATGCCCTCGCTGCCTTGCGCTGCTATCTTCAACGTCTTGGAGAATCTCTAGTCTCCTCTCTGAGTCAGTGCCAGTCATCGGCATCTAGCCATTCGGGCTTTGAGGACCCACTCTTAAGTTCCTTGTGTGCCTTTGATTGTCTATGTGGCATGTACGTATGCATGCACTCCATCATCTAGCCTGTGGAAAACTTGTCTGCTTTGCGGTGGGTACCGAAAACTCCTCATGCAAGGACGCTACTATGTAATCCTTGCTCCCCTCCGGTATGTTCTTCCAATGATTCAAGACATTGTGCTGAAAAACTTGTTGGCACAACTCTCTCATATGAGCCATCACCCTCCTCCCCTCATCATTCATGATGACAGCTCCTGTCCTATCATCTACAAGGTATCCATACCCCTCTGGACTATGTCTAAAATGTATCCTCTCCCACCTGTGACCACACTTTTGGGCATATCCAAGAGACCCTTGTACATCTGGTGTACCCACTGGGAAGGTATCTCTCAGAGTAGCACCCATAGGGGTGCCACCCCGCGTACGACTGAGCAAAAGCTAGAGTGACTAGAGTAGACATCCCCAATGGTGTGACAAATCCCACAGGTGATGCAAATCCAACAGAACGACGAGATGGAGATAGTGCATCGGTACCTCCACAATGACCACCTGAGCCACCCTCTCTCAAACCTACACGAGAGCGAGGAGTAGCACCTATATCTTGAGTGGACCGCGAGCTCACCGCATCCACGTCTCTACAGCATTCCCCAGAACCACTCCCTCCATCCGGCCCAAGTCTGGAGCATCAATCTCATTTATTGGAAATCGAAGCATCAGAGTGTGTAAAAGTAGATCTAACAAAATTGTCTAATGGTGTCTGAGACAGCTCCTAGTCTGCCATATCTTTGAATCAAGCCATCTGATCTGGAGACATATGTGTGAAGATCTCTTGTAGCTCCTCGTCGCTCATCCCTTGACTCATCGTGCTATCCAAATATCCACAAAGGTCACCTACACATAAAAAATTTGATGTTAGCATAATCAATATAAAGATTCAAGCAAAGTACTGTGATATAACTCTAAAAGAATGATCTTACTCAAAATGCATATTCTAGAGTACCCTTTTAAGCAATTTATCAACGAATTGAGTAGGTGGATGCTCCAAGCATGACGTAGCCTATGGTCTCATATCAATCTCCTGACACAACTCTACATACATTGGAAGATTGATAGAAAGGTCACCGCAAAAGGACGAGTCCACCTCATTCTCGAAGAATTCTTGGCCTCTTGTCTTCTATCATTGTTACCTGATTTTGCCTTCTCTACATGTGCCAATCTTTGGGTAGCCTCCACCCATTGCAATATCGACCCTCTATCTGCATACTGTCCTCATCTACACTGGGAACATTACTTTCATCATATACTCTTGCACTTCGGGGAGCTGAAGGTACAACATACCACCATCGAGGTTATCGGGGGTTTGGATAGAAAATTACCTATTCAAAATCACATACAAGAGATATTTAACATTTGTGACATATACCATGTTGTAATAAAATTTTTAAAAATATGAGTTCATGCACATGTTCACAATGGGCCGGTAATACAAACGTGTCACACAAATCTACCCGTATTTTTTCAGAATCTATTTTGAGAAATCCAGATGGACCCCATCGAACAATTGCTCCGAACCTTTCCAGTACCACTTTGAACCACTGCACATTGAATAGGATCATGGAGAGGCTATGGTAATCCACCGTAATAATACTTTATAAGTTTTCAAAATACTCCATCTCTTCTAAAATGGTATTTGGATCTGTGGCTCATTGTCGACTCTCTTGCTCGAACTTTGTAATGACACCACAATCCCTTGTGGAGCGCACTTTGTCGATATGCTCGACGTGAAAATATCATTCGCGCGACCATGTCACACTATATATTTTGTACTGTACATTGATTCAACAATTAATTAGTTGTCACATATAAAATCGAGATACGACAGCTTATAAAACATGTGGTCACCTTTGGGCTACATTCCCTCGAGAATTTCCACTCCTCAGTAGAGACCTCCACTCCTTGAGGCTGCAATTAAAGCTCCATGCAGCCATCGCATAGAAATAAACCATGGCATCTCCTCCATGCCCTTGGGATATCGAATCGGTAAATGGCGCACACTACGTTGAAATTCGGATCGCGCTTATTCTTGATCTTTCCTAGCTTACTCGTACTTAGTGAGCCACGTCTCCATGGAGGCATGGTGCAACAGACAAAAACGATTCACTTTCTCCTTCATTGCAACATCCATCCCTTTTTCTACCTCATTTCCAACCACTACATCTCCGGTCAGTCTATCATCATCCTTCAGTGACCATAGCATACTGTTAACTGAATCCACTATTGGTAGCCACTGTGAGATATGCACTAATGCCTCGAACACCAACCAACCTTCAAACATGCTAACTTCTGGCCCACGAGCTCATTGTTACACAAAGCCTTTCAAGGTTTTCATGAAGCACTAAAAGAAGAACATCCATCGTGTATGGACAGATCCCATAATCTCCACTTCATCTACAAGATGCACCGGGAGGTGGGTTTGTATCGTGAGCATGCTTGTGGTCAGGTACTTCTCAAAGAGACGGTCCGTCTCCACTGTTCCCTGCCTTGCGGTCTCATTAAAGGATGTCTTGATCTCCTTCTATGAGATCCATTGCACTAAAGTTGACAACCTGTAAATCGCCTTGCGTATTACTAGAGTGAGACATCCTGCAATCACGATCCGTAATACAAACTGCGACAAATGAAGAAGCATTATGAACAATGACAAAACTCCAAATAGCAAAATACGTAGGGCACTTACAATCCATTCGTAGTATAAACTTGATATATCTTATGCTAATCATGGGATTTTAGCCCTGATAATTGGTCATCTTTAGAAAATGTGGATCTGAGAGAATCTATCATACCCATCGGGGTGTGGATAGATCTGATAATTTGCTTCACAAAGCGCTCTTCTTTACTGAACAAAACCCAAGGAGTGTGAGGTAGTCGCAAGCGATCATCAACACTCGACTGCAACCACAAAGCACCTCCATCTTACCTACCTCCTTCAAATCCATTCATGCCCCTGCAGTGTCTCCCTTTCCTGGGATGTGATCCCATAGTAAGCTGTCCACATTCTTGAAAATATGCATGGATCTAACAAGTGGTTGTTCTGTAAGTGGGTCCAATATGGCAACTCGTAGAAAACTGAGAATCATTGCATTCCATTTGGATGCGACTCCATGTGGTCCATTTTCAGCTTGTACCAACTTTGGGCACTTATTCGTGTTGGAGGTCGTCCAAAAAAACGTTCCTTTAGTTCATGACCCTCTGACAAGAAAGTGGCGTGTCCTTGATATACCATCTTTTTCATGGTTCATGACCTTTGGGAGTCTAACTGTGCCCCACACAATGAACATGCATGCATGATAACCTCAGGTTACCAGACCTGTCCCAACACCTCTATCCTATGAATACAAACACGAACGAGCTATGATAGATATTACCAATGAGAATAGAAGTCCTTACCTGAGCAATCCCTGAACCCGAGAAATTCATGCATAGTCCACATGAGAATGGCTTATATATTGGCCGTCGACCATCCCGCTTGCTCATATCTTCCATGTCAACCCTCTCCTCCCATGAGATCTTAAGCTCATCAACTAATACACAGAGATAGATGTCTATATTCTTGACTTTATAGTGGCCAAGAATGAGCAAGCTAAGGATCAGGTGTCCTTTCTTTGTAGAAAGCCATGGTGGGATGTTGTAGTTAACAAGAACTACAGGCCACACACTATCAGAAGTTGAGCAGAGACCGAATGGGTTCATGCCATCCATAGCTAGACCGAGTCGAAGTTTACTTAGTTCTCATGCAAAGCTTGGAAAGGTAGAGCAATGTGGCTCCAATATGGGCGTGAATTCGATGATATTCGTTGGACTCCATGTGTGGATATATTCTACGCATGCCACATTGTCAAGCTTGCCAAACTTGATATACAAAACATGTGATGTATATAGGGGATAAGTGAAAAGTGTCTAAGAACTTTCTGAGGGATGGTTTTCCCTTACAAGTCCTATCGATATCTGTGAGCACCACACTTTGGGTATGTCTCCATTGTCTCATACTCTCCTCGAAACAATATGCAATTGTTGACACATGCATGAACACCATATTGAAAAATATGGAAATTTTCCATAAGTTTGGGACAGGTGGTCAAATCTTTGGATTTGTCATAACTCATAACTCCAAATTGAGCGCTCTATAGCTCAATAGATTCCATTTTTTAAGTGCTTTCCAATGATAGGACATCATATGGTTTTGAGAAACTTATGGGCATGTTATCCGGGTGCCACCTTTTTAGTATTCAGAAAATGGGAATTGGGAGATTCCCAAACTCACTAATATTGTGTTTATGGATGTTATTGTAGTTCATGCCAAGCTTTCAGAAAAAATACGTCGCGCATCATCACAAGACTCATGCATGGTATTTGTAAGTGGTAATATATGATACTTTAGCAGCCTGAAAAGAAATCATAAAACACCTTGAAAAATCATAATTATTTTTTATAATAGAATAGAAAAGAAATCAACGATGCATACGTAGAAGGTACCTAAACAACTCGATCGCACTTGCATCACTCTATCCATATTTTGCTTGCACACTTAGGAGTGCAAGCAACATCTTAGGTGAGATACTCGGCACCCATCATATAATGGTATGGATACTTTCTCTCTAAGTAGATCAGATGTCTCGGTATCCATGGGCATCAATGCATCAATCATTGCCTCCATCTCAAGCTCCAAGATTGTAGGAAAGTTTGAAAGACTACCTGTTTCCTCTGGTATTGACGGTATAGACTAGGTAGTGCCTTTCAAGTGGTGGATTGGCTCAGGCACTCCATCCATCACACACCCACGAACTCTTCTAATTGGCCACAATAGGTGCACTCCTCCTTGGGTCCGAGACATCACCACCTTGTAAAAAAATTTACGGCCACATCTAATGTTTTTGTATATGATATTCAATTAGTTTGCGAATACAATGCATGATTGATATACACTTTTCTTACCATTTGCTCAAAGTGTGACATCACTTGATCAGTGATCTCTAATTGAAACTCACTGAAGCGTCATACGTATTCTATGTACAATCGATGTTTTTGTCTAATTGCCAGCTTGCATTGAGAGCAAGGACACTGGACACACTGATTAAGATACGCCTCGTGATCTTGAACATTATGACCTTCATTGTTTTTCATTTGGTCTACGTTACGACAAACAATTTGTTTTTGTTCTTATTCTCTTTTTCTTTCTTAGATTATTTGAGAAGGGATTTCTTCTCTTGTAACTCAAAAAAATTAATGCCAACTAAAGTCTTGGGTTTCTCCCCCTTTCTTTGCACTTTTCTTTGCACTCTTTGTTTTATGTTCTCTCCCCTTTCTCTTTCATGTTTATTCTCTCTTTCTTGTTCTCTTTTTCTCTTCCTTTCTTCTTCTCCCTCTCTTATTTTCTATTTCTCTCTCTCTCTCTCTCTCTCTCTCTCTCTCTCTCTCTCTCTCTCTCTCTCTCTCTCTCTCTCTCTTTGTTTCTCCTCTCTTTGTTTTTCTCCACCCCCTTACAGGCCTACACTATGTAAAGTCTAATATGCTATGCATAGGGGCGAGGGACTAGCTACCCTATGTCGAAGTGTTCCCCGTCCCCTGGTATTGCACTAAACCTCGCCACATTTGTTCCTTTGTATGTGACTCGATATGCAAAGCGTAGGAGGAGGTAGCGCAAAGTATATCAATAAAACCATCCATTCACCTCCAAGTCCAATCTCTCTTTCGCTTTACTGGGCCCCGAAGCATCGAACACACACAAGCAAAACCTCTCTCTCGCTACTGCTACTGCTACTGCTGCTGCTGCTGCTGCTACTACTACTACTACTACCATCCCACCTTTCATATAATGCTTAATAATTTCAGAACACGAGAGAGCAAACGCGATGGCCATTTCTCTCTTCCTCTTCCTTTCTTCTTCTCCCTCTCTTATTTCGTATCTTCCTTTCTCTCTCTCTCTTTCTTTGTTTCCCATCTCTTTGTTTCTCTCCACCCCTTTATGTTTTCTCACTCATTCTCCTCTCTCTCTCCCTCCCTCTCTCTCTCTTTTCGCATTTCTTTGTTATCTTTCATGTTTATTCTCTCTCTTTTCCTTTTCCTAACAAACCAAGAGGGAGCAATGCACTCACTGCAAAGGCCCAAGGATATTGGATTATTTGTCTCCTCTTCAAGACGACGACTCCTCTTCGCCCTTCATGCACTTCCTTCTCTCCTTCGTGAACGGTGGCGGCAATAGTGAGAAGCTCTCATTTTCTCTCTTTCTCTCCCTCTTTCTCCCGAACACACGATCTATTTCGCTCTTCGCAGTAAGATGCCACGCTCGGGTTTCGGCCCTTTTTTTGTTTGAGTACCATCGCTTTGCAATGCAAATAACACCGTTAATTTGCATTGGAATTGCCCGTCGCTATTCATGAATATCCTTGTAGTGAATTCATTGCGTACATGCTCAAATCGTCAGTAACCTCATTGGAAACATTTGCACTAGGTCAGTGCTTAGCCTCCTCGGTAGCAAAAGTAGTGCAGCCTAGGAAAAAGCTTTTGCTTCCTCTATATATTCATCATCTTCTCGCTACATATGCATTCTTAATTACTCCTCTTGCCACATTTGATTTGCCTCTTCTATCTGTCTTCTTACTTCTTCCTCTTCCCACCTTCTTTGTTCTTCCTATTCTTGTTTCTCTCATTGTGATGTTGATAGTTATATGCAACAACAAGCCTCTTGCATAAATTCTGAAATTTCTTCCAAAATTCATTAGTGACATAAGTTACATATCCAACCTCACTCATCTATATGCCACTCACATCCAACACTTGTTGTATCTTCTACATACGAAGCATTTGTTCATCTCTAGAACCATCCTCTGTCACCAGGGACCTATACACTACAATGAACTTCAGACAAGTAGCCAAAAGTTAGGTTCCAACTACATCATCTATGTCCATAAGCTCAAGCAGTTGTTTAAGATACTCCATGACCCCCAATATATCTTGCCCACAAAGCATATGTGCATTTGTATCTATACTTGTGTTGATACCTTCACTCTCACCTTCATGTTGGGTACACCAAAGATGTCGGGGTGATGTGTGCTCAATGGCCAAAAGACGGGGTTCTCGTGAAGCAAGCATGGCAAGTAGGGAGTTGGTATGAGTTTGGTATTTGTGAAAAATAAGATAGGAAAGCCATAGGAAACATCAACAAAATCATGCCCTGTCAAAACACATAGACCCAGTTCACATGCTCATACCGAAATCATAAGAAACACAATCAAGGTTGTTAGTCCTTTACTTCATCCAAGCAAACTATTGCTCAAAAGTGGTTGTAGCTAACTCCAAAACTCTTTTTAGCTCTCCACATTGTCTCATCAAACTGTCACCTAGGAGTGATCATAATTAAGCCACAATGTAGCCCTAAACACAACACTTCATTACATCATGTGTATTTCTTGACATGAGATTAATCGTGGTGTCTTTTCCTCTTTCTTTCCACAATCATAAAGCTCAAACCTAGTCTTATAGTAAGAGAATACTCCATGTCACCACTAAAAAAACTTTGGTCATCATAAGGCATTTGTACAATCAAACATAATCATGAAGCTAAAGAGAAGTGTATTTGGATGGACTCAAGAGTAGGTTTTGGATTAAAGGCACTGGTTCTTGGAATCGAATCCAGTAGCATCAACACACATTACTCCCATATGTTGGCTTGCTCATATTTAATTGCTAGCAAGGTGGTAATATTGAATGCAGCAAAACGCAATGCAGGCGTTGGGCTGATTACAAGTTCCTCTTGTTGCTCCTTTACATAGTTGCGATGCTAGCTATTCTTTGTCTTCTTCTGCAGCGTAGGCTTGCATGCACTAGGCAGCTACAGCACGTGACTTCTACCACATTCGACTGCAGGTCATCACTGAGAGGTGTTCAACTTCAGCGTACGTCCTATCGGCATGCTTGAAGCTGGACTACTCATATCGCCCTATGAGTAGTCCAGCTTGGCTCATATTTGCAGTGCATCATCGATTTAGCTTTGTCATTGTGCGAATCGTGCTCATTTTGCCTTCTCCTTCATTTCAAAGTTCAAAATTTTTGCATAAAATAATATCATCATTGAAGCTAGGCTTGTGAAACAATCAGAGAAATCATCAACCGGATGAGATGATCATAGCGTTGTCCTCATGTAATTGTTACTCCGCCGATTGTAGATTGAATCAATTCCTCCTCTAGAATTCGCATCGCTTCATCTGGAACGTCGAGCATAAGCAGCATTTAACTGAGCAGAAGCAATTCAGCACTCCTCCTCCATCAAACGATATCCTGGAGCTCCTCCTTGTCGCCAAATTGTCGGGTTTGAACAGCCCCTTCCATGTCGACTGGCACCTTCAGCTTCAGTTGCCCTAATTTGCGAATCTTGAACCTATGGTTGATGTATCCCTAGCTATAGCAATTACAATTGCTGGTGGCATGATGGTTAGCGCCTTATTCTTCCCTCCTCAGTGTAGCTTGCCTCAGTCACACGGTACACCTCCTTGGCTCTATTGCAACTTGTAGACTACCGCAGTTGGCTAAACTTATGAGAGCCTCACTACATAGACGGAATTATGGCCTTTTCAGGGAGCCCTCGATTGCTGATCCTCTTCCTCTCTTGACTTTCCTTCCTCCACACGTTTCGTGCGTGGTCTTTTTCCCAAGCTTTTTTTCTCTCCCTCTCAGCGCTGATTGCGCTGCAGCCTTCTTTCTACGGCCATTCAGGGCACCATACGGGCCCTTCTTTTCATAGTCACTTGTTTTTTTCTCCTTCCTCCTTCCTAATCCATAGCAAATAAAAAGCACAAGCTTTTTCTCTCCTCGCATACGGCAAGTCTTATGCTCCAAATCACATGCTTTAAAGACCTTCAGGGTAAATCCACATGAAGGCCTCATCATTTTCCTTAGCCTTCTACTTGTTAACAATAGTCTCAATTCTCAAGTTCTTTTTGAAACTATGTACTGCCTTGTAGATAAAAACAAGCAAACTCCAAGCACACTTCCACATATATGAGACGAACAACCACTCAAGAAGTCACCCTAGGGAATGATAGACGGACAATTTTCTAATAGGGATGCTCATCATTTTGTGACACTACCTTACAATTGGAGGCGTCCTTCATGACCCTTAAACTCACCCAACCACCTTTCCCACTCATCCAGAGGTGCCTAATTCAGTGATGCATATTCCAACTCCCATGTGTGCAAAAAAACTATGTGTGCACAATGAAAGGTGCTCTCTCGAGTGTGCGGGTTTCTAAGTTTTCCTGCATATAGTTTTAGTGGGCATCATGCTATGCTTGTACTTAATGATAATGCATTAAGTACATTCACCCAACCCATGGCATGGAAGTAATTGATTATTTCAAGAGACAACCCCTGAGTACAATGTATTCAACAAGTGCAACGTAATGTGTACATGAACTCATAATCCCTATGATATGCAAATAGTGCATTGTATTCAACAAGTGCAATGCAATGTGTTCGTGAATCCATAATCCTTATGATGTGCAAATAAATTAGAAAGAAATTATACATGATACAAGATGTACAACAACTACAATCAAAATCTAGGTCCAAATTTGTCCAAAAAATACCAATCTCAACCAAGACAATCAAGCTCTTAAACATAAAAATTCTGAAAAAATGATAAAAGACAATTCCTAGTCTAGACAAACATAGAAAATTAAGCTAAAAGCAATAGGTTAACTAGTCGCGCAACAAATTAAAAACAAAAAATCCTACCAACAAGATAAAACTCTAGGGTTTTTTTAGTTTACACAAAAATGTTTGACAACACTTTCTTCCCATTATCTTTGTCCCCAATACTTGTACATGCACTTATTAAAGATGTGGGGTTGTACCACATGATGTTTATGGTCCACTAAGGCAACATGATTCTTGCTTTTATTTCTGCACATAACTATCATGATCATCATTACAAGCATCATCATCATCCAATGCATCACTACTAGTTGTATACTAATACCTCATCTCATAAAAAATAATATCCCTCACTATGATCTCATCTGTGATAGTCATACCCTTTCTACTCTAAAGAGTATCCAATGAAAAAACATTTGCCTTTGGATCAAGCTTCTCTTGTCGCTCATCTAGCACATGAACATATACAATATAAGTAAAGCTTACCCAATAATATAGACAACAATCACTACAAGATATAGACCTTATAGCGACGTTTAAAGCGACGAAAATACAAACAACAAAATTTATCCCCGTCGTCGCAAAAAGCGACGTTATTGACGATGCCATAGAATCGTCGCTATTTGCATCGCTATATGCGTCGCAAATGGCGACGCATATAGCAACGACGCAACCAGTAAATTTGCGACGCTTATAGCGACGCCAATAGCGACGCGAGTAGTAAATTTGCGATGCAAATAGCGACGGTAACAGAGAAAAAAAAATTGTGGCGGGGCAGATATAGCACTGTGTGCTGTATGAGAGCCATACAAAATAGTTTATGCACTGCTGCATACAAAGCGCTTGCAAACAAAAAGAATGTATACTGAAATCATAAAACTGATACATGAAATAAATACATGATCGCATAAAATGCGATTGGTACAATCATGAAACGATATCACTAATACATAGAAAATGTCTACATAGATCAGGTGACTAAAAACTAAAGGTGTGTGAGCTCTAAAGATCCAAGGGCGAGCTATAAATCCTCGTCCCCCGAAAGCTCGTCCCTCCGCAAAGGAGCATCAAACGGATTCTGCAGAAAAAGAAACAACATATCAATCCACCATACAATAATGCATTCAAATATCTCATGGTAACTACGGACAAGAAAGATGAGTGACTTACAGGGCCGCCGCGTCTATACAATCGGTCGATCAATGCCCTGAGACCATGCCTCTCTGCATATCGAGTCTCAAGGCCTTGCGGATCGCAATTTCTAATGGAGTGCTGCAAAGAAAACAAAAATGCTAACTGTTAGAAACATGATTGTCAGTACAAAGAATATCTCAAAAAAACAAATAAGCAAAACAAAAGAGAAACTTACAAAGTCCTCCAAATATGTCCTGTGGCCGCCACTCCTAAGATGATGCACTGATCCGGCCTCAATTTGTGCCCTCGCCGCCTCCCGTTGTTGCTGACTCCAATGTCCTGGCGAATCTGTAGCCTCCTCCCTCAGTCGGCACCAGTCGTCCGCATCTAACCACTCGGGCTTTGGAGCCCCACTCTTGATAGCCTTGCGTGCGTCGGATCGTCTATGTGACATGTATGTACGCATGCAATCCATCATCCAGCTCGTAGAGAATCTATCTACTACGGCTGACACCGGGAACTCCTCGTGCAAGGATGCTACTATGTAGTCCTTGCTCCCCTCCGGTATGTTTCTCCAATGATCCAGGACGTTGTGCCGAAAAACTTGTTGGCACAACTCCCTCATGCGAGCCATCACCCTCCTCCCCTCATCATTCATGATGATGGCTCTTGACCTACTATCTACTAGGTATCCATAACCCCTAGGAGTCTGCCTAAGATGGGCCCTCTCCCATCTCCGTCCACGCTCCTGGGCATATCCAGGAGACCCCTATACATCCGGTGTACCGACGGGGGTACCGTCTCCCGGAGTGCCACTCAAAGGGGTGCCACCAAAAGGAGTTCCACCAAAAGGTGTGCCATCTACCGACGGCTGCGCAAAAGTCGGAGTAACTGGAGTGGACGTCCCCACAGGTGTGACAAATCCTGGAGGCGACGCAGCTCCAGTTGAACGACGAGGCGGAGACACCACGTCCGTGTCTCCACAACAGCACCCACGTGATCCTCCTGCACTCGCAGTCCCTCCCTCTGGCCCAAGTCGTGAGCATCGAGATCGTCTGCTCGAAGCTGAAGCATCTGATCGCGCTGAAGCAGATCTAGCAGAACGCCCTAACGAAGAACGAGAGAGCTCCTAGTCTGCCATCTCTTTGAATCTCGCGAGCTGATCTAGAGACATGCATGCCATTATGTCCTGAAACTCCTCATCGCTCATCCCTCGACTCATCTTGAAGCCTGCCAATACCTGCATAGATAAAAAATGATATTAGAATAATCAATTTAAACTATACAAAGCACATTAATATAAATTATTTTTGAAAAATCCCTCTTAAAATGCATATCTTATCTACCTTTATGGAAGATCTAAACAACGAATTGAGTAATACAATTCTCTAAGAATGAAGTATTCTATGGTCCCATGTTAATCTCCTGACACAACTCTGCATACACTGGAAGGTCAATAGACATGTCACCACAAAAGAACGAGTCTGTCTCATTCTCAAAAAATTCTACGACTTCTGTATTTCCATCATTGTTAGCCAATGCGGGCTCCAAGCTTGCGGTAGCCTCCACCCCTTGTAATATCAACCCCTCTATTTGCATATTTTCTTCATCTATGCCTGGAACATCGCTTTGATCATATACTCTCGCACCTCGAGGAGTTGAAGGTATAACATACCACCATACGACACATTCTAAACCCCTCATTACCTTTGGACTACATCCCCTCGAGAACTCCCACTCCTCCATTGAGACCTCTGTCCCTTTGCTGGATGCTGCGGTCAAGGCTCCATGCAACCATCGTGTTGATATAAACCGCGGCATCTCCTCCATGCCTTCGGGATATCGAATCGGTCGGTGACGCGTACTGCGTCGGAATTCAGCTCGCACTTCCTCTCGATCTTGCCTTGCAATCTGGTACTTGGCGAGCCACGTCTCCATGGAGGCATGGTGCAACATACAAAAGCGATTCACCTTCTCTTCCATTGAGGCATCCATTCTTTTTTCTACCCCATTTCTAACCACTACATCTCCAGTCATCCTATCATCGTCCTTCAGCGTCCATAGCATTTCATTGTCTGGTTCCACCGTTGGTAGCCATTGTGAGATATGCACTAACGCCTCTGACACCAGCCAACCTTCCGCCATGCTACCTTCTAGACGAGCTCGTTGTCGCAAAAGCCTTTCAGGGTTTTCATGAAGCGCTCCAGGAAGAACATCCATCGCGTATGGACAAGTCCAGTAATCTCCATTTCGTCCTAGATAGAAAATTTGCCAACAAGACCCAATCTTATTGTGTATGGTTTTCAATTAGCTTGAGAGTACAATGCATGATTAATATTAACTTCAAATTACCATTTGCTGAAAATCCGCAATCGCCTGATCAATGATCTCAGATTGAAACTCGCCCAAATCGTCGTACGTGTTCTATAGACAATCGGCGTTTTCGTCTAATTGCCAACTTGCATTGAGAGCAAGGACATGGGACACGCTGATTAAGATACGTCTCGCGGTCTTGAACAATAAGACCTTCTTCGTTTTCCATCTTATCTACATTACAGCAAACGAGGCTTAAATGGATAGCTTTATGGAGATGTACGTCAAGTTGCAAGTTGACCATAAATATTGCATTATATATAGTAGTTGGGAGATTTTTCGATGTTATATCTCAGCCTTGTATCATGATGCTCAAGGATTTGTTTGTCCCGGTAGATAATTATTTGTTATATCTCGGCTTTGAGTATAAGTAATCCATTTTAAAATTAATGCGCGCCATCTATGAAATTTAATAACTATAGTAATAAAATTTATTTCAATCAATTCTACTCATAGTCATAAGACCTGAGAGAAATTATAATATACTCAATTTAATGGTTTCTTCTTCTATAACAATACTTTTGGGTTCATTTTGATGAAGTACCGTAATGACCATTAGCTAGGGTATCATTTTCTTTTAGTCCTTCCGTTGACTAGTTGGCATGATTTCTAATTTGGCATGCCTATAAAGTTAATACAAAAACAATGAATTATGCATATCACAATTAGATCCCCTACTTGGACATTATGAAGGAATTGACCATTTTTAAGCTATCTTAAAGAGTCACCAATGTATGTGGCCCATGGCAAACCACATTGCATACCATTATCAATAAGTCTATTATCTTAAATTTCCTTCCCCTCCCTCTCCCTCTCTTTCTCTCCCTCTCTCTCCCTCTCCCTCTCTTTCTCTCTTTCTCTCTCATTTCCTCTCCTAAACAAGCAAAAAAGAAAGTGATTCAAACAACAAACAACCAAACCCGTCGTGAGAGAGAGAATGCATTCTCTCTCTCTCTCACCCTCTCTCTCTCTCCCTCTCGTTCTCTTTCTCTCCCTCTCTCATTTCCTTCCCCTCCCTCTCCCTCTCCCTCTCTTTCTCTTTTTCTCCCTCTCCCTCTCTATCTCTCTATCTCTCTCATTTCCTAAACAAGCAAAAAATAAAGTGATTTAAACATCCTCCAAGCAAAAGGGAGAGGGAGAGAGACAATGCACTCTCCCTCTCTTTCTCTTTCTATCCACCTCTCATTTCCTTCCCCTCCCTCTCCCTCTCGTTCTCTTTCTCTCTCATTTCCTCTCCTAAACAAGCAAAAAATAAAGTGATTTAAACATTAAACAAGCAAAAGGAAGAGGGAGAGAGAGAATGCACTCTCCCTCCTTCTCCCTCTCTTTCTCTTTCTCTCCCTCTCTCATTTCCTCCCCCTCCCTCTCCCTCTCCCTCTCTTTCTCTTTCTGTAATATTCCCACCCGTGAATATTGACTTCCCGCACACTGCGTAAACCTTGTACAAAGGTTATCCCACATATTGGATTTACCGGCAGTATAATGTGTAACCTGCACGTGAGAAATCGAGACCATTCGCATTGGCAAAAGACAAGCCGAGGTTCAAAAATCAAAATTCCCGCGTAAACACCCTCTTGGGAGGGGCAAAATAGTTATTATTAAAGCAAATTTTTTTACTTTTATCCCTTTTCCCCAGCCGATGCATGGCTGGAGAAGAGGGAGTGTGGGGGGGATGGGGATATAAAAGTCGTGGCCTGCATGGGAGGGGGGGAACCTATGCAAGGGGGCCACGTGGTGGAGGCCTTCTCCCCCCCCCCCCCCCCCATGCCTATATAAACACCCCTTAGGAAGAGGCTAGGGGAGAGGTCGCCGTGCTGAAGGAGGTCGTCGTGCTGAGAGGAGGTCGCCGTGCTAAGGGAATGCCGCCGCGCTGACGAAACGCCGCCAAGGGCTGCCGTGACCTCCGTCTGCTGCCGCGACCAGGAACGCCGCCCACCCTCGCCGTGACAACGACCCCCCCCCCCCCCCCCGACGTGGCTGCTATTGACCAGAAGCTTCTTAAGAAGCTTCTAAGGATTAAGGCCATAGGCCTTGATCCTATGCGACTTCTCGGTTTTTAAATCCGGTTAGGGAAATTCCTATTCCCAAGCGAGGATAAGATATCGATCTCCTAGCCGTCTCGAAAAGCGAGAGTAAAGGAGTCCGTAACCACGACTACAATGGCTCCCAAGAAGTTGCAAGGTGCGGCTACGGGAGGTTCATCTCCAAGCATTCAAGTGGATATCTCCCCGAGCCCACAGACCCAGGTTTTTATGATTTCGATTCTACGCGAAAGTAATGCATTAGGTATGATAACTCTTACGGGATAGAAAGCACCTATGCATGTTCAAATTTATCAAGCCGAATAAAAAGGAAATTGAGGAAAATTTGTCTATTATCTAGTGACATGAAAAGGAGTTATTAGTAATTTCAATATGATGAACGTGAATTGTCTATCCATCGTACGGCCTTAGTATTATGTTGCCTTATCATGCACTTCAAATTAGCAAGCCTAGAACACCCACCGCTTATCATTCTATGGTTGAAGTTATTAAGTGTATTTTTGACTAGTCATGGAAAGAATAAGCATATGTCGCAATTTAGGAAAAATCTTTATTGTAATGGTTCATGGGGAAAAGCTATTAACACCCGTAGGAGGTTATCCAAAAAGTAATGATGGCATATCAAAAATGGAATCTAGGGATTGGCATGTGGCATGTGCTTGCAAGAAAGAATATACCAACACTAACTCTACAATAATCTCATTTAACTACGTTGTAGTTATGTAAAGGTTGCATGTTGCACTTTCATCGTGCATAAAAATTCCTTCATCAAGTGTTGCCGTAGGAAAGGTTGCAGGATTTAAACAAAGCCTGAGATTCTAAGGTGTAGATAACAAGGTAGTAGACATGATTATTTGAAGTAAGGCCTAGTAGGTCCTAAGAAAGTTGGTATCCAACTTATCATGTGTTTTTTTTACTTACCAATAATAGAGTGAGTCGCATGTTTACATGTATTGTGGTAGTCGAGGCCATTTTTCTTCTTTAGATCTAGTTTATTATCTCTAGGAAGGATTCATCCTTGTCGCGAGACAAGCATAGTGAATTACCCAAATCACCTAGCCACAAAGGATTTCGTATTCGCATGAATAAGTCAAAACGATAGATACCCCAAACACTAACTAGGGATTAGCAAGTTAAGGATTCGGCCAAGTTTTCCAATTGTCGCTAAGTCGGAACCTTCCAACCCAATAGTCCTAACCATATTCCCAAAATGTTAAGCTAATTGGATGCTCATGTAAACAATAATCTAGGATTCCTACCTTAAGGACCAAGCGTTTAAAATGATGAAACTCGAATTGAGTTGGAACCCTAGGACTAAACATTGTCGATTTAGTGAAATTAAGGATGGGGTGGGTAAAAAGACACCCTAAACCCTCCTTCTCGTCTGAAGTTAATTCCGTGACCTGAATACGCCATTCATTAGGCGAAATGATCTCTTGGAATGGAGGCAACACTTGTGCAATAAGTTGCAACCTCACTTAACCTTGCGGGTTGATCGTAAGAAGTTTTGCCATTCCTTGGAATAAGGTTGGCAAGTTCTTGCGCAAGTTTAACTTGCAAGGGGAAAGGGTAGTCATCCTCTTGCTCTATCCTCATTAGGGAAAATTTGCCAAGTTAAGGGGAAGCTAGGTATTTGCTTGGACGCAAATGATTAGTCAATAAACTAAAGCGACATGGTCGCCGGAATCTACCATTAACAAAACCTAAAAGTATTGACAGGGTATGACCCTAACCCAAAGACGATAGGAATCTTGCCATGTTGCAATTGATTCCGGATCGAATGCGGGATGCATTCGGAGAGAAGAAGTCACTCCTTAACAGTTTGCCAGCTAAATGTCCACGGGAATTGATTGTGCTTGTAACAATTTAGAAAGCACTGTTTGCATTGTTTGTTCAAGGAACTAAAGGTTGAAAGATATATAAATGCTTCAGGTTGAAGGCCTGAAGGGAGTGGCAGCTCAGTTACCCCCGACTGCCTGCCTGACCCTAACCAAGGGGGTTGTTGACCGCGCCGGGAACGTGGACCGAACCCGCCGTGTGAGGTCTTTCCGTTGAGCTCTACTTGGAGCAGGAGGATGCTTGGGTGCCAGGGGGGGCTCTGGCCGTAAATCCCTCGCCTTCCGCGTCCTGCACAAGAGGCTAACGTGACTCGGGATTGGATCTCGAGGCCCGCATACTAGTCTACGGGCAGAAGCTTGGAATAGTGATCCCTAGCGGATTACTGGATAGCCTTCGGGCGGAATATAGACAAGCCTACGGGTGGAACTCCTTGTATTTCAAATATAAAAGGATAAAATGATAATAAAGAAGTTGTTTGACATTGTTTTCTTTATGTCCTGTGATAAGATTACGTGAAGGAACCAGTGCTTAACAGGGCTAATCAAAGAAGCTGTTTGTTATATGTCAAATTAATGTGGTAGGTAATTACATAACTAAAACAAACCGAGGAAAGTGCGGAGGATGGACCATGGGTCCGTCCTATGGATGGGTGGTCTCGGTTAGCCGGGAACTTTTCTCAAAATCTTCGACGAACAGAGGGATGATCATCATTGCCGAAACAAATAACAAGAACGATGACTTAGAATTACCTATTACCTGATTCACGCTGTTTTAGGGGAACGGAATGGAACTATGCCTTATGGCAGAGAGGTCGAGCCTTGCATCCCTCTCGTTTCCCATTCTCCTTGAACCAAGTGCAGCATGAATCCGCTTCGGACCTGGCGTTTCTGCGTAAAGTAGTTCGCTCGGGTCTGACGCTAGTTGCTGCTAGTTAACGACCAAACAGGAAAAACCTTAATTCCGGTCGATCCTAGGTGGGAAACGGCCAGGACACTTCCGCTACGTGGCAGACGCGGGGAGACCTAGATTGCAAAACCCGTAACATTCCATGGGAATGCCGAGTGGAGTTCTCTAGACAGCCTTTCCGATGGACTGCCAAGACGTGTCCTAGAGGATTCTAGTGGACACGTTACAGTTGGTATCAGAACCGACCAACAACGGAATTGTTTTCATGAGATTTCATTAAAAATGAAGTAAAGAAATTGTTGCTGTCCAAACATTTCCTCATCTTCAGTACTGTCTTGCAGAACTATGAAGCGTGGAACAAGTTTTTGGTGTTCCGGATCATGTTTATGACTGCATTGCATTCTCCGCATTATAGGCAGAGAATTGAAATGATGAACATCCTGGAGCAGATTTATAATCCATCACCTTTATATATAGAACGAAGATGGACTGGGTCTTCAGGAATCTACTACATAGCTGCCCACAGGTTCGCTTATTTACAAACCAACCTAAAGAGGATCAAGTGGTTGGAAGATTTGAAAGTCGTGAAGCTGTTCATTTTTGTGGAAGCTCACGTAAATTCGACTTTGCATATTCGAGGTCGGAGGGTTGAATTGAACTCATATGTATATGAGGAAGTAACCCGTGTAATCCCAGCTGACAGGATTAAGGTATTGGGCCGCCATGGGAAGTATGGATTCCAGCGGAAAGGATATCCTGAGCTTCCGATGAATTATCGATTCCTAAAGATTCATGACCCAAAACCCTACTATTACACAGTTCCTGTAGACAAATCCAATACAATGTTGTTCTCCCCAAACTAAATGTAATGATTGGATTATCATCACATGAGAAGTTGTATGAGGCTACGCCCATGTAAATATAAATAAAGACTTCTTTTATCAATATCCGATTGTGCATCAGGGTTGTTGCAAAAAGTTAAGTAGCTTCATGATTTACGAGATAGCTAAACTAAAGATAAGCTAATGTCAATTATCATACAATAATGTTAAGAAAACTTTTATCCAGGCACAACCCCAGGAACAGGGTCCAAATTCACCCCCTACATCAAGTACTACTGTGATCCAGGAGAAGAAGTTCCTCCTCAAACAGATAAAGCCACCCGAGTTTGACGGGAGAGGCAGATTCGTCCAGTCGGATGCTGAGATTTGGATTGAATCTATGGAGGACTACTTCGAAGCAACTGGTACTGCACTTGCCAATCAGGCCATGCTCGCCAAATTAAAACTCACCGGTGAAGCCAGACTATGGTGGAAACAATGGTGCAGGGATCAAGGGATTTCAAAGGGGTCCGTTACCTGGGAGAAGTTAAAGCAAGCCGTGCAAGGAAGATATTTGCCGCCTGCATATCGTACACAGAAAATGAATGAGTTCTATGAGCTAAAACAGTTAGGACTCACCCTTGACGCATACTACTCTAAGTTTGTCTCACTCTTAAAGTATGCGCTACAAATGGACACGACACAGCAGGTGTCCAAATTTTGCGCAGGCTTAAATCCACCTGTAAATACCCGTCTCGAATCTATGCGTCCATCAGATCTTCAGGATGCACTCATTCGAGCAGCACCTATAATTCAGGAAGTGCAAGCTAAACCAAGGGGTATTAAGAATTGGTCTTATAGCGACCCGAACAGGGGGGCATTCAGACCCCAAGTTAAGAGAGTTCAAGGCCACAATCAGGGACAAAGGAAGAAAGCAAGGACAAATAACGTCAACAACTTTGTTCCTACTCACAGTAATGGCCGAAAGCTCCGATGTTTCCACTGCAATGAACTCGGTCACTTCAAAAGGCAATGTCCCAAGCTTAGCGAAGGACTCCGTCAAGGTGCAGGCCGCGGTCAGGGAGCCGCCACCCATGGTAGAGGAAGAGCTGGCTGCATTACCAATAGGCAAAGATGTGAAGAAGAAGAAGAGGAAGATCCGACTATGGAAGCAGAATTTGGAAGAGCGACGGTCCATGCCGCTTTACACAAGAAGGGGCCGAATCGCCAATTCTCGGTGATTCAAACACCGTCGGACTATCAAGGTAAAGGTTTCAAAACCTTGATTGATTGTGGCAGTACACATTCCTTTATCTCACCAGCATGTGCTAAGAGATTAGGAATAGCCATAGTAGAAGCACCTACCCTACTTGTGGAATTGGCAAACGGTCGTGAGGTAACTTGTACCAGGCAAACTGCGAAGGAGGAGTTCTATCTGGGAGGAAAGAAAACCTCAGTCAAATTCAGAGTCATGAACTTAGGTATCCATGAGTGCCTACTTGGGATGGATTGGCTTAAGCCTAATGACGCTCACATCCACTGTGGAAAGGGTCAAGTTTCCTTTCGAAACTCTGGAAGAGAGTTTGTTACAACTCAAGGTGAGGCAGGAGTGCCAAGGATCCAGTTAGCCAAAGTATCGCGGATCATAAAAGGGGTTAGGAAAGGATTACATGTTTACTTGATCAAACTCAACAAGTTAGATCAAAAGCAAGAGTCTCATGAGGGACCCTCTTGGCTAAAAGAATACGCTGATGTATTCCCTGAGGAATTAACTGAACTTCCACCTCCAAGGGAAGTTGATCATGAAATAAGGCTATTACTTGGAGCTGCGCCAATTGCAAAGAGACCTTATAGAATGTCCATTCCGGAAGCTATTGAGTTGAAGGAACAACTCAAGCAACTGTTAAACCAGGGTTACATCCGGCCCAGCAACTCACCATGGGGAGCTCCAGTACTATTCCAGAAAAAGAAAGATGGGACACTTCGACTATGTATTGATTACCGTGGGTTGAATCAATCAACAGTCAAGAACAAGTATCCTATTCCTAGAATAGATGAGCTTCTCGATCGCCTTCAAGGTGCAAAGATCTTCTCCAAAATTGATCTCAGGTCAGGATACTATCAAATCAGGATCAAGGATGAAGACATTCCAAAAACGGCCTTCAATACAAGATATGGGCACTTTGAATTCTTGATTATGTCATTCGGGCTTACAAATGCACCTGCCACCTTCAATAGATTAATGCATGATATTTTTAGACCATATCTTGATGATTTCGTGCTTGTCTTCTTCGATGATACTTTAGTCTATTCTAAACAGGAAGAAGATCATGAATCTCAACTTCGGATTGTCCTTGAGACAATGAGGTCTCATAAGCTATATGCAAAAATGAAGAAGTGTGCATTTTTCAAACGTCAGATTGAATATCTAGGATTCATAGTATCATCAGAAGGGATATCAGTAGACCCAGCCAAAGTCAGAGATGTGCTTGAATGGCCAGTACCAGTATCCGTCAAAGAAATACGCAGTTTTCTTGGCTTGACAGGATGGTATAGGGTCTTTATCAAAAACTATGCTTTGATTGCAGCACCTCTTACCGACTTACTAAAGAAGCAGACTTCTATTACATGGTCAACTCCCGAGCAAAATAGCTTCAACCAACTGAAGCAATGTTTGGTATCAGCACCTATTCTGAAACTTCCTGACCTCAATAAGGAGTTCGAGGTAGTAACTGATGCCAGCATTCTTGCCTTGGGGTGTGTACTTATGCAAGAAGGTCATCCAGTAGCATATTCTTCAAGGAAATTGAAGAGTCATGAAAAGAATTATGCCACGCATGATCTGGAGTTATTAGCTGTCATCCATGCTCTAAAGCTTTGGAGACACTACCTGTTGGGTAACAAGTTTACTCTAGTAACTGATCATAAGAGTCTCAAATGGATTTTTACCCAGAACGAGCTCAACATGAGGCAATATCGATGGATTGAAGTATTGGAGGAGTATGATTTTGAAATCAAGTATCGACCAGGGAAAGAGAATGTAGTTGCCGATGCACTCAGTCGCAAGGCATTCCTAAACTCCCTAATCTTGCAGAATCCATCAACGGCCAGATCTCTGGCTACAAAGGTATCTATGCCAAGCAACCCTATACTCGAACTAGCTAGAGAGGAAGCGTGCCATGATTTGGCCTACCAAACCATGATAAAAGAAATAGCTACCAAAGAGCAGAATCTGAAGTCACAAGCTAAGTATCGGGAATTTTCCACTGATAATGGACTTGTCTATTACAGAACAAGGCTATGTATACCAACAAGCCAGTCACTTAAGCAGAAGATATTATGGGAAGCTCATGATTCCCCTTTCGCAGGACATCCTGGCTATGCAAAAACTCTTAATGCAGTTAGGAAGAGCTATCATTGGGAGAGGCTCAAAGGTGACGTCCTCAAATATGTCACCGAATGTTTGTCTTGCCAACGTATCAAGGCCGAACATGTCTTGATGCCAGGAAAATTGCAACCACTTGACATTCCCCAAATGAAATGGAAATTCATCAGTATGGATTTTGTGGTGGGCTTACCCCAAGTCCAAGGAGGTTACAACTCCATTATGGTTGTAGTTGACATGCTTACCAAGGTTGCACACCTGATTCCAGTAAAGACAAACTATAGAGCCTCCGACATTGCAAGAGTGTTTATCAAAGAAATATTCAAGCTACATGGGCTACCTAGAAGGATCGTTAGCGATCGAGATTCTCTCTTCACTTCACACTTCTGGAGAGCTATCTTTGAAGCTATTGGAACTCAACTCTGTTTTAGCACCGCCTACCATCCCCAAACGGATGGACAAACAGAGCGAGTAAATCAAATCATTGAGGATATGCTTAGGGCTTACTGCTGTCGAGAGCCGAAGAGATGGATTCAGTACTTGCCGTTAGTGGAATTTGCCTACAATGCTTCTTACCAGCAGAGCATTCAAATGACCCCTTTCCAGGCATTGTATGGTCATGATTGTCAAAGTCCCCTAAACTTTTCTGATCCTACCCTAAGGGTGGAAGCTTCAAGACAAATGTTGGAGGACATGGATGACCAAATAAGTTCAATAAGACAAGACATACAAGCAGCCAAAGACAGACAAAAGGCATATGCGGATTTGAAACGCCAAGAGAGGGTCTTCGGAGAAGGAGACATGGTCTTCATTCGTGTACGCCCTAAAAGGAGCTCTTTATCTCTAGGAGAATGCAAGAAGCTAAGTCCAAGGTATTGCGGTCCGTATAAAATCCTCAAATGCCTGGGACCCAATGCTTATAAATTGCAACTTCCGGATAACCTAAAAGTTCACAATGTATTCCATATTAGTCTCTTAAAAAAATATGTGCCCAACCCTAATCATGTACTCGATGACCAACAAATTGTAATGCCTAGTCAAGGAGTCCTTGAACTAAGACCGGAAAAAATTTTAGATGTTAGGGAGAGACAGTTGAGATCTAGAACCTTGAAAGAATGCCTCGTCCAGTGGAAAGATTATCCCGAAGAGGATGCTACCTGGATGGATGAAAGCTCTCTCAATCTTCAATATCCTCAGCTAATCTCGAGATGAGGACATCTCGATTCTTCTAAGGGAGAGAGAATGTAATATTCCCACCCGTGAATATTGACTTCCCGCACACTGCGTAAACCTTGTACAAAGGTTATCCCACATATTGGATTTACCGGCAGTATAATGTGTAACCTGCACGTGAGAAATCGAGACCATTCGCATTGGCAAAAGGCAAGCCGAGGTTCAAAAATCAAAATTCCCGCGTAAACACCCTCTTGGGAGGGGCAAAATAGTTATTATTAAAGCAAATTTTTTTACTTTTATCCCTTTTCCCCAGCCGATGCATGGCTGGAGAAGAGGAAGTGTGGGGGGGATGGGGATATAAAAGTCGTGGCCTGCATGGGAGGGGGGGAACCCATGCAAGGGGGCCACGTGGTGGAGGCCTTCTCCCCCCCCCCCCCCCCCCCCATGCCTATATAAACACCCCCTAGGAAGAGGCTAGGGGAGAGGTCGCCGTGCTGAAGGAGGTCGTCGTGCTGAGAGGAGGTCGCCGTGCTAAGGGAATGCCGCCGCGCTGACGAAACGCCGCCAAGGGCTGCCGTGACCTCCGTCTGCTGCCGCGACCAGGAACGCCGCCCACCCTCGCCGTGACAACGACCCCCCCCCCCCCCCCCCCCCGACGTGGCTGCTATTGACCAGAAGCTTCTTAGAAGCTTCTTAAGAAGCTTCTAAGGATTAAGGCCATAGGCCTTGATCCTATGCGACTTCTCGGTTTTTGAATCCGGTTAGGGAAATTCCTATTCCCAAGCGAGGATAAGATATCGATCTCCTAGCCGTCTCGAAAAGCGAGAGTAAAGGAGTCCGTAACCACGACTACAATGGCTCCCAAGAAGTTGCAAGGTGCGGCTGCGGGAGGTTCATCTCCAAGCATTCAAGTGGATATCTCCCCGAGCCCACAGACCCAGGTTTTTATGATTTCGATTCTACGCGAAAGTAATGCATTAGGTATGATAACTCTTACGGGATAGAAAGCACCTATGCATGTTCAAATTTATCAAGCCGAATAAAAAGGAAATTGAGGAAAATTTGTATATTATCTAGTGACATGAAAAGGAGTTATTAGTAATTTCAATATGATGAACGTGAATTGTCTATCCATCGTACGGCCTTAGTATTATGTTGCCTTATCATGCACTTCAAATTAGCAAGCCTAGAACACCCACCGCTTATCATTCTATGGTTGAAGTTATTAAGTGTATTTTTGACTAGTCATGGAAAGAATAAGTATATGTCGCAATTTAGAAAAAATGTTTATTGTAATGGTTCATGGGGAAAAGCTATTAACACCCGTAGGAGGTTATCCAAAAAGTAATGATGGCATATCAAAAATGGAATCTAGGGATTGGCATGTGGCATGTGCTTGCAAGAAAGAATATACCAACACTAACTCTACAATAATCTCATTTAACTACGTTGTAGTTATGTAAAGGTTGCATGTTGCACTTTCATCGTGCATAAAAATTCCTTCATCAAGTGTTGCCGTAGGAAAGGTTGCAGGATTTAAACAAAGCCTGAGATTCTAAGGTGTAGATAACAAGGTAGTAGACATGATTATTTGAAGTAAGGCCTAGTAGGTCCTAAGAAAGTTGGTATCCAACTTATCATGTGTTTTTTTTACTTACCAATAATAGAGTGAGTCGCATGTTTACATGTATTGTGGTAGTCGAGGCCATTTTTCTTCTTTAGATCTAGTTTATTATCTCTAGGAAGGATTCATCCTTGTCGCGAGACAAGCATAGTGAATTACCCAAATCACCTAGCCACAAAGGATTTCGTATTCGCATGAATCAGTCAAAACGATAGATACCCCAAACACTAACTAGGGATTAGCAAGTTAAGGATTCGGCCAAGTTTTCCAATTGTCGCTAAGTCGGAACCTTCCAACCCAATAGTCCTAATCATATTCCCAAAATGTTAAGCTAATTGGATGCTCATGTAAACAATAATCTAGGATTCCTACCTTAAGGACCAAGCGTTTAAAATGATGAAACTCGAATTGAGTTGGAACCCTAGGACTAAACATTGTCGATTTAGTGAAATTAAGGATGGGGTGGGTAAAAAGACACCCTAAACCCTCCTTCTCGTCTGAAGTTAATTCCGTGACCTGAATACGCCATTCATTAGGCGAAATGATCTCTTGGAATGGAGGCAACACTTGTGCAATAAGTTGCAACCTCACTTAACCTTGCGGGTTGATCGTAAGAAGTTTTGCCATTCCTTGGAATAAGGTTGGCAAGTTCTTGCGCAAGTTTAACTTGCAAGGGGAAAGGGTAGTCATCCTCTTGCTCTATCCTCATTAGGGAAAATTTGCCAAGTTAAGGGGAAGCTAGGTATTTGCTTGGACGCAAATGATTAGTCAATAAACTAAAGCGACATGGTCGCCGGAATCTACCATTAACAAAACCTAAAAGTATTGACAGGGTATGACCCTAACCCAAAGACGATAGGAATCTTGCCATGTTGCAATTGATTTCGGATCGAATGCGGGATGCATTCGGAGAGAAGAAGTCACTCCTTAACAGTTTGCCAGCTAAATGTCCACGGGAATTGATTGTGCTTGTAACAATTTAGAAAGCACTGTTTGCATTGTTTGTTCAAGGAACTAAAGGTTGAAAGATATATAAATGCTTCAGGTTGAAGGCCTGAAGGGAGTGGCAGCTCAGTTACCCCCGACTGCCTGCCTGACCCTAACCAAGGGGGTTGTTGACCGTGCCGGGAACGTGGACCGAACCCGCCGTGTGAGGTCTTTCCGTTGAGCTCTACTTGGAGCAGGAGGACGCTTGGGTGCCAGGGGGGGCTCTGGCCGTAAATCCCTCGCCTTCCGCGTCCTGCACAAGAGGCTAACGTGACTCGGGATTGGATCTCGAGGCCCGCATACTAGTCTACAGGCAGAAGCTTGGAATAGTGATCCCTAGCGGATTATTGGATAGCCTTCGGGCGGAATATAGACAAGCCTACGGGCGGAACTCCTTGTATTTCAAAGATAAAAGAATAAAATGATAATAAAGAAGTTGTTTGACATTGTTTTCTTTATGTCCTGTGATAAGATTACGTGAAGGAACCAGTGCTTAACAGGGCTAATCAAAGAAGCTGTTTGTTATATGTCAAATTAATGTGGTAGGTAATTACATAACTAAAACAAACCGAGGAAAGTGCGGAGGATGGACCATGGGTCCGTCCTATGGATGGGTGGTCCCGGTTAGCTGGAAACTTTTCTCAAAATCTTCGACGAACAGAGGGATGATCATCATCGCCGAAACAAATAACAAGAACGATGACTTAGAATTACCTATTACCTGATTCACGCTGTTTTAGGGGAACGGAATGGGACTATGCCTTATGGCAGAGAGGTCGAGCCTTGCATCCCTCTCGTTTCCCATTCTCCTTGAACCAAGTGCAGCATGAATCCGCTTCGGACCTGGCGTTTCTGCGTAAAGTAGTTCGCTCGGGTCTGACGCTAGTTGCTGCTAGTTAACGACCAAACAGGAAAAACCTTAATTCCAGTCGATCCTAGGTGGGAAATGGCCAGGACACTTCCGCTACGTGGCAGACGCGGGGAGACCTAGATTGCAAAACCCGTAACATTCCATGGGAGTGCCGGGTGGAGTTCTCTAGACAACCTTTCCGATGGACTGCCAAGACGTGTCCTAGAGAATTCTAGTGGACACGTTACACTTTCTCTTTCTCTTTCTCTCCCTCTCTTTCTCTCTTACTCTCTCGTTTCCTCTCCTAAACAAGCAAAAAAGAAAGTGATTTAAACATTAAACAAGCAAAAGGGAGAGGGGGAGGGAGAATGCACTCTCCCTCTCTCCCTCTCCCTCTCTTTCTCTCCCTCTCTCTCCCTCTCCCTCTCATTCTCTTTCATTTTCTCTCCTAAACAAGCAAAAGAGAACGATTTAAACCTTGAACAAGCAAAAGAAAGAGAGAGGGAGACTCACCAATGAGATATGGCGAGCGTGGGGCGGCTTCTCTTTGCGATGAAGGCTCCTCCTCTCCTTCGCGAACAACCGCGGTGGTGGCGGCGGCAGCGGCGGCAGCAAGTCTTCTTCCTCTTCTTCTCTCACAAAGCCTTCGCTCTCTCCCTCGCTCTCACTCTCAAAAGTCGAAGCAAAAGAAATGAAAACCGCGCTCGGGTTTCGGCTGCATTTTTTTCCCTGCGGCGTCGCTATAGCGACGCAAATAGCGACGCCGATATCCGCCATTGCTAATCGGCTTCGCTAATTGCCCAATTCCTTGTAGTGAATATGAATAGCTTTAGACCAAAAATATTTTGGCAAATTCTTTTCAGTAATCAATGCCCTTGTAACTTTTGCAATATGAAAATTTTTATTTTTTGCAACCCCATTTTTCTATGGGGTACACCTACAAGTAAATTATCTCTTTATCCCATGAGACCTCAAAAAACCATTGAACTTGTTGGAGAGGTACTCTCCCCCTCCATCTAACCTCAAGCACTTAACTTTCAAGCTAGTTTTTGTTTTAATAGTGGCCTCGAATGTTTTGAAGTGCTCAAATATATCACTCTTTTTTTTCATGAAATATGTTTCATGAATGTCATGTTGTCATATTACTAGAGCCATGATCTAAGATGTGAGATATAATTTGGAGCTAATGATATCAACAACATGTTTTAGTATAGTGCGCAAAATGAGAGGCAAATAGTGTGGTTGGAATTCCTTCAAATTGAAACTCAGAGACTATGACCTACTAAAACCAATCAAAGGACGATAAAGTGTCTATCCCTGAAGTTGAGATTGAATGGTGTGCTAAAAGTAACCACTTGCTTACTTGTTTTCCAGTAATACTCCAATTGTGGTTACTTCTAAGGTGACAATTTGCTCGGGGGGTTCACTATATATATATTCTCTATATAACGTGCGTTCATGGCTTATTTATAAATATCTTTATCTTTGAATTTTTCTTGAATAAAACACAACCCTTTTCTATTCAATCTGTAAGTAATCCCTTTATATTGCACCCTTCTGTATGTAAATAATGTATAAAAATGGTGTTTTAAAAACCCCTTATTTTGAACTCACGTTATATATATATATATTCATGAGTGACCCCCCCGCCCCCCTCCCCTCCCTCGACCGAAAAAATTTGTTAATTCTAAAATTGACATTGATGTGACTTGAATTTCCATCGATATTTGACATGACCATAGCTACAACTAACTTGTAAAGTA
This sequence comes from Lygodium microphyllum, assembly GCF_053477565.2. Classification (NCBI taxonomy): domain Eukaryota; kingdom Viridiplantae; phylum Streptophyta; class Polypodiopsida; order Schizaeales; family Lygodiaceae; genus Lygodium; species Lygodium microphyllum. The sequence goes on from NC_141141.1 coordinate 138,034,710, forward strand.
TTCCACTTTTACTAGTTAAGATTTTTCTCGATACTTTGATAATTATCTAGAAAATTTCTCTCTTTTTTTAAACTAATGGCAAAGTTTTTAAAGTCCCTTGTGGGCTGTGAACATATGGTCCATAAATACATGGCTTTCAATCAAATGAAATTGTTATAGCACGAATGCTAAACAACAATGGTTTAGTACCATAGGAAAGGTGTTACCTTGAACTATTCTTTTAGTTTTAACATTTCAAAAGTAGTCATTGAGTTGCGTTTTAGAGTACACGAAATTGTTCACATAATCCGCGAAGCATATAAGGTAACTTAAAGAGTCACATGCCGGCGGCTGAGGATAAATATCAGTATGGGCCCTTCCACAGGCCCATACTTTTCCATCCGTATGACCGGAAGCGCCGGTTTTAGGCGCGTGTGCCTCTTTTTTCACCATTAAAGGATTTAATAAATTTAAAAACTCATACTACCAACAAATGTACGCGCGCCCAGAGTGATAGAGCTCCTGAGAGCTTGCGCGAGGGTGGGAGTTCAAAGCCCGCCATGTGCAGCGGGCGATCAGACCAAACCCCCTTTTAAGGGCCTTTTATATTTTAATTAATTTCCACCGAATGACTGGGTGAACCCTTTCGCGGTGGTGGGGGCCATGCCGAAATCTATCCTCAGCGCATGCTGGCCGTGTCCTTGTGCTTCTAGTGCCTCCATAGACTGTGTACGGCTTGTAGGAGCAACAGGATTTTAAAAGAAGTACTTGCACATGCAAAAACCTCGCAACCAGCAGCTCGAGGGGCAAAGCAACTACGAATGAAACCATGTGAAGTCTCCTCATCGTGTATACTTATCGACAGATTAGCAACGCCCATATTAATCAAAGATGAGCAAGGTCTCTGAGTGTATACATGCTTCCCACCTTTGACCGTAGCGATGGTTTCACGACCACCATCTCCAGCTCCAATTATGAACCCATATCATGGTCACGATTAGCATGATCGTGGTCATATTGAGCTTATAATTGACCATTTTCATGTACCTGGTTATGATCATTGTCATGTCATGATCACCGTCGACTATGTATGTGTACCATGAACAATATGATGGCGATCGTGATCCTCAGGAACGCCGAAGATGTGATCAGGGAAGTTGAGCTTGGCTCTGACATGCTTAAACTCGAAGGCTTTCCTGTCGTAAGCTCGGGCAGCCTCGACGGCACTGTCGAAGGTACCCAGCCACACCCTCGCCCGCCGCTTCGGATCTCGGATCTCAGCCGCCCATTTGCCCCTCGGCCGCCGTCTCACGCCGCGCAGTCTGACTTTGGCGCCGCCACCCAGATGGGCAGTACAGTCATACAGTGAACACGCATCCTTGATCTGAGCTTCGAGCTCCGGCATAGTAGCTGATCAGTGATGGCAAGGGCTGATCGTTTGTTTGCGTTTCCAATTAATTATAAATACGACAGCAAAGGAACGCATATGATGCAATGGGAATACAGGACGCATCGTGAGTAGATAAAAGCGTGTTACCCTGTGTAAGTAGGGAAGCATCGATGGCCATGGCTGGGTCGAAACCAGGCAAGGGTGCGGCTGGTGCAGCTGACGTCGGCGTGCGATCATGAGTAGCGAGTGAGGGAGCGAAGCTGCAGCTAGCTGTAGTGGGGCGCATGGAGCTCATGAGGCTCGCACCCTGGACTGTTGAAACATCAACGGCTTCGCCTGAGCCGCTAAGGACATGGAGCAGAGCGCCGACAATCTGTCTCATTTCCTCGTAGGGCTGCAGCCGCATCCTCTCACACTCACATGACACAGAGAGATTCAGATTTGCAAAGCCTTGCACATGCAGGTTTATTTTTGAAGGGGTTTTTCAATAATTAAAGTTGCCGTGGACTCCAAGAAAGGAATAAGTTCCTTGCACGTGGGAGACAGCTGCGCAGGCTGGAGCTCCGAGGATCACCACACACCGACCACATTTTCCTCGGGCTCCGTAAGAAAGGTTCCGATCCCGTGAATGATGAATATCTCAACGTTGAGCTTTCTTTCATACTTCATCGTATTTGTCAGTTTTTCATCAACATGATACGCTCATTTTGCATGTCAATATATATACTTCTTGGAGCATCGAGAACCATACTTAGGGAGCCAAGTGCTTTTCACGACCCATGGACTGTATGTATACTGATTTCAGGATACCAAGCACAAGAGGATTGGAAACCCTCTCATTCGTCAATTTTAAGCTACTGCAAGGATGTGTGTTATGAACTCACAAATGTATTGAAGTTCTCGGAATAACTCAAACTAGACCTCGAAAAGGAATCTAGAATCTAAAACTCCTTGAACCAATATGCAATTTCTACAAGTGAGCATGAAAGAGAGAGCAAGTTATAGAGCTACATTGCTCCTATATTGTTTTAAGGAAATAGGCTTGTTGATGGGGCAAGAGATGCATGTTTTGAACTAAAACAAAAAGTTATGAACACATCTATCTAGGTGTCTATATGTGTGTCTTGAGACATGCATATATCATTGCATTGTCATCTTGCAAATAAGCCATGATTTTAACCATTGCCGCACCCACACAATCATAACTATACTCATAATTACACTTGTAACTTGCCTATAGACATTGTTTCCAATATTTAGAAAAAGTAAGGAATCGACATTAGATCCTAGATCTTTCTCATGTCTGGTGGCTTCTAGTGTGAGATTTTGAGCAACATGCTTAGAGATGAAAGCATAACATAAGGTTAATGCTTCCTTGTTGATCTTCACATATTCTTGTTGTACTCCACCTCATACTGTAAACATCTCCACTCAATGGTTTGTGAATTGAAAAGGCTTGAACAAAGCTATCAAGCTATTCTAGATCTAGAACAAGATACTCTCTACTAAAAGAGACCCTCCCATGCTCCATAGACGCGCTTATAGACGCAATATTTGAACTGTGTTTAAAAATATCGGGCACGTTTATTTCCGCGTCTACTTCCACGTCTAAAGTTTCGTGTCTACAAGCGTACTTATAGGGAAAATTACACGCGCATATAGACGCGCCTATTGATGTGCTCCGTAAATATATAATCATATTTATAAAAAATTAGATATATTCATATTCTGCGTCTATACACGCATGTAACTGTGCGTCTAAAAAGGTGTGTACTCTGCAATTTTTTGACGATAATAGACGTGCATTTTTCTTGTAATTTAGACGCGCGGATAGACGCTGTCATATTACTGCTGCACATCCCAGGTGTGGAATCCACCAAAAAGTTGTGTGTGACATTTGTTACTTTGTACATACTTAGTCGTTGTGTTTTCATTTTTGTTCTGCGTGGGCAATATAGTGGAGAGGGGTTTGGAGCAAGAGGAACTTATCTGTAATGCTCTAGTTGACATGTATGCAAAATCTAGCATGCTTGGAAAAGCCCAAGAAGTATTTGACAATATCTCAGCTCGAGATGTCATATCATGGAGTGCGTTGATTACAGGTTATGTTCAACATGGATATGATGAGCAAGCAATGATGTGTTTTGTACAGATGCAGCTTGAAGGCATGTCTCCAAATGCTGTTACATTTGTTTGTAGCTTGAAAGCCTATATTAGCATAGGATCCATGAATGCAGGCAAACAATTATATATGGAGGTTGTGAAGAGAGGTTTGGAGGTGAATATATTTGTGGGAAGCATAGTGGTAGATATGTTTGGGAAGTTTGGCTCAGTTTTAGAAGCACAGGAAACACTTGAATAACTACACGGTAAAGATATAGTGCCATGGAATGCCATGATAACTTGCTACATTGATAATGGCTATGGCAATGAAGCATTAGCTTGTTTTGAACAGATGCAGCTCAGAGGTATTTCTCCCAATTCTGTCACATGTATCTGCAGCTTGAAAGCCTGTGGTATGGTAAGAGCAATAGAAAGAGGCCAGCAATTATTCAATTGTTTCATTATACATGGCTTAGAGATCAGCCCCTGTATTGGAGGTGCTGCAATAGATATGTTCTACAAATGTGGCTTACTAGCAGGAGCACATGAGGTGCTTAACAAGCTGCCAATTCGAGATGTGGTTGTGTGGAGTGTGTTGATTGCAGGGTACACTGAATATGGACTTGCTAGTGAAGCACTGCACTGTTTCAAATTAATTCGGGTGGAAGGAATTTATGGAGAAGCTATCATGTATGTGTATGCCATAAAAGCTTAAGAGACCAGAGAGGCTCTTTTTAGCGGATGATGTTGCTTTCGACCTGCTTTTTTGGATTCGGGTGGAGGAGAGCGATCAAGAAGAGAGAGGAGCTTTACCAGTGTCGTATTGCTATGCATCCGAGGTGTGGAATCCACCCAAAATTTTTGTGTGTGGGAGTTGATTTTTTGTACATACTTAGTTGTTATGTTTGCATCTTTATTCTGCTTGGTGGAGGCTTAGAGTTAGCCATGTCCTGCCATGGGTGAATTGTAGCTCCCAAGTCACAGCTTGCCTTGCCTGAACTTCAACTTGGGGTCATTCCAGGTGCTGGAGGCACTCAACGTCTACCTCGATTAGTTGGTTTGTCAAAAGCCATGGATATGATCCTGACATCAAAGTCTATCTCTGTTGAAGAGGCTCTTGAATTGGGCCTTATCGATGCCATTGTGCCATCAGAAGAGCTCCTTGACTACGCCAAAAAGTGGGCTTTAGATATTGCAAATTTTCGCAGGGAATGGAGTATTTCTCTTCATAGAACTGAAAAACTAGAGCCCTTTGGTGAGGCACGACAAACTTTGAAGCTTATAAGACAGCACCCTTTAATTTGCTTAGATGCTATTAAAAAAGGACTATTTTTTAAAAGAGGACAAAGGGGGGCGTGAGAAAGAAAAAGCAAGGGGATGACTATTTTCAAATGGGGCTTTTTGGAGGGAGCAAAAAAAGTTATGGCGCCCTGTGAGCGTTGGAAATTGGGAGAGTACGTGCACTGCACAGCGATCATGCCAGAAGGATGGGGGGGAGCTGGTCCATCGCCAGGGGCCACCTTGGAGTCTTCTGCTAGCAGTCATCTATGAAGAGCCCGAGAACGGTAGATCTTGTGTTCAGTCCAAGAGTGCTTCTAAGGACACAAGCTTCTATTGCTAGGTATAGAGGAGGCACACCGTATAGTGACAGTAGCAAACATGAAGAAGAAATCAGTCGACTGATATAGCAGCACAAAGGCCCATGCGCTGTAGTGAGGATCAAAAGAGCTGTATAAGGAGGCAATCCTGGATCAACAAAGCTTGTCACCTTCTCGGCGAGCACGGATTTGCTCTGCTTTTCCTATGAGAGCTCTTTCTGAGGCGCAATGAACTTCTGCAACCCTTCCTAATGCAAGGCCTCTCTCCGTCATCGTCAAAGTCGCGGTGGAAGGTGGCGTGGGCCTATAAGCTACTGACAGCCTTTACAATATCGAGGGAGCTACGGATTTTAAAAAAAAAAGGAATTTCGCCAAACGAGAAGCTCTACTGAAAAACCAGTAACGAACATTGAAGATGATGCGGCTGCTGCAACGAGGATGATTGACAATAAAAAAATTCAGAGAATGACAGAGGTCTGGGAGAATTTCAAACGATGAAGCGAATTGGATCTTTTTTTTTTCTTCCACCACACACGGATGTAAAGAAGTGAACTGAGGCTGATGCTAAATCTAAATACCTATCTGGTCTTGGTATTACTCGATAGCGTCAAGCTATTGTTGATGGCTTAAAAGAAAATGTTCTTGCCTTCTCTGAAAACGTGCCTGGCATTATAGCAAAGGACGTAATGGACTGATTCAAGGTCAAGCTGGTGCTTCATTAATCTAAAAAACAGGATGGCTGTATATGTTATCCTCTTACTGGCATCTATGAAAACAGTTCTATGGTCCAGCAGGCCAGTTCCTATCGAATTATGATTAATCAAGTTCCTTAGGAAACAGTGAGTCAAGCCCTATGTATGGCTCAAGTGAATATGACTACTCCTCGGTACTACAGGGAGGAGGGGATTATGTATCTAGTGCAGGAGAGGTGAGAGGAAGTTCATATTCCTCATTAATGTATTGGGACTGCTCAAGTTCTGGCTATGGACTTCCTGGCAGTGGTTCTGGATCATATTATTGAGTTTTAATGGCATTGAAAATTCTTGTTGCAACATGTATCTGCTGTAGACAAAAAGGATGGTTTCTGATTCATATAACTAAATTTGTCCTTGGCTTGTCAGAAAATTCCGTGCTGATCACTGCATACATACGATTTTTGTCAAAAGGTTTTGGTCTAGGAGGCTCAGGAAATACAGGAAAGGAATAAGATGTATACAGTGACTGCCAACACATAGGAGGCAATTTTCCACCTGGTAGAGATACTCTTGTATGCATCCTTTCTGTTTACATCACCAAGTGAGAACTTGCAAGAGGGAGTTTTACCCAACAAAGCCATCTTCAGTGAACAGTTGGTTTCTAAAAGTTGTATCTTCCCAACTGATCATCATCACAGGAGACAATTGCAGTCATATCAAGTTTGGAACTGAAACTAAGTATTGCTGAGGCATGATTGTTAAAAAAATATTCTTTTGCTCAATGCACATTATGCTGGAATTACTGTTGCAGATTCGACTTCATTCATTTGCTTGATCTTCCATCTTGAAATTTAACAAGGTCTTCTGGAGACATGACTTTGCTTTCGACAACCCTTCGACACCGGCCTGGGGGAAGAAAAAGAAACGAAGGGGAAAACGTGGGGAAGACAAAGTCCAAGAACAAGATCAAGAGAGGAAGACGAACCCTGGGGTGGGGTGCTTGTGTTTTCACTGTGTATAAGCTCAACTCTGGTGATGCCTTGTTGCCTATTGTAATCTTCTTTGTGTTAGCTGGATTATTGAGAGGCACAGTCAGTTGTATCTCTTCACATCTTACTGGTATAATGTATTAGCTGGACTAATGGTTACTCCTTGTACTCATCTATCTTACTCATTAATTGAGTAAGTCTTCTGGTGTTTCGCCTTCATTACTGTCTTAGATTGTGTTGTGTGTTCAAGGCATCAGAGGATCGCTGATTCCTCTCTGTTCAGTCTCCTCTTGGACTTGATCTCAGAAGGTCCAGCAGCAAAGAGAGAAGCCTCTAACAATAAGCGAGATCTTCGATGGCTACGAGAGGTAGTATTGCTAGCTCTCCACTAATCTTTCGAGAATGTGTGTCTCCTTGGCGGCTCTTACCGGAGAACAAAAGAAACAAAAACTTACAAAGTTGAATGCAGGATTGGAGGAAGCAGAATCTCTGATCTGCAGGATGGACTTGGAAGCCAGAAGTCTGAGCCAAACCAAAAGTCTGCCCTTTTTGCGAAGCTCAGAGAGTACAAGTCAGACTTAAACAATGTGAAAAAGGAAGTGAAGAAATCAGTATCCACAAATAGCTACTCTGCTTCTCGAGATGAATTGTTGGAGGCAGGACTTGCTGACACCGCTGCAGCTTCCATGGACCAACGACAAAGATTGCTGGAATCAACTGCTCGGAAAGCTAATCCAAGAAAAATCTCTCACAAGGGAAATAACTTTGCAACAAACATCATATATCTCTGTCATTACTGCTCTTTCAAAAATCAGAAGCCAGGAACTCCAAAAGCTTATGTGAAAACAAAGCTGAGTGAAGCTGCTGCTCGAAAAGAAAAACTTTCAGAGATTGGCTGAGGTCTTGAATCCTGCATACCTGAAAACTTTAGAGTCACAGGTGATAGCATTGTCTGGGAAAGTCCAGGCAGCAATAGGAAGAGGTAAAACGGAAGGGGTGGTTATCACTAAAACAGCTGGTAGCAATATCAAGTGATAGGTCTGTTCATGTCTATAATCTTTAGAAATCATTAGATACTGAATCAAGTGTAGCCCTTGAGCTACAGACTACTTTAGAACTCCTTGAATGTTGCAGTAGCATGTGATTGCACATCAGAATTTGGAAGCTCCATATAGCCAAAGAATTTCCTCAGATTATTTGACTCTAAGATATACTTTGATGTACTTTGATGTCTTATGCACGATGCTTTGCCCTGGAGCTTGAGCGTACACCCACAACCATAAAACAAAGCCGTCCAAAACTTGTTGCTGTGTGGAAAATTGGACAATAGGATTATTCACAAGATGGATCTTCTATCTTGAAATTCGTCAAGGTCCTCTATGGACGTGACTTTGCTTTCGAAAACCCTTCGATATCTTTGGTGAACCTGATGTGAAAGCGTCGCATTTAAATTTCAGGATGGGAGATACTTCAGCATCCATTTCAGCCTCTTCTACGATTCTTGCTTTGTCCTCTACTTCAGCTTCATCATCCACTTCTGCTTCAAGTACTTCTACAGATGATTTAAAGCAGATTTTGCAGAATATGTCTATGTATATGCAGCTTCAAAATCAGCAGACACAATTGTATATGCAGCAGCAGCAGCAGTTGCATCAACAACAGTTGTCTCAGCAAAGGCAAATATATTCGAAGCAAGAGAATCCAATTAGTGCGACTAAGGCGATTGAAGCAATTGAGAATGAAAATAAGCTATTTGATAGCCGTAATGTATCGGCTTATTTGAAGACGTATGAGATTAAGATGGGATTTTTTGGAGTACTAACAGGACTTATGAGTAAATATTTTATTCGCCTTATCACACCTGACTTGAGGGTAAAAGTGACTGATTTTTTCCTTCAAAATTTACATTGGCAAGATTTTAAGAAGGCCCTAAAAGAGGAGTATTTTCTTGAGGACTTTGGGATGGCTACACGGCAGTCATTCCGAGAGTGGGTCTACATGCCAAACAAAGGCTTAGTTGCTTCAGAATTGATATGAGAATTTGAAGAGAGGTATAGTCAGCTTGATGCTATTGAACAAAGAGCATTGGATGTTGAGAAAGTTGAGCTTTTCTTGCAAGCTGCAGATCTTGCTCTTCAGGAAGAATTTGGAGAGCTTCTTGAGGATCGCATGAAGCCAATGGGTCGTAAAACAGATTGGCAAGATGCCCAGGATGCGGCCTCGACTTTGACCAAGAGGCGGATATGGAAGACCCACCTACAGAATGGATCCATGACACCGACGGCTGAAAACTGATATGCAGAGTTGTCACAGTAATGTATCAGTGCAGTCCCTGGACATGTTTCATGAAATTTCAGATTTAGTGTCATAGATAGAGTCAGAGGCTGAGGTGACTCAGCAAAAAGTGTTGAGTGCTGAATAAAATTCAGCAAATAGAGTTTCCGGTTGATTATGATCAGCCTACAGAGACACAGAGGGCTGAATTTCAGCCAATAGAGTTTACTGTTGAAATATTTCAGCATCCAGAGTTTAGGGCTGTTCCCATGCAGTCCACAGAGCAGAGGGCTGAGGATATTCAGTCGAGTCCAGAATTGCTAATTTACAGTAAGATTTGAGTAATGCAGAGGATCATAATGAAGCTAGGGTTGACACGAAATACAAGACTGTGGATAAGAAAGTGAAACCGGTAGGACCGCTTCCACCTAACAGTGATCAGCAAATAAAGAGGGCTGCCAAGCAGCCAATTTTGAGGAATCCATAGCATATAGGTCATAAATTTTCAACAGAGACTCTTGCTGAATTAAAAATTGAAAATGGTGATTTCTTGCTACCCTCAGAGAAGCAATGCTTTTAGGATATGCTTGAGTGACATGGAAGGGGGTTTGCTTTTTTCTCGCATGAGATTGGATGTGTGAATCCAGATATTGTTGTTCCTATGGTGATCTTTACTAATCCTCATATTCCATGGAACCTCCGACTTATTCCACTGCCTAGGGCACACTTGCCAAAGTTAGTTGACTTGTTGAATGAGAAAATCTGGATGGGAATCCTAGAGCCGTCATCTGCACCATACTCAAATAGGTGGTTTATGATTCCAAAGAAAAATGGTACTCTCCGATTTATACAGGACATGCAGCCAGTAAACAGAGTTACTATTAGGAATGTTGGTATAGGTCCAGTTGTAGATGAGTTTGCAGAAGCATTTGCTGGATGTGTCATCTATTCTTTAGGTGACTTGTATTCGGGATATGATCAGTTTCAGCTAGCCTTGGAAAGTAGAGACATAACCACTATGAGAACTCCTATTGGGCTTGTCAAGATGTGTACCTTGCCTCAAGGTGCCACTAATTCTGTTGCGCATATGATGAATGCCATGCATAAGGTCCTTCGTGAGTATATACCTTAGCTTACCATGCCTTTCTTGGATGATGTGCCCATTAAGGGGTGTGCAAAAGAAGAGAAGAATGAGAGTCTAAATGAGCAGGGATGCAATACTTTGTGGCTGATCATATTTCAGCTTGTGAAAAGATTTTGGCCAGGTTAGAAGAAGTGAACTTCACACTATCAGGGTAAAAATCTATTTGTGGAGTAAATAAGGTTGTCATTGTTGGACATATATGTGGGTACTCTGGCAGGAAACCTTCACTTGAGAAGGTGGATGCTATAGGCAAGATTACGGAGTATTGTTCTACCACTTTAGAGGTACGGAGATTCATTGGAGCCTGTGCGTTTTACATGATTTGGATACCCCATTTTGCACACATATCAGATTGTTTATATCAACTGCTTCGAAAGGAGCAAAAATTTTATTGGGATGAGAGCCACACTAGAGCCATGCAGAAATTGAAGAAGTTATTGCATATTGCTCCTACTCTTAGGAAAGCGGATTATAATTGTGGAAGGCCTATTGTATTGACAGTTGATACTAGTCCAATTGGCATAGGTTGGGTTGTGGGTCAAGATGATGCAGATGGAAACATGTACGCTATTTGGTTTGGGGCAAAAGTCCTAAACGAGAGACAGAGAAGGTATCCGCAAATCAAGAGGGAATTACTAAGAATTATTACGGCTCTCAAATGTGACAAGGAGTACTTTATTGGAGCCTCAGTTGTGGTAGAGACAGATTGCTTGCCATTGATAGATATGATTACAAGTTGCTCTACCTCGGATATAGCTATGCTGAGATGGATCACATACATCAAGTCATTAAATTCAGAATTTAAATACATAGCAGGGAAGGATAATCCAGTGTGGCGGATATGTTGTCTAGAGCCAGATATGATGATGAGGAGACACTACTTGCAGAAGAGAATGATGCAGAAATTTCAGCCGCTATGGTTGATCATGTTTGCCATGTCTATGATATTGTGGCTTTCATAGAAGAACTCTATGTTGGAGATTGGTTGCAAATTGGCAAGTACCTTAGTACACTAAGCAAAAGGAATGAATGGATAGATGAAGAGTTCAAGAAGATCAGAAGAAAAGCCTATTGTTATTTTCTCAAGGACGGATTTCTTTGGAAGCACCTGAAGAAAAGAGGAGGATTACCCTTGCGGGTTGTCTGCGATAAAGAGACCTAGTTACAGGTAATGAGGGAGTTTCATGAGAGCCCTTGGGCTAGTCATAGAGGAGTGTGGGCTACTTATGAGAAAATCAAGGAAAAATATTGGTGGAAAGGCATGTACAGAGATGTTTCTCGCTTTGTAGAGACTTGCAGAGATTGTCAGATATATTCCATAGTGCGTCATCGAGATGAGCTTCATCCGATCTATCCGCTATGCATTCATTATAAGTGGGTAGTTGACTTGGTTACTATGCCTATGGGTCTATGGCAGATGAAATATATTATTTTGGCTAGAGAGGATCTTACCAATCATGTTGAGGGTAGACCTTTGAGAACGAAGACCACTAATGCAGTGTGTAAGTTCTTATTAGAAGAAATTTTTTGCATGTATGGTTGTGTGGGTAAGATCACTGCAGATCGCAGTGAATTAGATGCAGATGAAGCTAGGGAGTTTTTCTCTCAACTAGGAATCAAGTTGGCTCTAACCACAGCATACAATCCAAAGGGAAATGAAAAGAGTGAAAGAGGGCATCCGTCGATAGTGAAAGCATTAGCGAAAGCATGCAGAGGATGGATTGGAGAATGGATGAGACTTCTACCATTTGCTTTTTGGGCTGATCGTACGACTCAAAGTGTTACCACAGGATATATGCTCGTAGAGTTGATATATGGTCAGAAATCGGTTATGCCGATTGAGACTTGTGCTTTGACTTGGTCAGTTTTACCTTGGTAGGAGGATTTGATGAGAGAGGAGCTCTTAGCTCTTCGGATCCGGCAGTTGGAGAGAAGACCAAAGGATATTCAGCTAGCTATTGACAGGTTGAAGGTTGCTAGACTAAGAAATAAGGACAGGTTTAATAGTAGGCATCGCTTGCAGCCTAGAGCAATAGAAGAGGGAGACTGGGTATTAGTCTTTGATAGCAGCCTTGAAAATCAGTATACTGAACTTTGGAAGATGGTGAAAAGATGGTTTGGGCCATACATAGTCAGGCATGCCTTTGACAATGCAACATATGAGCTGACAGCATTGGATGGGACACTGCTTAGAGTGCCTATTGCAGGAAAAAGAAAAGAGATGATGAGGATTTTCAAGAAAAGAGATGATGAGGATTATGCATTGGAAGAATTTTCAAGAGAAGGGCAACAAGAAGAAACTCCAATAGAAGAGACAGATGATATGACAGATAATCTTGCTAATATACCGGAAATAGACAATGAAGAGATTGATCTGTTCGTGGATCTTGATGATAATGATCATGGGTAGTTGGCCCATCTGGAGGATACGCAAGATCAGAGGGGGTCGATGTCATACTGCTGCGCATCCGAGGTGTGGAATCCACCAAAAATTTGTGTGTGTGGCATTTGTTACTTTGTACATACTTAGTTGTTGTGTTTTCATTTTTGTTCTGTGTGGGCAGTATAGTGGAGAGGGGTTTGGAGCAAGAGGAACTTATCTGTAATGCTCCAGTTGACATGTATGCAAAATCTGGCATGCTTGGAAAAGCCCAAGAAGTATTTGACAATATCTCAGCTCGAGATGTCATATCATTTAGTGCATTGATTACAGGTTATGTTCAACATGGATATGATGAGCAAGCAATGATGTGTTTTGTACAGATGCAGCTTGAAGGCATGTCTCCAAATGCTGTTACATTTGTTTGTAGCTTGAAAGCCTATATTAGCATAGGATCCATGAATGCAGGCAAACAATTATATATGGAGGTTGTGAAGAGAGGTTTGGAGGTGAATATATTTGTGGGAAGCATAGTGGTGGATATGTTTGGGAAGTTTGGCTCAGTTTCAGAAGCACAGGAAACACTTGAACAACTACAGGGTAAAGATATAGTGCCATGGAATGCCATGATAACTTTCTACATTGATAATGGCTATGGCAATGAAGCATTAGCTTGTTTTGAACAGATGCAGCTCAGAGGTATTTCTCCCACTTCTGTCACATGTATCTGTAGCTTGAAAGCCTGTGGTATAGTAAGAGCAATAGAAAGAGGCCAGCAATTATTCAATTGTTTCATTATACATGGTTTAGAGAGCAGCCCCTGTATTGGAGGTGCTGCAATAGATATGTTCTGCAAATGTGGCTTACTAGCAGGAGCACATGAGGTTCTTAACAAGTTGCCAGTTCGAGATGTGGTTGTGTGGAGTGTGTTGATTGCAGGGTACGCTGAATATGGACTTGCTAGTGAAGCACTGCACTGCTTCAAATTAATGCGGCTGGAAGGAATTTATGGAGATGCTGTCACGTATGTGTATGCCATAAAAGCTTAAGAGACCAGAGAGGCTCTTTTTAGCGGATGATATTGCTTTCGACCTGCTTTTTTGGATTCGGGTGGAGGAGAGCGATCAAGAAGAGAGGAGCTTTATAGGCCTGGGGGAAGAAAAAGAAACGAAGGGGAAAACATGGGGAAGACAAAGTCCAAGAACAAGATCAAGAGAGGAAGACGAACCCTAGGGTGGGGTGCGTGTGTTTTCACTGTGTATAAGCTTAGCTATGGTGATGCCTTGTTGCCTATTGTAATCTTCTTTGTGTTAGCTGGATTATTGAGAGCCATAGTAAGTTGTATCTCTTCACATCTTACTCGTGTATTGTATTAGCTGGACTAATGGTTACTCCTTGTACTCATCTATCTTACTCATTAATTGAGTAAGTCTTCTGGTGTTTCGCCTTCATTACTGTCTTAATTGTGTTGTGTGTTCAAGGCATCAGAGGATCGCTGATTGCTGTCCATTTAGTCTCCTCTTGGACTCGATCTCAGAAGGTCCAGCAGCAGAGAGAGAAGCCTCTAACAATAAGTGAGATCTTTGATGGCTACGAGAGGCAATATTTCTAGCTCTCCACTAATCTTTCGAGAAAGTGTTCCTCCTTGGTGGCTCTTATCAGAGAACAAAAGAAACAAAAATTTACAGAGTTGAATGCAGGATTGGAGGAAGCAGAATCTCTAGTCTGCAAGATGGACTTGGAAGCCAGAAGTCTAAGCCAAACCAAAAGTCTGCCCTTTTTGCGAAGCTCAGAGAGTACAAGTCAGACTTAAACAATGTGAAAAAGGAAGTGAAGAAATCAGTATGCACAAATAGCTACTCTGCTTCTCGAGATGAATTGTTGGAGGCAGGACTTGCTAACACCGCTACAACTTCCATGGACCAACGACAAAGATTGCTAGAATCAATTGCTCTGTCCGAGTTAGGAAAGCTAATCCAAGAAAAAGCTCTCACAAGGGAAATAACTTTGCAACAAACATCATATATCTCTGTCATTACTGCTCTTTCAAAAATCAGAAGCCAAGAACTCCAAAAGCTTATGTGAAAACAAAGCTGAGTGAAGCTGTTGCTCGAAAAGAAAAACTTTGAGAGATTAGCCAAGGTCTTGAATCTTGCATACCTGAAAACTTTAGAGTCACAGGTGACAGCATTGTTTGTGAAAGTCCATGTAGCAATAGCAAGAGGAGGTCAAGACGGAAGGGGTGGTTATCACTCAAATAGCTGGCAGTTCCTACAATTAATACTCCAGTTACTTGATTAGCAATATCAAGTGATAGGTATGTTCATGTCTATAATCTTTAGAAATCATTAGATATTGAATCAAGTGTAGCCCTTGAGCTACAGACTACTTTAGAACTCCTTGAATGTTGTAGTAGCATTTGATTGCACATCAGAATTTGGAAGCTCCATATAGCCAAAGAATTTCCTCAGATTATTTGACTCTAAGATATACTCTGCTGTACTTTGATGTCTTATGCACGATGCTTTGCCCTGGAGCTTGAGCATACACCCACAACCATAAAACAAAGCCATCCAGAACTTGTTGCTGTGTGGGAAATTGAACAATAGGATTATTCACAAGATGGATCTTCTATCTTGAAATTCGTAAAGGTCCTCTGTGGACGCGACTTTGCTTTCGAAAACCCTTCGACAACGTGCAAAACAGAGGTATGAGAAAAAAACCAGAGAGCATGTGGCTTTGCAAGCCACATGCTCTCTGGTTTTTTTCCCCCCATCAACATCAAATTGTATGCTTAGGGAAAATAGAGAAAGATTATTATACTGAAAGCAGAAGAATGTGGAGAGCCAAAGTCCATATATTGATAATAACACATGATGAGCGTACTGTGCTGAAACATTTGTACATATTTCAAAGATTTTTTGCTGAAAACAAAACAATGTATGAAGAACACAAAATTTCATATATATAGATGAAACGTTTTTACATGACGAGTTCTAGTGCTTGTGACCTCAAGCATGGTCATGGTCGCAAGCACTAGCTGAAAGTAATACATATCAAAAATGAAAACTACAAGCCAAGGGGAGGCATGCATGCATGGGGCTCCTCTATATCTCCTCAGAAGAGGCATCATCATCGCTACCACCACCGCTGCCGGTGCTGGTGCCGCTGCCACCACCACTACTGCTAGTCCCCCCTTCACTATCGTCAACTGCATTAGGGTTCACCTACACAAAGGATTAAGGTATATAAATACCATTACAAACAATAAATTAGAGCTACCTATACTTTTCATGTAAAAAATAAAACATACCTCTTCTAGTTGTGGAATCCTCATGGCATGATTATATTGCTCCTCCGTGATCAGTCCCTCCTTGTAGAAATGCTGCCAAGTGGATGTCCGGTTATGACCTCGATGGTAGCCTACCTCTCTAGGAGTAGGCATCCTATCAACGATATGATACTACAAAATAATTTTAACATACAACGTATTAGAACACACTACATAATGAATTGAAACAAATTACAAAATTTAATTTAAAAAAAGAAATCAAATAATACTTACAAACTCAGCCTCCCATGACTCCCTACCACCCGATCCATAATGCTATGATCCCATGGTTGCCATCTGGATATGTCGCGCCTCTGCATGTTGGCGACTTGTCCTTTTCTCTACTACTCTCTTCTTGGCCTCTTTCCACTCCGTGCGGTGGCAATTGGGTGGTTGGCCATCTCCAGGGCACCCCTGCTCTTGTCTCCACAATGACTCCTTGGCGCGCGTCATAAGGTGAGACCTCTTGTTATGAAGCGTGTCTCTCACCTTTGACCGTCCCTAATCATCTGAGAATCGTGAATTCTCAGGATTAGGGTACCTTCTATGTACTGCCCGCAGCACCTCTTGCCACAAACCATTTTTTTGGTGCTTGAAGGGAATCATACAATCTTTGTATGTGGCATGCACGACACTCCTCAAGTAGGCTATCACTTCCCTCCCCTTAGGGTTATGCAAGATACCACCAACATCTGTGACAGAGTAGTACATTTGTGGAGGCTCACCTCTCTCATTTCCCCGTGAGGGTGATCGAGAGCCACCTCCTAGGCAACCCCCACAAAGCCCTCGACCTCCTCGTCCTCCCGCATGACTCTCCCTCCTCCCTCGACCCACACTACCCTCTACCTCACTCGATGCATGTGCTTCTGCAAATGCACGTGCTTCGGCCAATCCATGTACTTCAGCTGATCCTTGTGCATCAGCTGATCTGTGTATATGCATAGTGTGTGGAGTACCTGTTAGTAGAGGTGTACCAAGGTTTGGTGTTTATGCGGCAGTGCTAGGCAAAGATGTGATAGGTGTCTCAGACATGACACTAAAAACCTCCTCTGCAGTGAGAGGGCGACCAAGATAACTGGTCATCTCCTCCATGAATGGCTCCTTGTTCGAAAAACCTCCAAAAAAACTACTAACGCCTCTAGAAAACTCCACTAAGGTGTTGTTTATGCGTTCCAACTCAAGATCAGTGTTGGAAGATCGAGGATTTCACATCTACATAAGCAAAAATCCATTACTACCCTATGCAAATAAAACATATTAAACGCTGTGTCTATACCTACGTCTATACCCACGTCTATTAGCGTGTCTATATATGCATCTAAAAATGTGTCTACACTGTCATCTAGACGCATTGATAGATGCGCAAAGTCGGACCATATTTTGCAAACTGTTATAAAAAACGTGCAAAAACCTCCATAGATAACAATCTAAAGCATGTAAAGAGAGAGAGAGAGAGAGAGAGAGAGAGAGAGAGAGAGAGAGAGAGAGAGAGAGAGAAACAGACAAAGAGAAAGCAAACAAGATTAAGAGAGAGAAGAAGAACCCACTTTCTTTGCTTGTTCCGACGGGTGGTGGCTAGGTTGCAAGCTCCTTGTCCTCCTTCTCCCTTCCCTTGGTAGGTTGCTTGATTCTTCTTCTCTTCCTTGTTGTTTGGCTCTTGTTCTTTACTCTTTGGCTCTTCCTTCCTCTTGTCCTCTTTTTACTCTTATTTCCTTCTCTCATTGTCTTCATGAAGTGATAGATAGACATGATTAGTGATGTCGAGCTCGAACTACAGAAAACGCGCAAAAAATGCAAAAAAGCACTGGTTTGAAAAGAAAGCCACAACTTTTTTTTGAAAAAAATTATATTCACGTGGCGCATCTGTAAGCACGTGTAATTGCGCGTCTATATGTGCAGATAAAATATATTACACGTGCTGATAGACGCGTAATTACAATTAAACTGATTAAATGCTAGCTTATGATTGTTTTTGGATCAACATGACTTTCCTAGTCTTTCAATATCAAAATGTTTGTCTCCATGTTGTAAGTATCAAAGTATTTAGGGAATATGACATATATATCAAATGAAATCATATATGTCCTTATGATTCAGGTGTAATTATGTCGTCATCTTCTACTAGTATGGAACATGCTGAGTCAACAAACAGTACATCCTCCACTGAGGACAAGACATTGCGTCCTCACAATCGAGACACTTGGCTACGACAAAAAATCAAATGTATGTGTGATCGTTGTCGAAGATGTTTTTTTGAGCACGTCGAATCACAATGTCACACCTCATCATGTACGGAGAGTGGGACCAAGAAAAAGACCCAAACAGTAATTTTTACTACTTTATTTGCACAAATATTATTGTTCTATGTTGTGTCTTCACCATTAAACAAAACCTCCTTTTTTTTATTGAGTAGGATGCGGTACCACATCCTCAAATGGTCCCTCCAGGGCGTCAAGAGGTTGCGAAGTATCGATGCGAGGAGGCAGAGTCCTCAAGAAGATTAGAGACTGATGACGACGATAGTAGCCCTCTTCAAATGCCCCATCAAGTTTTGGAGGAAGAGATTTTGGACAACATGGTGCACGATTTATTTTCCCATGAGGTTTGGGGGCAGTGCACCACTAGAGAGACAGATGACCCACTACACATAGCGTTGAAAACTCCATTGTATAAAGGTTGCACATACTTCGTTCTATGTGCATCTCTTGAGATACTGAACTTACAAACCATTTATGGATGGAATAATACTAGTTTGAATGCATCATTGAAGTATGTATCATTTGATATTAATTCATAAATGCTTCTAGACAATATTCACAGTTTGTTAACTCTGTTTGCACAATATATGCAGGTTATTGTCACAAATGCTTCCAAATGGAAATAAATTACAAACTAGAAGGGACCAAGCAAGGCGTTTCTTGACATCTCTTGGAGGTCTCCATTACGTTAAAATCCATGCATGTGTCAATGATTGCATCTTGTTTCGTGGGGATCATGCATTTGCACGACAGTGTCCTATTTATGGTGAACCAATATACAACCAGGAGATGAAATCAATGGATATGCCTCATAAGGTTTTGCGACATTTTCCTATTATTCCACGTATTCAATTTATGTTTAAGTGTAAATTTATTGCGAGACTCATGTCATAGCATGCTAGTCACGATTCAAGTGATGGAAAGTGGAGAATTCCTTTAGACACATAAGCTTGGCAACACGTAGACAATTTGTGGCCTACTTTCAAAGAAGAGCCCGGAAATTTGAGATTTGGTCTAGGATTAGATGAAATAAATCCATTTGGCATCAAAAGCACCTCATATAGTGTATGACCAGTGGTATATTGGTGAACTATAATATCCCTCCGTCCATGGCAATAAAAAAAGGACATGTAATGTTGTCCCTTTTGATTCCTGGAAAACACAAAGTAACAAACATGGATGTTTACTTAGAGCCTCTGATCGAGGAGCTAGAAATGCTATGGAGAGATATTGAGGTGCAAGATGTGAGTGCATCATTGTCCTCTAGAGATTTCACTTTAAAGGGCATGTTGTTGTGGACCATGCATGACTTTCCAAGCTATGGAGAGTGTTCAGGTAGTTGCGTACTCTATTTTATTCATTCTTACTCTTAATCAAATATATGTCATCATTAGCCCACTTGTTTTTACAGATTTAACTACATCAGGATATTATTCATGTCCAATTTGTGGTCCCTCTTTGGTTTCTTCTAGACCAACACGCTTGAAGAAGGTTATCTATGACAATCATCATCATTTTCTTCCTATTGACCACCCCAAATATGCACCCCCCACTAATGGAAGAACTCCACAATCTCTAACCATTCAAGATTGGAATGACACTTGGACACACGCCAATGATCATCCTCCACTCGGTATGAGTCAGTAACTAGTTTACTTCTTTTGTTTGTCTTTAAAGTACACTCCATTATGAGAACGAGAAATAATATATTTTTTTGTGCCTTAGATTCTCTATATATTTTTATCTCCCATATTGGACTGAACTCAAGATCAATCACCTGTTGGACCCCATGCATATGTTCAATAATGTTGCCTCTACATTATGGGATCACTTAATCGGGGCTCGTGATACTTTCAATGTAAGGGAAGATTTACGTAGCATTGGACGTATGAGACGAGCTTAGCCACGCATCGGACCTAGAGGAAAGATCGAGTTATCGCATGCACCTTGGATGTTGTCAAAGACCGAAGAAAAGATGGTGAAGCAGCAGATATGTAGCTTTCAAACTTCCACTGGATATATGAGATGCTTCAAGGGAGCCTTCATAAAGAAAAAGAAAAGAGGTGTGGAGCAACTATCCGGTTTGAAGTCTCACGATTGGCACAAAATGATTCAGGTAAGGATTTTCATAGCCATAATTATATTAATTAGTGGAGTAACTATATAGACTAATTAACAATGTATGAATATTTACATACAGTTCATCCTTCCTACTAACATATCCCATTGTGTTTCGAAAGATGTGCGTGATATCATTTACAAGATGGGTAAGCTCGCAAGGTATGTATACATTATACTTATTTTTTAGTTTACATATTACGTACATCACGTAGTAAACCCACTTGAATTTATGGACAAAATTAATCATCGTTCTCAATTGCATGTTGGTAGATTTGTGAGTTTGAAGAAAATCGATCCAAATACGTTGCAAGAGGCTTGAGTATTTTCCATTGAAGTGGTTTGTTTGGTGGAGGAAACACTACTCAAGTACACTTACTCGTACATCTGATTGATGAGATCACAATTTGTAGGGTAGTTCATGCAAGGTGGATGTTTTTTCTAGAGCGCTTTATGAAAACCCTAAAAGATTTTGTAAGGAAAAATGCACGGCCCGAGGGAAGCATGGCTGAGGGTTGGTTAGTGTAATCATCCCTTGTACAAATCTCTGAATATCTTACTAAAGTGGACCCCTCTTTACCACGATTATGGAAAGATGATGAAGATTTAAGGATGACCTCTATAATACCTCAAGGAAAAGGAAGGAGCAAAGTGCTAATAAAAGAGGAACTTTGTAAGTTAAATGTATTTTGTGTGCTTAACAGAAAAGTAATGAGCAAATGGGTGACACTATATAAAGAAGCAAGGGCAAGAAGAGTAAGCAAAAGGCAAGCATTTTGTGCTAGACATGGACGTAATGTCCCATATCCAGAACATTTAAGTGTGCTTTCAAGTCATATTGATATAGATTGGCTACATGAAGAAATGGAGAAGATGAAAAAAGAGAAGGCGATGGATATATCACAAGAGGAGTGGAAATACGCACGAGGTTGCTTATCAAATGTGAGACATACTTATAATTAAATTATATTTAGTTATATATGATATAATGATTTCACATGTTTCATCTTTAACTAAATTATTAATATGATCTCAACAATGTACTACTAGTGCACATTGTTCAATGCTATTTGGTGTAAAGGCAAACATTTTCAAACTCAACGTATAGATGATAAGAGAAATACCTAGGATTATGGTATCCTTACAAACTTCCAGGATACCAATGGCACCATGGAAGGTTATTGTGGCTTGCTCTAAGATATTTTGAAGCTTGACTTTAGGTGATTTTTTATATATGTACTAGATATGAAGTGGTTCAAAGTAGTAAAAACGGGTGAGCATTGCACAATTAGACGTCATCCAAGTGGTTTTGTAGTGATTGACTCTACAAAATTTCACCAAGGCAAGAATGACACATTCGTACTACCTCAACAATGCGAGCAGGTATATTAGAAGCTATTTACTTTCATATATATTACTTCTTGATACATTCTCAAAATACAATAAATAGCTAAGTTGCTTACTTTTTGTTTTTTAAATGCAGGTTGTGTATCACCCAATGGTAAACAATAACCGATGGTGGCACGTCATCCCCATATCTAATTGTTCAAAACCAATATATAGAAATGATACCAACATAGAGATAGTTGATGACAATCCAACAATCAATGATGATGCACATGATATTGCCATGATCGATGATATACATGATGCAGTGCAAGATGATCCCCGCGAGGATGTTCAAGGAAGCGCAGAAGAGGATAACAATAAGGTTGCAGATGATGATGAAGAAATTGAGCATAGCAATACATCTGACAATGGAATAGACTTATTTATTTCATTGCCTATTGGTAACATAGACCTAGAGGTAGATAGTCTAGCAAGGACTGATCTCGTTGAAGATGAGATTGATCATTCATTGTAGCATATAATTAGCTTTGAATGATTGGATGTGTATTTGTAATACTCAGAAAGAAGTAAAGTTGGTAATGTATTCTAAAAAATACTAGATGTTAAGATTTTTGTTCATATTTAGGGACTTTATGAGAAATAAAAAATATGTACATTTATTTTTGCATCTATAAGCGCATTTAAAAATGCGGGTATATAGATGGGTTATTCGCGTCTATATACTAGCACTATAGTGCCTTTCTCTTGTAGTGCCAAATGAAGGGACCATAGCCAGACCTCCACTCAATGGGCTATGAGTCGAAATCCTTCCATAAAGCTAGTCAAGCTATTGTAGATCTAGAACAAGATACTATCTAGTAAAATAGACCCTCCCAAATGAAGGGACCATAGCCAGACCTCCAAGGAGAGGGAAATGTGTAGTCCTCTTGTTTTTATGATAATTTTAGAAAAAGGATTACATAGATGGTGACAACGATAGTCAGACACTACAATGATATCGAGGTATAGTGAGAGAGGGAGAGGGAGAGAGAGAGAGAGAGGGGGAGAGAGAGAGGGAGAGGGAGAGGGAGGGAGAGGAAGAGAGAAAAGGAAATGAGGGAGGGAGAGGAGAGAGAAAAAACATTAAACATAATAGGGAAAGAGAGAAAGAGAGAGAGAGGGTGAGGGAGGGAGAGGAAATAAGAGAGGGAGGAAATGAGAGAGGGAGACAAAGAGGAAGAGGGAGGGAGAGGAAAGAGAGGGAAACATTAAACATAATAGGGAAAGAGAGAGGGAGAGGAAGAGAGAAAAAACATTAAACATAATAGGGAAAGAGAGAAAGAGAGGGAGAGGGTGAGGGAGGGAGAGAAAATGAGAGAGGGAGAGGAAGAGAGAAAAGGAAAGAAGGAACGAGAGAGAGAGAGGGAAAAAACATTAAACATAATAGGGAAAGAGAGAAAGAGAGGGAGAGGGAGAGGGAGGGAGAAGAAATGAGAGAGGGAGAGGAAGAGAGAAAAGGAAATGAGAGAGGGAGAGGAGAGAGAGAAAAAACATTAAACTGGTTTAGGGAAAGAGAGAAAGAGAGGGAGAGGGAGAGGGAAGGAGAGAAAAGAGAGGGAAACATTAAACATAATAGGGAAAGAGAGAGGGAGAGGAAGAGAGAAAAAACATTAAACATAATAGGGAAAGAGAGAAAGAGTGGGTGAGGGTGAGGGAGGGAGAGGAAGAGAAAAGGAAATGAGAGAGGGAGAGGAGAGAGAAAAAATATTAAACATAATAGGGAAATAGAGAAAGAGACTCGGGAGAGGGAGAGGGAGAGGGATGGAGAGGAAATGAGAGAGGGAGAGGGAGAGGAAGAGAGAAAAGGAAATGAGAGAGGGAGAGGAGAGAGAAAAAACATTAAACATAATAGGAAAAGAGAGGGAGAGGGAGAGGGATGGAGAGGAAATGAGAGAGGGAGAGGAGAGAGAAAAAACATTAAACATAATAGGGAAAGAGAGAAAGAGAGGGAGAGGAAATGAGAGAGGGAGGGAGAGGAAAGAGAGGGAAACATTAAACATAATAGGGAAAGAGAGAGGGTCCGAGGAAGAGAGAAAAACATTAAACATAATAGGGAAAGAGAGAAAGAGAAGGAGAGGGTGAGGGAGGGAGAGGAAGAGAGAAAAAGAAATGAGAGAGGGAGAGGAGAGAGAATGAGAGGGAAACATTAAACATAATAGGGAATGAGAGAGGGAGAGGAAGAGAGAAAAAACATAATATGGAAAGAGAGAAAGAGAGGGAGAGGGTGAGGGAGGGAGAGGAAATGAGAGAGAGAGAGAGGAAGAGAGAAAAGGAAATGAGAGAGGGAGAGGAGAGAGGGAAAAAACATTAAACCAATCGTGGTCGTAGTCATAGTCGTCATAGTCGTGGTTGTAGTAGTAGTGGTGGTTTTCTTGTTTGTTGTTGTTGTTGTTGTTGTTGTAGTAATAGTTTTTTTTGTTTTCTTGTTTATTGTTGTCTAGTTTTCTTATTTGTTATTGTTGTTGTAGTAGTGGTAGTAGTAGTAGTTTTTTCTTCTCTTCTTGTTTATTATAGTGGTAGTGGTAGTGGTAGTGGTGGTCATGGTCGTGGTTGTGGTCATAGTCATAGTCATGGTCATGGTTGTGGTCGTGGTCGTGGTCATGGTCATGGTTGTGATCGTAGTCATAGTCATGGTTGTAGTTGTCGTAGTCATGGCTATGGTAGTAGTAGTGGTTTTCTTGTATGTTGTTGTTGTTGTTGTTGTAGTACTAGTAATAGTTTTTTTTTTCTTGTTTATTGTTGTCTAGTTTTCTTATTTGTTATTGTTTTTGTAGTAGTGGTAGTAATAGTAGTTTTTTTTCTTTTCTTGTTTTTAGTAGTAGTAGTAGTAGTAGTAGTAGTTGTTGTTGTTGTTGTTGTTGTTGTAGTTGTAGTTGTTGTTGTAGTACTAGTAATAGTTTTTTTTTTCTTGTTTATTGTTGTCTAGTTTTCTTATTTGTTATTGTTTTTGTAGTAGTGGTAGTAATAGTAGTTTTTTTTCTTTTCCTGTTTTTAGTAGTAGTAGTAGTAGTGGTAGTGGTAGTGGTAGTGGTAGTGGTAGTGGTAGTGGTAGTGGTAGTGGTAGTGGTAGTGGTAGTGGTAGTGGTTGTTGTTGTTGTTGTTGTTGTTGTTGTTGTTGTTGTTGTTGTTGGAGTAGTAGTAGTAGTAGTAGTAGTAGAGAGAGATATATGTTTTGTTAAAGAAAATGAGAGAGGGGGAGGAAGAGAAAAAGGAAGAATGAACGAGAGAGAGGGAATAAACATACAACATAATAAAGAAAGAGAAAAAGAGAGAGAGATGGAAGGAGAGGGGATAATGAATGGATAAAAAACAAAGAGAGAGTGGTGGCGAGGTCCAGTGAGGTCCGGTGCCACACCACGAGATGGGAAACACTCCACATATGTTAATTTGTGGGTGGGTGCGTGGACACTTTACATACATTAATTTTTGCTAAGTAGAAGAAATCCCTTATCAAACAATTTAAGAAAGAAAAAAAGAATGATAACAAAAACAAATTGTTTGTCGTAACGTAGACAAAATGGAAAACGATAAAGGTGTTGATGTTCAAGATGACAAGGCGTATCTTAATCAATGTGTCCCATGTCCTTGCTCTCAATTTAAGCTGGCAATTAGATAAAAACATCGATTGTCTATAGAATACGTATGATGCTTTGGCGAGTTTCAATCTAAGATCATTGATCAGGCGATCTTGAATTTTTAGCAAACGGTATCATGCATTGTACTCGCAAGCTAATTGAATACCATATACAAAAAGATTAGGTGTGGCTGGCAAATTTTCTATCCAAGGAGGTGGCGTCTCGTCCCAAGGAGGAGTGCATCCTTTGCAGCCAATTAGAAGAGTTCATGGGCGTGCGATGGATGGAGTGCCTGAGCCAATCCACCACTTGGAAGGTACTACCCAATCTATACCGTTAATACCAGAGGAGACAGACAGTCTTCGAGACTTACCTACAATCTTGGAGCCTGAGATGGAGGCAATGATCGGTACATTGATTCCCATGGATATCAAGACTTCTAATCTGCTTAGAGAGAAATCATCCATACCATTATATGATGGGTTCCGAGTATCTCACCTGAAGACTGCTTGCACTCCTAAGTGTGCAAGCAAAATACGGATGGAGTGATGCGAGTGTGACTGAGTTGATCAGTTACCTTGTACGTACGCTTCATTGATTTTCTTTTCGGCACTATCATTAAAAACATTTGTGCTTTTCCAAGGTGTTTTATGATTTTTTTCAGGTTACTGAAGTATCATATGTTACCACTTACAAATACCATGTCTGAGTCTCGTGATGATGCAGACATGTTTTACGAAAGCTTGGCATGGACTACAACAACATCCATGCATGTATCAATGATTGCATACTGTTTCAAGGACAATACGAGACTATGGAGATATTTCCAAAGTGTGGTTCTCATAGGTATCGACATGACTTGCAAGGGCAAACCATCTCTCAAAAAGTTCTTAGACACTTTTCGCTTATCCCTCGCATAAACCATATGTTTCGTACGTCCGGCATGGCGAGCTTGACAACATGGCATGCGTAGAATAGGTCCACAGATGTAGTTCAACGAATATCAGCGGATTCACGTGCATGGAGTCACATTGACTCTACCTTCCCAAGCTTTGCTTGAGAGCCAAGGAATCTTCAACTCGGTCTTGCAATGGATAGCGTGAACCCATTCGGTCTGTGCTCAACTTCTTTCAGTATGTGGCCTATAGTCCTTGTCAACTACAATATCCCTCCATGGCTTTCTACGAAGAAAGGACATCTCATCCTTAGCTTACTCATCCCCGGCTGCTACAAAGTCAAAAATATGGACATGTGTCTTCGTCCATTAGTCGATGAGCTTAAGATTTTGTGGGAGGAGGGGGTCACCATGAAAGATATGAGCAAGCGCGATGGTTGACGGTCCACTAATATTTGAGCCACTCTCCTATGGACGATGCATGACTTTCCGGGATTCAGAGAGTGCTCAAGTAAATAGGCTTCCGTTCTTGTTAGTAATATCTATCATAGCTCGTTCAAGTTTGTATTCACTGAATAGAGATATTGGGACAGGTCCGATTACCTCAAGTTATCATGCATGTCCATTGTGTGGGCCACAATTAGACTCCCGAAGGTCATGAACCATGAAGAAGATGGTATATCAAGGACACGCCACTTTCTTGCCAGAGGGTCATGAACTCAAGGAAGGTTTTTTTGGACGGCCTCCAATATGTATGAATGTCCAAAGCTGGTATGAGCTGAAAATGGTCCACGCGGAGTCACATCCGAATGGAATACGACAATTCTCAGTTTTCTACGAGTTGCCATATTGGACCCACTTACAGATCAATCACTTGTTGGATCCCATGCATATTTTCAAGAACGAGGGCAGCTTGCTATGTGACCACATCATAGGAAAGAGAGACACTATAGGGGAACGAATGTATTTGAAGGAGGTAGGCAAGATGGAGGCACTTTGGCTACAGTCGAGTACTGATGATCGCGTGCAGCTACCTCACAATCCTTGGGTTTTGTCCACTAAAAGAAGAGCGCATTGTGAAGAAAATAGTCAAGTCTATCTGCACTCCGATGGGTATGATGCGTTCTCTCAGGTCTGCATTTTATAAAGACGACCAATTATCAGGGCTAAATCCCGTGATTGGCATAAGATATGTTAGGTTTATACTACGAATGGATTGTAAGTGGTGTGTGCATTTTGCTATTTGGAGTATAGCCATTGTTCATAATGCTTTCTCATTTGTGGCAGTTTGTACTACCGATCACGATCACAGGATGCCTTACTCCAGAAATGCACGGGGCCATTTACAGGTTGTCGAATTTAGTGCAATGGATCTCACAAAAGGAGGTCAACGGTCCCGACTTGGGCTAGACAGAGGGAGTGCTTCAGGGTTAGGGGGATGCTATAGAGATACGGATGTAATGAGTCTGTGGTCGGATCGGGATACAGGTGCTACTCCTCGCTCTCGTGTGGTTCCAGAGAGTGTGGCTCAGATGGTTGATGTGGATGCACAGACGCGGTGTCTCCATCTCGTCGTTCTGCTAGAGTTGCGTTACCTCCAGGATTTTTCACACCTGTGGGGACGTCTACTCCAGTCACGCCAGCTTTTGCTCAGTCGTCCGCAGGTGGCACCCCTATGGATGCTACTGTGATAGATACTACCCCGGCCGATATACCAAATATATAGGGGTCTCCTGGATATGCCCAGAAGTGTGGTCACAAGTGAAAGAGGACCCATCTTAGGCATATCCCAGAGGGGTATACCTACCTTGTAGATGATAAGTTAGGAGCCATAATCATAAATGATGAGGGGAGAAGGGTGATGGCTCGCATAAGAGAGTTGTGCCAACAAGTTTTTCGGCACAACGTCATGGATCATTGGAAAAACATACCGGAGGGGAGCAAGGACTACATAGTAGCATCCTTGCATGAGGAGTTTCCAATACCAGCCGTATAGCAAATAGGTTTTCTACAGGCTAGATGATGGAGTGCATGCATGCATATATGTCACACAGACGATCGGACACACGCAATGCACTCAAGAGTGGGGCTCCAAAGCCCGAGTGGCTAGACGCAGATGACTGGCGCCGACTGAGGGAGGAGGCTATAGATTCTCTAGGATGTTGGAGATAGCAACGGAGGCGGTGAGGGCACGACTAGAGGCCGGAGTGGTCCATCATCTTGGGAGTGGCGACCACGAGACATATCTGGAGGACTTTGTAAGTTTTTCTTTTGTTTTGCTTGCTTATTTTTTTGCAATATCCTTTGTACTGACAATCGTGTTTCTAACTGTTAGTATTTTGTTTCCTTTGTAGCACTCCATTACAAATTGCGATCCGACCAACCTTGATATGTAGAGAGGCATGGTCTCAATGCATTGATCGACCGATTGTATGGACGTGGCGGCCCTATAAATCACTCATCTTTCTTGTCTCTAGTTACCATGTTTAATTAGAATGCATTATTGTATGGTGGACTGATGTGTAATTGTTTCTTTTTTGCAGAGTCCGTTCAATGCTCCTTTGAGGGGACGAGCTTTTGGATGGTGATGATCTATAGCTCGCCCTTGGATCCCTGGAGCTCACACACCCTTCTTTTTTGGTCACGTGATCTGTGTAGACATTTTCTATGTAGTAGTGATATCTTGCCATGATTGTATTAGTCACTTTTATTATGTGATCATGTATTTATTTCATGTATCATTGTTATGATTTAAGTATACTTTGTCTTTATTTACATGAGCATTGTACACAATGCAGAAACTATTTTGTATGGCCCGCCATAAATAAAAATTTCCCTGTTACCGTCACTATTAGCATCGCAAATTTACTGTACGCGTCATTATTGGCGTCGTTATTAGCATCGCAAAGTGTCATTATCAGCGTAATTATTTGCGCAATACTGATGCAAATAGCGACGCTGATAATGATGCTAATACCGATTGTTCTATGACGTCACTAATAACATGCTTTTTGCGACGATGGGGGCAAATTTTTTTATTTACATTTTCGTCGCTTTTAACGTCAGTATAAGGCCTATATCTTATAGTGAGAGATATTGTTTCATACAAAATATTATTTTTCACAAAAGAATTATTTGGTATAAATTATTGTTTCATAAGGCAGTTAAGACTTTATATTCACAATTAGGGATACTATGTGGATTATACAATTGTATTATATATATATAAATACAATGTGGATCTCCTCTCAATAAGTAATGTCAACCCAAAAGAAAGCATACCCTTTCTCAATGTTAGACAATTAGTATGTTTTTCATCTTGGAATCAAGGCTTAGTATTTTTATAATGGTATTCTTGATATACTTATCGTGTATGCTTGGCAAGAAAAGCTCTGAAGCTCTATGAATGCACCTCCAAAAACGTAAGGGTATCATGTGTCATCCATAGAGTAGTTCTCTTACTTGACCAAATATTAGCTAGCTTCATAGTATTACATTTGTAGAAGGGGGTTTCTCATGACATATTGAAAAAAACCATAAGTTAAGTTAGGCAAAGGAATCATTTATTTCTTTTAAACTTGTAAGTAAATTGTATTTTTATAGTGTTATAAATAAACTTAGTTAAGTGAACATAAGAAAGTTGATTGCTACTCTAATAAATCACAAAAGTTTTATGAACCTACAATTGGACAAGAAATAAATGAATGTAGGTTGTAGCTCTCTAGTACTAATGCATAGAAATAGTGTAATCTAGCTCTCTTTGCATCTTGCATATCAACTATGTTGAGATATCGAGCTCCACTCGTGATACGCCAGGGTGACCGTTGTGTATTTATGTCACCGACTTGTCAGTTGCAGACGTGGTTGGTTCACCGCCCATGAATAATAGCTACATGATAGCTATCCTTATCTACTCTAGTTCGTGGCTCAGTTAGTATGCCACCTTAGTTAGTTGAGTTTGGTTTTGAGACCCATATAGAGGGTTCTTCTATTTCTTTGTACTTGAGTTCTTTTGGCTTACACAACTAAGAAGAGGAAAACTATTTTCAGCCTCCACCCTTGTGTGTCTTCCCTCATTGTGCAAGCAAGAAAGCTTCAAGCGAGACTCCTTCCTTCTCTCCCACAATCTTGACATGGTATCAGAGCCTTGTTCGTGGTAAGGAGCTCAAGAAAGCAAGCCAAGCTCGCGGTGTTCTGGTAAGAGGAGCAGTGTTGCTTTCATTTTCTGTTTGGGAGCAGATCTCTGCAGGTAGCACAGCCGGAAAGTGCAAGAGTGCATTGTCTCAGGTTGAGACGCCCTTTGCGGTGAAGCAAGAGGGCAGTATATGGTGCGGGAAAGGGCTTTAGCCCTTGGCGACCCTGTTTTTTTTATTTGAGGCCATTTCGGGGCCTGTTTTGGAGGCGGAAGTTTTCTGCACGCACTCAGGAAAAGGCCCAGTTTTATGCAGGGCAGCCACTGTTCTACAAGTCGGTGAAAAGTTACTGTAAAAATTGCATTGTATGCTTGTGCGCAGAGACACTGGGAATTACAGAATCATCCGTGTTGCCTGTTGTTGCAAAATCGTCACTAGGAAGTGACTGTGTGGTCAAATACCACTTTCGCCAGTTTTGCAGATTTTCCCGTGTGAGGGTGAAGCTGTGGTTTTTGCAGTGACAGAATTTTTTCAGTCTTCTGTAATGGCATCTAATTCTCTTTCACAGATTGTCACTGAAAAGCTTGACAAGAACAACTTCCAAGCATGGAAGTTTAGAATGACAAATTTCCTTATGGGAAAAGGATATTGGGAATTTGTTGCAGGAAATGAAGAAGAACCAGTTCTTCCTAATGTTCCCAATCAACAGCAAATGCAGGCATTCAAAACATGGCATGAGAGAGCCAGGAAAGTTATGTATTGGCTGTCTATCAGTATTTCAGACTCTATGATTGTGCATATTCAGGATGCAAGTACGCCAAAGGAGGCATGGGATACTTTGTCAAAAATGTATAGCACAAATACTCAAGCCAGGAAAATGCAGCTCAAGCAAGAGTTGCATAATGTGCAAAGAGAAAATATGAGCATCAATGACTACCACATGAAGGTGAAGAAGATTGCAAATGCACTTGCTTCCATTGGGTCGCCAGTGGAAGATGATGATTTAGTTTCTGTGACCTTGAATGGTCTAGGAAAGGATTAGGCGCAGTTTCGGACATCCATTTCCGTCCGTGAAAGATTTCCTGATTTTGAGGAGTTGATTGCTCTTCTAATTTCTGAGGAGCAGAGAAATGGTGGTGCATCTTCTTCAGGAGGAACTTCAAAAGAAGCTGTCTTCTACTCAAATGCTGGAAGAGGTAGAGGCAGAGGTAGAGGAGGCCGATTTGGAGGCCGTGGCAGAAATCAGAATATGCAGCAGACTCAAGAAAACCAGTCCTATGGAGGAGGATGTGGTAACTCTAGAGGCAGGGGGAGCCAAAGAGGTCGTGGTGGATGGCAAAGAGGCCAAAATGCAAACAGTAATGTTGAATGCTACTATTGTGGTAAAATGGGTCATATGGCTAAAGACTGCTACAAAAAGCAGAATGACATCATGAATGGAAAACTGCAACAAGGAAATTATGCATCTTCTAGTAGACAGGGTGATGACAGAAATGAGCATCTGTTTATGGTGCAGCACATGAACAATTCTGTGACAAGTGCAGAAGAAAGCAACGATGTATGGTATGTTGACTCAGGTGCGTCAAACCACATGACAGGTCATGCAGAATGGATGGAGGATGCAAGGAAAATGGAAAAACCAGGATTTGTGGAGACTGGTGATGATACTGCACATCCTATTGTGCAGATTGAAAAATTTCCTTTGTCTATGCAGGATGGGAAAAAGAAATACCTCTCCGATGTATTTCATGTTCCGAATATCACCAAGAATCTGGTTTCTGTTGGTCAAATGGTTGAGCAGGGCTTGCAGGTCAGATTTAATCCTCATGGATGCTTTGTTGAGGATATGAAAAATAAAGGTCGCTTGATAGCAAAAGGAAAGAAGAAGGGCAGAATGTTTACATTGGATGCAGACATGTCTGAATTGAGTGTAGCAATGTTTGCACATGGGACCGGTGTAGTTGCAGATATTGATATCTGGCATAAACGCATTGGTCATGTTAATGTACAGCGACTTAAATCAATGCAGGCCCAAAATATTGTTGCAGGATTGCCCAAATTCAAGGTTGCAGAAATGAATAAGGTATGTGAAGCCTGTCAGTTTGGAAAACAGGCAAGGAAACCATTTCCTAGACATGTTCAAGAGAGTGAGAAGCCATTGGAATTAATCCACTCTGATGTGTGGACTACTAAAGCTGCATCTCTTGGAGGCTGTCATTATTTTGTCACTTTTATTGATGACTATAGCAGAAAAGTTTGGGTGTATTTTATGAAAAAGAAAAGTGAAGTTTTTGGGCATTTCAAAACCCTTAAAGCTATGGCTGAAAAAGAAACAGGTCTGCAAATAAAATGCCTAAGGTCAGATGGAGGGGGAGAGTACCTCTCAAATGAGTTTGCAAAGTTCTTGCAGGAGCATGGCATAAAGCATCAATATTCATGCAGTTATACCCCACAACAAAATGGAATTGCAGAAAGGAAAAACAGGCATATTGGAGAGGTATCTCGTGCCATGCTCAATGAGAAAGACTTGCCAGATTTTTATTGGGCTGAAGCAGTTGCTACAGCAGTCTACATAATGAATAGGACTCCAACTGCAGCAATACATGGAATGACTCCAGAGGAGAGGTATACTGGTAGGAAACCAGATATTTCTCATTTGAAAATTTTTGGTTGCATTGCCTATGTACATGTGCCAGATGAGCTGAGATCCAAGTTGGATCCAAAAGTTGAGAAGTGCATCTTTATTGGTTACTCTCTGCAGCAAAAAGGATATAGATGCTATAACCCTTCTACTCGTAAGTTTACAGTGAGCAGAGATGTTGTTTTTGATGAGATGAGTAGCTGGTATAAACCAGTAAATGTGATTGATGATGTAGATGCACAAAGTGGTAATGCTGCATAGAATTCACAGCAACAGTCACAAAATATTAGTGGACCTGGAGCGTCCTCTAGCAGTGGTTCACATTCTTCGCCATGGACAGGCAGATTGAGATCAGGAGAATCTTCTCAAAGTAATGCAGATAGTGGTATGCAGGTATCACGAAAAGGAAAAGAGAAGGTTGATCAGTCCATGTTTGATGTGAATGCAGGTCACTCTTATGTGGATGGTGAATCCAGTGGCTCAGAACAGAGCATTGATGATGAGTTGGGCATTCCTTCTATTGTTACACCTGGAGTAAGGAAGACCAGGGATGTTTTGAGAGCACCTGGGAGTGAACCTACTTTGCGCAGGTCTACGAGAGCTAGGTATCCTGTGGATAGGCTGAAATATGATGGATTTACAGCCATTCACTATGCATATATGGTCAAAGTGATACAGGAACCAGAACCCACTTCTTTTGAGGAAGCCATGGGAAAAGAAAAATGGGAGAAAGCCATGGATGAAGAAATGGATGCCTTGGAAGCAAATTCTACATGGGAATTGGTACCTTTGCCTAAAGGTAAAAATGCAATTGGCTGTAAGTGGGTTTATAAGGTGAAGCACAATGCAGATGGTTCTGTGAACAGATACAAGGCAAGATTAGTAGTCAAGGGGTATGCACAAACATATGGCATTGACTATGAAGAAACATTCAGTCCGGTTGCAAGGATGGCAATTGTAAGAGCAGTCATTGCTATGGCTGCATCAAAGGGATGGTCTTTACATCAGATGGATGTAAAGAATGCCTTCTTGCATGGTGATTTGCAAGAAGAGGTCTATATGGAGCAGCCACCAGGTTATGTGCATGTTGTTCATCCTGAGTTTGTTTACAGGTTGAAGAAAGCCTTGTATGGCTTGAAGCAAGCACCTAGAGCATGGTCTGACAAGATAGGACAGTATCTTGTCACTATTGGCTTTCAGATTTCCAAGGCAGATTTCTCACTTTATGTGAGAAAAACAGAGAAAGGTATTCTGCTACTTGTCATTTATGTTGATGATTTGATTATGACAGGTGACAGTGATGAAGATATCCTTCATGTGAAAATGCTATTGAAGCAGAAGTTTGAGATGAAGGATTTGGGAGAGCTGCGTTATTTCTTGGGCATTGAGGTGATTAGATCACCAAGTGGGATACAGCTCTTGCAAAGGCAGTATGGATTGGACATGCTGTCCAAATATGGGATGACAGGCTGTAACCCTATTTCAGTTCCTTTGGAGCAAAATGTGAAGTTGAGCACAGATGCAGGTGAGCTTCTGGAAGACCCTACTATGTACAGACGCATAGTAGGAAGTTTGATTTATATGACTATTACCAGGCCAGATTTGAGCTATGCTGTTGGATTGGTAAGTCAGTTTATGCAGGCTCCAAGGAAACCACATTTGGATGCGGCTAGACGCATACTCAGGTATGTGAAGTCCACATTGCAGTATGGACTATTTTATGAGACTGGGGTTCAGATACAGTTGCATGGATACACTGATGCTGATTGGGCTGGTAGTATTTCTGATAGACGATCTACCAGTGGATATGTGTTCTCTTTTGGGAGTGCTGCAGTCACTTGGAGCAGCAAGAAACAGCCTACAGTTGC
This sequence comes from Lygodium microphyllum, assembly GCF_053477565.2. Lineage (NCBI taxonomy): Eukaryota > Viridiplantae > Streptophyta > Polypodiopsida > Schizaeales > Lygodiaceae > Lygodium > Lygodium microphyllum. The sequence goes on from NC_141141.1 coordinate 138,069,470, forward strand.
CTTGTCGAGCACAGAGGCTGAGTACAGGGGTGCAGCAATGGCTGCATGTGAGGTAGCTTGGTTGCATAAGCTACTTTATGATATGCATCAGTCTACAGATGGACCAATTGTCATTTATTGTGACAACATGAGTAGTATACACTTGGCAAATAACCCAGTCTATCATGCTAGAACAAAGCACATTGAGGTGCATTATCACTATGTGCGAGAGAGGGTTTTACTAGGTCTTATTGATCTAGTTTATGTCAGCACAGAGGATCAGGTAGCTGACATATTCACGAAGGCATTGGGCGCAGAGAAGCTACGCAAGTTCAGAGACCTGCTTGGTGTGCAGGAATTGGGATTGAGCTCGAGGGGGAGTGTTGAGATATCGAGCTCCACTCGTGATACGCCAGGGTGACCGTTGTGTATTTATGTCACCGACTTGTCAGTTACAGACGTGGTTGGTTCACCGCCCATGAATAATAGCTACATGATAGATATCCTTATCTACTCTAGTTCGTGGCTCAGTTAGTATGCCACCTTAGTTAGTTGAGTTTGGTTTTGAGACCCATATAGAGGGTTCTTCTATTTCTTTGTACTTGAGTTCTTTTGGCTTACACAACTAAGAAGAGGAAAACTGTTTTCAGCCTCCACCCTTGTGTGTCTTCCCCCATTGTGCAAGCAAGAAAGCTTCAAGCGAGACTCCTTCCTTCTCTCCCACAATCTTGACAAACTAGTGGCTCCTTTGATGAAGATGACATAGATGGTGAAGGTAATGGCCGCCTTTGCCTCTTGGATATCAATTAATGGCTCCTTTGATGAAGGTGAAGTAGGAGGTGAAGGTAGTGGTGGTTTAGATAACATTGTGGAGAATTAGATTTAGTTTGTTAGATTAACCCATAAGTCATTATATTGCCATAATGTGTGTGACAGCATGTTAGATTAGTGAATTAGTGATTTAGTAGTCGTAGTAGTTACAACACATTCCTTTTATAGTGCTAGTTGAATTAATAGTTAATTTTGTAATTAGCATTAGTCTATTGGTAATTAGTAAGTTTACTAGTTAAACTTTTACTAGTTTGTGTTAGTTTAATTAGCAGTTAATCTAGTTGGTTAACGTTAGTTTTAGTATTTTTAGTTGTTTGCTTTGCATTCCCAAGAGTCAATCAACATGAGTTTGTATGCATCATTCCATGGAATAGTAACTAGCTTCTAGAAAGAACAACAGCATTCACAGCACATGGCTAGTCTACAACGGTCTCATTTGCATGGCTAGTCTACAATGGTCTCATTTACATGTAGTCCATAGCTCTCAATTTTGAAAAAGAAAGTATAGTTTCTTCATTGCTTGAATTATCTATGGCTTTCAAATATTTGAACATTATCTAGATTCATATTTTCGTATACTCAATGAAATGTTCAATATCCTTCAACAATGTTGCTTGTTTTTCAACATACATGACATGTATATCTTGCCTTCATTTGATTTTTCCATATTATAAAACCATCATAATTTCTAAATTATATTTTATGATCAACTTTGATTTTCAAGAAAAAAAAATTAAAGTATAATCCTCCAATTTACTTAAAGACAAGCACTTACACATTAGAAAAACAAACACAATATCACTACCTAAACCTAGCTACATGTGTCAATGTAGTTTCTTAAGAAAGCGTGAACTCAACATATTACCTAGATCCTTCATCTCAAACTTTCGTTTCAAAAGGCCTTTGACATTATCAATCCCACTAATAATATCACTTGTAATAATGAAGATACACATAGAGGACTATGATGACCAAACTAGCATCACCCTTTCTCATATTTGAAGTAATTGATCTACATTAGAAACATGAAATCCAATGTTCACAAGATACTATTTGATCTTGTCACACTAGGCTCTAGGTGCTTGTTTTAGCCCATAGAGTGCCTTCTTGAACCTGTACACGTATGTAGGATACTCTAAATCTTCATAATCTACTAGCTACTACATATACACCTCTTCTTACAAATCATAATGAAGGCATTTTTCACATCCATTTGTCGTTAACTCCAACCTTTTGCAACCACTACCAAAGCTATCACATATCTCATAATTGTCATCTTAGCAACTAGACTAAATATCTCTTCATAACCTTTGCAATATGTTTGTGCATGGCCTTTTGCAACCAAACTTGTGTTATACCTAGTAATAGAACCATCTACATTATAATTTATTTTATGCATCCACTTACAACCAATAGCTTTTCCCAAGCAGTCCACCTTATAGAACATGTAAGATACCATGTAAGTTCAAAAGAAATGGTATTATATTTAGTAAAATTTACAAGATTATATTTACAAAATGAATGTTTGAATTATAATTTGAAAAAAAATTGTAAGTTTAGTAAAGTAAAAGGGATCATTTTAAGGTCTTATAGAATGTAAAGAAATGTTATTTTTTAATATCCTTTGAATGCACATTATATAGATAATTTCTTATAGGTGAACCCTCTAGGTAGCTTGGATAGTGGCTCGACAATGGTACTAGATCCCAAGTCTTAGCCTCTAATGTAGCCATCTCCTCATCCATTGTTGTATCTGAATCGGCATGACCAACATCCTCCTCAAAACAAGTGGACTCAACACCCTCAACTATCTTTACCATAGAAGCATAATGGTGAGTTGCATAACCCTCAAAACCAAACCTGCTAACATGTTATCTCACTCTCTTGGATGTGCATACCATTGGATCACTCACTAAAGTCTTTACATTACCATGTGCTCCCTGTACACTTATTCTCCTAACTAAAGGAATATCAAGATCATCATCTAGACTCCCTAAGCCACTCAAGTCTCTATTAAGAACTGCATAACTAGTAGATCCATTATTACCATCTAACACTTTCTTATTTTCTTTGTCATTACCTCAACACTAGTAGATACACTTAAAGATATACGGCTACTCCTTAGTCTAATAGACCAAGGACTCACTGTAAATCTACTATCATATAATATCTCTGGTCCACTAAGAGTCCGTTATTCTTTCTTTTCTATTTGCATATCACTATCACAATCATCAACATCATCCAATGCATCTCCACTAGATGCATAGCAACTACTCATCTTATAAAAAATAACTTCCTTGCTTATCCAAAACTCATCACTAATAAGGTTATAACAATGATACCCTTTCTACTTAGTGTTCAATGAAAATATATTTTTCAGCCCTTGGGCTTAATTTATTTCTTAACACATAAGGTAAATCAACATATGTAATACAACCAAATACTTTTAAGTGTGATACATCAAGTTTCTTACATGTAAAACATTCTTTAGGAGTCATATCATAAATCCCAGCTATGGAAGACTTGCTCATAATATAAATAGTAGTATGAACAATCTTAGACAAAAAATTATTGGGCATACTTTTTCCAACCATTAGGAGAAATATGGACTCTGTTTTTTGTCCCTTAAGGAGTGAATAAACAAATATAGACCTAACCAATGAGAGAGTTGGGATTCTAGATTCATGTAACATGAATCTTCTAGCCATATCTTGGCCCAAATCTTCCCTCAACAATAAAATAAAGGGAAATGTGGAGAATATGATGCTGACACTTCCTAGAAGTTTGTGACTCGAATTATCATTGTCTTATTTTTTTTATGTTTGAATTTTCATTTCTCCCCTTTTCATTTCCCTCTCTTTCTTAGGCAAAACTCAAATTTATCATATCTCTTTCCCCGCTTCTTCTTTCCTGACGAAATTTTACAGTCTCACTGTTGCTTGCCCTATTTGTAACCCTGTGAAATTTCATTTCCTCTACAAAAACACAGAGTGAGTTTCACATGTTTTATAAGAGCAGAGCTTGTTCTACCAAAGCCTTAAGATTTTATTCACAAAACTTTACAGGTATATTGTTCTCTTCCATGGATGTTCTATGGTAAAGTTTTATCTCATTTGGACAAAACCTGTGCAAGTTATGTGCATTCTCTAACATGTAATTTCTTTTGTTTTGGTACTCTAGGAGTCTCTTATAGTTAAGAACAATTATCTTTTGAACACAACTTCTTCTTCAACATCTTATGGTTTCTTTGTAAACAAAGTTACATGTATATTGTCTTTTTTTTTCGCTGCTCCTCCATAGTTAAATTTCATCTCGTTTGGACAAAATGTATACAAGATATATACATGCTGAGCTTTCCTTTGATTTTTTACTCCAAGATTCTTCGAGGGTGGAGAATAATGATTTTTTTAGAACTCAACTTCTTCAACATCTTTGGGCTTCTTTGCAAAGAGAGCCATAAGTATATTGCCACTTTTTTCTATTGCTCCATGGTTAAGTTTCAACTCATTTGTACAAAGCCTATGTAAGTTATATGTATGCTTTGACTTGATATTTCTTTTGTTTTTGTACTCTAGGAATTTGTCAGTGAAGAAACAATGGTCTTATTATAAGTCAACTTCTTGTTCAACATCTCTGGGCTTCTTTGTGAAGAGAATTATAGGTATAATGTTTTTTTTAATTGCTCGATTTCAATTTCATTTCGTTTGGAGAGAACATTTGAAAATTATACACGTGCTGATAGGTAACTTTTCTATTTGGTTATTATAGATGTCTTCACATGAAGGAAAAACATCAGTAACATACTTGTAGTCAGGAGGTCTTCAATAGGAAAGATAGTGGCAGTAATTGGATTTGTGATAAGTATTATAAGTTGGATTGGATTTTGATGCACCTAAGTACTCGAGGGAGTTTCAAGGTCATGCATAAGGATGTTGCAAACCCTAGCAAACATTGGAAAGGTAGAATTCTAGAGTTCAAAAAAGTATTTAATGGAACAAGTACAGTAACAGAAGTGTTGATCCAACATGTTTATACGCACAAACAAATCTCTGTACACGATAAGAACTACATTGCAAACTAGAAACAAAACAGTAAGTTTTTAAATTTTATCATTGTTTATTCCTTTGCATCAAAGTTGTTTTTAAAAATCTTTGTAGTGTTCTAATTCAATCTTGTTTTACTGATAGCTCTATATCCATTAACTTTTCATGAATGGCAGAATGTGGAATGTTTGAGTAGCAAGATACATGTTTGGTATGAAGACATAGGTTCTTTGATCTATGATAGTAACTCTGCAAGTCAACTTGCAACTCAAAATATCTTTTTTTATCATTCATTGTATGTAGTAGAAAGCCAGAGGTTATAGCATGTCCCATTGCCACCACTATCTAGTGGTGAATGGTGGATTGGTAGCTTAGAGTTGTCAAGAGCATGTAAGTCCAAGATAAAATCTGATATGAATAGTACTATGAAATCCATCACAAGCTCCAAAGATGTGCATCCTAGTTTGTTTATTCCATTCTCATTGTTTGCACATTTGTTTGGTTCATGTGATGTTCTAAAAAAAACAAAGATTACTTATCAATGCAAGTATCCATCCAAGGAATGGATGAGTTAGCTATTGGGTGAGTCTTGGCAAGTCAAAAGAATGCATTTTGATTAGACGATTGAGTGCAGGGTGAACCAATCTAATCTCACATTCAGGTAAATCTTTTTTACTACTTTGAATACCTTGATTTAATTGACATAGGTATCGCTTAGATAAATTGTTGTGTTATTCGCATTAACTTACCATTATTTTTGTTTTTATTACATGTATTTCATCGCTAGATCACAAACTTTGTGCATTCGATTTCGATATAGAAGATGACGACTTTTGCAAGGGGAGTGGATCAGCTTGGATCAAGATACCCAAGATGAGACACATACAGCTCTCATAGATGTGGTTATCTTATGGAATGGTCATAATCCTTTTGTGGTCAGCACACAGAAAGCCATTGGCCCGTTTCTTTTCTGAGACAAGAAATCCAATTAATGTCCAATGAGCCCATCTACAACTTCTATTTCAAGTTAGATAATAGAAAAGTTAGGATTCGTAGTGAGCAATCCATGACATGTAAACAATGTGCTTCTCCACATATCCTTGAGATAGTGAAATCCTTGTAATTTTTTTAAATAAAGAACATATATAAATTTTTTTTAAACTTCTGAGTACTTTCAATTTAGATAATCTTACTTTACTGTGATCCAAGCATGAGATAATACATACTATAATTAGTCAATCGTGTTGGTTAAAATCATAATTAAAATTGTAGGTTGGAGTTCTATAATCTATATAATATTGTCTTTGCATAATGATATATTGTAGCTCATCTCTTCTCCTTATTTCGTTAAATTAAATATTAAATTGGATCCAAGGGATTTTGAAGGTCTTTTAGATTTCTTTTCTTAAAAATTGTCTATATTTTCTATAGTTGGACTTGAATATACTTAGCGATCCAAGTATATTCGAGAATATAATAATGTAGAACGAAGCATTTGTCTGAATGACTAATTTTAATGGTTACGCTAAAGTATTGAAATAAAGAAACTGAGGTAAGAGTTTTAATTTGAAACTTTAGGGTTAAAAAAGAATCTTTATTTAAAACCCTAGATACATAAAAGCTATAACTCCAAACTCATTTTCACTTTCATTCTCTACTTCCCTACACTAGTGATCTCCTTCCTTCTCTCTTTGTGTGCCATGGCTACCACTCTCGCCTTTGCCGCATGGATTAGCTCCACATGCTATGCACACATAGGAGACCAGATATACCCTAGGTTCTCATGACCTTGAGTCTAGAGAGCTCGATTTACATCGTAGGCCCTAACTCTAGTATAGTAGCATCCTTTTGTGATGTGGCAAACCCTCTCACCTGCTCTATTCCGGACTCTTCTCTCAAATGGGTCCCCATAGATTTCTTCTTTAGTTTATGTGCTAGATCAAACCATGCAAAGGTAATAAATCAATCCCTCGTGTATGTGGGGCAGCATCTCTGCGCTAGAGTAGTGCCCACCTCATCCCATAACCACACCACGATGGATCTCATTGAGCGCGATACAGCATTGGTCATATATGTTTTGTGCACTGAGGTGCAAGAGGACAGTGAGGAAGACATCGATACACTCTCTCGGCTGCAGCTAGAGTATTTTGAGAGAGAGCTTGAGGAGATCACACTCGATCTGAGAGTAGATGTAGCACAAAGCTTAGCCATTGTGCACCCATCTCCTTGCCCTGATGAGACACCGACAAGCAATGAGCCACCCCTCACTTCTCTCCATACTGTCATCATCGAGGAGGTGGAATACTCGCCTATGCAGGATATACTAGAAATTTTAGAGCTAAGAGAATAAGAACTATATTGTATCATGGTGCATGATGCATCTGATGATTTTATTGATTTTGATATACAAGATGACCCAGCACATGTTGATGAGGTGGCTCGATATGATGGCACAAGTGTCGATGACATCTCTGCCATTTTGAGCATCCAAGAGCAGATTGAGAATGCGGCACTATGGTATGAGATCTCAAATGAGGAGTTCGAGCAGTTGCAAGAAAGCATTTTTGGACCTCGAACCGACTACATAGTACCTTCCCAAGAGAGAGACGAGGGTGGCCTAGCTGCAGGAGTAAACCTAGATGCTCCATTGCATTAGTAGATACATGATGCAGAGAAGGTAATGTTATCAGATTAATGTTATCGAATTCGTGCAAAAATATACCAATAGGGCCTTAGGGCATCAGAAGCATGCATAAAAAATATAGAGATTCAAACCTCCAAATGCGAGCCTTTGTCCAAGGCCCGATCTTGGCAAAATCTTTTCTACATGCTCCTGATGCCCTAGAGGCCCTATTGGTAAATCTTTACATGAATCTGATGTATATATCTTTAGCACACTCCATGCATAGTGAGTCTAACACAATGAGTTTGACACTGAACTTGTGTGATGCAGGACATTGTCTATATAGATGAATTTTCATCTAGCCAAGGTGGCCGATCTGGTAGCTAAGGAAGGGTGCAGGACTCGGCATTGAAGGAGTATATCAGCCATCTTGTGAGTGACATTATTGTATTTCATAAGACATGCTCTCTGATTTTCGCTGAGAACTTCTCGAAGTTGAGGGCACTAATGAAAGGCTAGGCCCTTCAAGACCATCCCAATGAACTCTAGCTTGGAGAAAGTAGTGTTGCTTTGATGTTCAAAGCTCCTCTACTTATTTTCTAGTACTAGGTTTGGGCCACCTTTTTCCATGGTAGCCCGTGGCATGGTTGCTGGTGTTGAAGACCCCAATGTCATTTGGTAGGAACTACTAGGGCAAAATGTGTTGCTGCCTATGATTAAGAATAGCTTTGACTATGGGGAGTGTAGCTCAAAGAAGCCTAGGAGAGAGTAGATATACTTAGTGCCAAATGATATCTCATCACCAATGTAATGTAATTTGTAATCTTCTCTTGAAGTAATGAAAACCGATATTTTTTGGATTTGCATGCAATATAGTTTGGCATACGTGACGTTTATTATTGTTTTTTACTTGAATGTTACTTTTATTTATTGGATTTATACGCAACATGATTCGTACCCTAATTTTAATACGTAGTGCTTTATCGAGTTTGTGCACAACATGTATTCGTTTGAACTCATGTAATGATAACTCAAAGACATAAATAAAATAAATAACAAGCGACTAAACAAAAATAAGACGCGCTAAAAAGTTTGTATTCATATTCATAACATTTTACATGGGATCCATTACAACCAAGGTTTTACAAAATCTCTTTGGAAGTTAAATTTCGTATATGTTTTGGTAGTATACCCCTATCTTTGTTGATCTCTGTGAGGAATATCCTTCCATCGTCAGAAGAACCTCACTATCTGCAAATCCCTATCGGTGACGGTGACTCTCCTTACATGTACTGCTGCATAGACCGAGTCTCCAAACAAGTCGATAAGGTAAGCTTCGACATCTTCCTGTAGTGCAAGGAGGGCTTGGGCAGTCCAAAGATCAGGTTGTTACAAGTGTGATCCGTCTGGGAAGTGTCCCATGCTATTTTTAATGAGTATGCCATCTATAATCTCACGCACTAGCTTCTAGAATGGAGCCTTTGGAATCAGGAGGTGCATGATCTTCTAGTAATGGTAGATCTCACGAAGAGCCACTATGTCTTACTTCCATCAACTCTTGCGATGCTAGCATGGTGGTGGTGGTGGAGCTGGGGGTGGTGGCCTGTGAATAGGATTTCCAGGGGATGTCTCTAGGCCGTGTCTCCGAGCCGCTTGCTTGGTGCGTGCCATGTATTTTAGGAGAGAAAACTCAAAACTCAAAAGTGAAATGTATAAAATGAGGTGAGACTTTAAACTTATAGAAAAAAATTTTTAAAAATCCTTAAACCTGAATTAATGAATCTAGGCTTTGGAAAAATATGACCAATGATCCAATTGTCGTGAAATTTTACATGTGGACTCCTCTAGGAAACATCAACTACCCAAAAATAATTTGGCCTCGTCAAAAGTCTCTAAGACACTTGTTCGAAGGCAGTGTCTAGGACCCTATTTGCAAGCCTTCGAACAGTTGTCTAGGGCCATGAATCTAGCTAAAAACATAGATCCAATTACAAGGTAGCTTCACAAAGCATATTGTTGACATTAAGATTAAATGCATCCTTGTTGTTGCGGATCCTACGAACAAGAACCATATCTATGGGGTTAATAGTGATACATTGGGCATGAATGGCTAAAAGTTGACAATCACCCATTAGATCAATCAAGTAACTTTCAGCTGCTTCTTGGAGAGCAAGCAAGGCTTGGCTTGACCATCGCCCCACATTCCTTGCTTGGTTCCTTGAAAAGAACTTGTGATGATGCCCTAACTACAGATCTTGCACTATTTCTCGCACCAACCTAGAGAATGGTGCCTTAAGTTGGCACTCTTCTAGAATTTCCTTATCTCACATAGTGCAGTTGTGCCTGGTCTCCATCTTCACTTCTTTTGTGTTGGAGGGCATGTATTACCAGCTGGAGTAGTAGTGGGAGGTGGAGCAACTAGAGCATGTGGACCACCATTTCTAAACAATGGCGGACCATCATTATTGACCACATTAGAGCCACTATTGTTGGTTACAGTAGTGCCACTATTATAAGCTATAGTAGAGTCATTGTTGTCGGTCACCAATGGACCTTTGTCACTCACAGTACGCCCCCTAGATTCAGAAGAGTATTGAGATCTTACTCTTGCAAGTTCCTTCTTGATAGGAAGCTTGGAGCGTGCCATGGTTGTGATGATGAAGGATAGAAAGGTGGAGGGTAGAGTGAAGAGTAATTATCATTTACATTACTTTGAAACTTATTGTGGTGTAAATGAACTTTAAAATTATCATTTCATTTCATTTCTCCACCCCATCACTGCCTCTCTCTGTCTCCTACCACCCCCCCCCCCCCATGCCCCTCTCTATCTAGGCTAGTGAATGTTTCAAGGTTTGGAATTTTCATATCTTTGTCTTAGGATTTTGAAATCGACTTTTCATAATTAAAAAACATAATTCAAAATCAACTTTGAAAAACATTGTTAAAGATAGGATTTTTGATGTGTCATATCTTGGCTGTCTATGCTCTCTCATAGACTCTAAATGCATCAAAAGTATTATCTTTATCTAGGTCTCCATTTCTTGCCATCTCTCTCTTGGGTTGCCAACCATTCTGTGTGGCATTGTCTAGCTGTGTTGTTTTCATATCTTGCTTTTCTCACTTCATATATTTCCCTACTTATAAATTCTGCTTGAGAGGTTTTGGACTTCTTTTCTTTTTCCTCGTATTGTATCTCTAATCTCCTATACCACCATTGTAATAATTGCCTCATAGAATTGGAATCATTGATGCCACCTCCATGATTAGTTGCCTTTTGAAACACATAGCAAGCTTGCTAATGAGATCGTTTCATGCCTTGAGTTAACCATCTGCCAAACTTCCTTGATCTGCAAAGTATGGACCATGTACTTCAAGTATATGTTGCACAAGAAGAGAGATTAGAAACACAAACTAATTCAAAATGATGGTATTTTTTTGTAATGGTGACAATACTGGCCATGTAGTGTGTTATACTATTTCTAGTCCATGCCTCCACCATGGACTTATGAAATTTAGCAATTGTCTCTTTAAATGTATTGGGATCACCATCCTTGAACCTTAACTTTTGTAAAAGAGTTGCTAATCTATCTAGATGTATCCACACTTTTGCCTTTGCAATCCTTGTTCGTCCCCCATTGCTCCAATCCGGAACAACACGGTGCAACTTTTTCCATGATTCACACTTTTTTAGTTTTTTTACAAGTACATTGCCTTCCTCATCTCGAGGTGGAGATATAAATTTCCTAGCCTTGGGTCCACAAAAGCATGGCTTACAAGGGATATCTCCACTCTTTCCTGAAATTTTATCATCCTTTTTTTATTTCTACTTGGCCCCCGTGCAATCCAACTTTAGCAAGGACTCGTTCTACCTTCTTGCATGTAGCATCAACTTCTGACATACGCTGCATCTTGTATGCAAAGCATATATATTCATATACCAGCTTCTCAATTATTCTCACTAAACAATGCAATGTGTAAAAGTGAACCCTTGTTAGTGATATTTCCAAAATAGGGCGCCAGTTTGGATCCACTGGAACTATCATTCCATTTCTCATGACTTTTTGATCACATGTTCACCTTGTTGTCCTACCTTGGCAAGCCATTCTTTCTTTCCATATTTCCCTTTCTTCCTAGTTTACATGCAGTATATGCATGGAAATTTTGCATTCGATGCATTTGATAAACCAAATATACACTTCAATGTTTTTAAATCACCTGCAAGATGCCATTCAACTTGATAGTCCCCAAGCCCCTCGACGTGTGAAATTGCTCCATTATTTTGATGTTAAATAACACTGGGTATATTAGTGAGGTTTTAAAAAAACTTTAAGTACTTCATGGTTTTCCTTTGGTACTTTAAATGCTGCAAGCCACCATATTTCATTCTTTGACTATACACTGAAGTATAAATGATGGTTTTCATCAATGTTGGGATCCAATGCTCGATTCATAAGTGTTATACTTACATGTTCAAGTTTTTTCCCCTTAATAATCTCACTCTCATCAAGTTTGAGGACACTTAAGCTTGCCTCTACATTCTTCCATAGCCATATTGTAGAACTTGACCATAGCAATCTCAACCCTACATATATCCAATACAAAGTTGTTGGATGCATTCAATACAAATGCAACTTCTTTGGAACCATACTTCAATACGTGTGTATTTTCTAGATGCGTTGGCTCACCAGTTAGTTCTAAAACTTTCTCGTTTAATTGTTTTTTACCCTTCTTCACGTGAAATGGTTTTGGCAGAGGCATTACTCGCTTAATTTTGAATCCTTGCTTAAATCATGTATCCAATTTTTGATAGAGCATACTATATGACTCACAACTCATTCCCACCTTGTCACATAATCCCTGAGCATCTATAGCAGTAAACAAGTTTCTCACATCCCTAAGATATTCACTTGCAACACCATCTACAACGTCCCTAAATTTATGATTTTCCAATGCATTTTTGACCATATCCTTGCTTAGGACTCTGGCAATAGTATCATTCTCTGCATGAGGGAACATATTTCTCATTGTAGCAGATTAAGCATATATCCGTCTATGATATTGTCCACTTCCTTTGGTTAATTGGTGAATTGGTTTAACTAATTGGATGTGCTGATGTGCTTCTTTGATTTTTAAAGTGGGCCCAATCTCCAAACTTTTTGTGAGCTTCCTCTTTATGTTTCGATTCTCCTTCTCCAAATCCATAACTTTAGGCTGTAACTCCATATTTTTCACGTGTGTAGCATGCATAGCATCTTGAATGACAGACATTGCTTGTTATAGGCTCTTGTTCTCCCTATCCTTCTCAACCAATAATCTATCATTTTCCATCAAAGATTGCATATTCGCTTGTAATCTTGTCTGCATATTTGTCAAGGCTTTATGAACCCCAGCTAATCCTTGTGTGACAAGTCTGCATGTGTATCCATACAATCCTTCATTGCCTTCACAAACGAACTTTACAAATGATAAAGCCCTTCAAATTGTAGTGGCATTTGAGTGAATGGATTGGGTGGATAAATGCACCCATCAACCCAAAGGTCCATGTTGTTTTTCCTTGCATTTCTTTCTTATTGCATCCTCTATCTCATTGCATCATCCCTTTCTACAATTCTTTTAAACATTGGTGCATATTCATCCTCCAATTGAAAGTGAATATATTTCTTTCTCTTGGTACGTTGTGCACCGGCATCCTATAAAGAAAAATGTATGCCAATTTTAACTTGGATTAACATTCAAATCACACAATTACACCCCTTTGATTCACTATATCTGTGTTCTTTTTTACCCAATTGGATCTTGTCTCTTTCTCTTGATTTCGGTCATGATAGACCGTAATCAATCCCTTATCTGCCTGTAATCTTAGCTTTTAATCTACCTCTAATAAACATCCAATCTTATCTTCTATTCTATCCAAAATACACACACACACACACACACACACACTCTCTCTCTCTCTCTCTCTCTCTCTCTCTCTCTCTCTCTCTCTCTCTCAAAATTGATCAAAGACATTTAAATACATTTATACATAAGCTTGGCTAATGGAGAGCAATAACATCATATTATCTTCTATCCTAATTCTCTCTGTCACTCTATCACTTATTTTCTTAGTTCATGCATCTCACACAGTCATCTCTCTTCCTCTCTCTCTCTCTCTCTCTCTCTCTCTCTCTCTCTCTCTCTCTCTCTCTCTCTCTCTCTCTCTCTCTCTCTCTCTCTCTCTCTCTGAATTGACACTTAAGGATTAAACAACAACTATGAAGAATAATAACATCATAGAGATTAAAAAAATAAAGATACCTCCCTTATCACTTAATTTCTTGTAGTACAGAGTGTTCAAGATGAAGATATCTTATAGCATAGTACTGAAGAGGGAGATTGCTTGTAGCAGGGTAGAGAGTGTTATAGATAGAGATTATTTGATTTCAGAAAATGCTATCAAAACCACTCTTGAGATTGCTTGTGGTAGGGCAGAGAGTGTTGTAGATAGTATTGAGTGTTGCTTCAAAAGAATTTGTATGCAAGAAACCATATTTTGGAGGGAAGGAGAGGAGTACACAAAATTTCGAACAAAACTAGAGCTTTGGAAGAAAATGAAGAAATGCCCACAAATAGGCATATACTTATCCAAAAACTATAAAAATTTACAAGGAAACTCTAGAGTCAAAAAGGTGTCTATGGGTAAAAAATAATCTTAAAATATGATGTGTACGTCATTTTATACTTTTTTAACCTCTGACCTTTTAAGAAGCAAGAATAAAAATGATTCTAATATATTTTCATGTTGGAAAGTCATGAGGGCATTAAAGAGTCGTATATTAATGATTGGCTCTTTTTAGAGAAAATAGAATTGTATTTTTTTAATTATGAGGATTTTGAGAAAAAGTGACATTATCCTACAGTTTGAGAATAAAATAATAGGTGAAATCTATTGAAAATATAAATACAAGATTTGCTTGATTGTAGAAAATCTCTTATTCTAATATTATTTTGGAATCTCTTTTTAGAGAGAGAGAGACAGAGGTGAGAGGAACCCCTTAAGGGGCAAAAAAGAGAGTCCATATTTCTCCTAATGCCATCAATGCACGTGCAACTTCCGTAATATATCTATTTTTCCTTTTTGTAACCCCATTTTTTTGTGATTTAGACACACATGTAAACTATCATTTTATTTATGAGGCCTCAAAAAATCAGTGAACTCATTAGAGAGGTATTCTCCCTCTCCAGGCAACCTCGAGCACTTAACTTTCAATCATGTTTCTATTTCAACAATAGCTTTAAAAATTTTGAAGTGTTTAAACACTTCACTCTTTTCCTTCATGAAATATACCCAGAGTTTCCTAGAGCAATCATCAATGAAAGTAATAAAAACTTATTTCCAGTAAGAGATACATTCTAGGTAGGGTCCAAAAAATCTATATGTACAACATTAAGTATATCCTTGCTTACATCTCTATCATGGGAAAATGATTTTCTTGCCTACTTCCCAATTTATATGCTTCACAAATATTATGTAGTTATGCAATTCCGAATGTAGAAAAACCTATAACCATCCCTTTCCATTGCATTAATTTTAGCCTTTGCAGATTTACAAAAATTCACACATGCAGACTTTATAAATCATGCATCTCTCAAAACCATTCATTATGGCTTGACATATGATTAGATGCACTTGAATCAACATACCATACATCATCCCATATTCCCTACCTTATAGTAACATTCATCATATGTTGTATGATAAAGCACTGATTTTTGTCATCATTCTATCTTAAAGATGATGTATAGTATCCTTACTACAACTTGCCACTATGAATGTATCCTTGTTATCAAAACACTAGGCTATAGTGTGACATGTTTTTCTATACTAGTGACAAATGATACCAGAATTGCTAGAATCTTTATTCTACCATTTATCTCTTCCTCTACAAATCCCTTTGCCTCTGGAATTATCATGACCTCTTGAAATCTATATGTCACCAAACTTTTGATTTAACTTGTTTTGATGGTTACCACTAGCACGATCCATACCATGGAATCTTAAAGAGGATTTGTCACGTCCCCTTCCTAAACATGAGTAAAATGCTTGAAGCAATTCAGCACTTCTTTCATATGCATGCATGTTGATCTCTTCAATTATCATAAGAGAGACCAACTCATTAAAATATGGAAATAGCTTACATACATATATAAAAATAACAATATATTCTCAAGCCTTCTCATTATTAAGGCCACCCAAAGTAGATGAAACCAAATCATCATTATTAGGCATTACATCTACTAAGGCATTCACAATTCTCCTCTGACATCTTTAAAATATATATATTTATAATCATCCTCCCTTTGTTGAAGGTATGCTTGAGTTGAATTTTCCATGTCTTTGTATTTACTCAAAATATATTCTCAAAGGTTATCCAAATTGCATGTGAATTTTCTACATTTTTTATATGTTCTAGCATAGCTTTATTAATGATTGTAGACAATCAACACATTAACTTTTTGTCTTTTGCATTCCATTCTTTCCACATCTTTAATTCTTTGAAGTCGCAATATTACTTAGCTTTGGTTCCTTTTATTCACATGAAACAAACTCATAGAGGTCTTTTCCAATAAGGAAGTTTATCATATGAAAATTTCTATGATGGGTGTGGGAGCTTTCGCTCGACCACCAAGACCCACGGATCACTTATTACTCAAGTGTTTCAAGCCGAATGTCAATGGCTCTATCTCACATAGCTGTACGTACTCTCAAGCATATGAGTGTAGTGAGCTTATCTCAATGCTCGATTGAGTACCCTTCTCGCTCAAGCATCCCGATAGCTCCATGATCCGAGATGTGGACTCAAGCAACCTCAATCCTCAACCTTCAAGCTCCATGCTCCATAGCTGCACATGTGAGACAAAGAAGAGAAGAGAAGAGAAGAAGATGGAGAGATTCTCCACCATGGTCCCTCACCCTTACACATTCACTTTCTCACACTCTCACACACACTCTCTCTCTCAAGCACAAGCACAAGCACAAGTAAGTAAGAAGAAGAAGAAGAAGAAGAAGAAGAAGAAGAAGAAGAGAGCCACTTTTGCAACACACTAAGAATGAGTTTCTCTATTCACTTTTTGGCTTTTATACATGCCCTTATCCCTTTGGGCACCCATCCCCTTTTTTGCATGCCCGGCCATCATGCTAAGGTCCTATTTTCCTATTCCCTTTTATTTATATTATACCTTCACCTATGCCCATCTACTATTTACAGCTTGCATAGGAGGGAACCTGGTGCTCTTTTACAATTTTAAAATGCGCATTTACATTTGCCTCAACTTTTAAGGTTATCATTGTGCTTTTAGACTTTTCTCCTTTTATCCTTTTGTTGGGTTGCATTTTTTTATTTGCTCTGCATTTTTAAATGCTCCTAATTTTTCTTTTTCTTCCTTTTTCTCAGTCTTGTACTGGGATTAACATTACTCTCCTCCTAGTGGAGTGCCAATTCCATGGCACTTACAGAACTTTGTTGATAAGGGAGAGAGTAATTGAAGGGTGGTCATGTGAGTCGATGATAGGGTGTTTCTAGGGATTGGACATGGGAGAGAAGTGTGTCAAAATGGTTGAGGTTGTGGAGACCAAGAGTATATTGAGTGGGTGTGATGGGAATCTCCAAAGTCAGTGGTTAGGCATGGGTTGTCAAATTCACTTGAGAAAGAAAAGACAGTGTATTACTTGGGGGGTGTGCCTACCTTACCATGTAGTGCATTGTGTCTATGTGTGCCAGTGGAACTGGGAGTTAAGGTGAACTGCAGGAAAGCCCGGGGTATTGTCCCACACTTGAGGACCCAGTTTGTGTAGAGGAAAAGTGTGGTGGGTGTAGTCTAGGGATACATGTTTAACCATAGGTGAGTGTGACTTCCCTAGGTGTGTTGTGCCCCTGACGTATCCTAAGCGTAAAGTGGGAAGAAAAAGGGCTAGGGGGTTAGAGATGGAGCTGATCGGCCAAGGCCACTGGATGCACCTAACTTGAGGACCCTTAGGTATAGTGATTGTGGCACTCATCAAGTGAGGTGTGTTTTCCTACTTTCTACTTGATTTTCTTTTCTTTCTTTTCTCTTTTCTTTTCCTCTTTTTCTCTTTTCTTTCTCTTTTTTTCGTTTTATTTTTCTTTTTATCTTTTTATTTTTTTTATGGACACGAGGAACTAGTTCTCGTATTCCTAGTTGTGGGATGAAGAGGTTGAGGGACTTGAGGGACTTACTAAGGAAGTTCTTGCTCTACGTGTAGTTCTTTAGATTCATATGTACATTTGGAGGGGTTATTGATAAAAATGGATACTTAAACTACAAGATACATGCCTCTTACCAATGTTCAAAGTGACATACATGTTCATTTCAAAAATTGTCCCTATGGTCACTAAAAGCATTGATATAAACATCTCTACAAAACATCACAAAAATCATTGCTATTTGCATCGATAGTTTGCGATGTAGATAATGACAGTAATAGCAACACGTGCAATGAAATCAATGACGGTAATAGGGATGGTTACAAAGGGGAAAAAATTGTGGCAAGGTAGCAAGCTGGCTTGTCACATATAGCACCATGTGTTGTATATGTAATGTCCCCATTACTTAGTTTATTTTAATGTGCATATACATTCCAAAGAAAATTAATTTATGTTGCACATTTTTAAAAAGTAACTCTAATTATAAAATCGAATCTCATTATGAAGATAATTGTTATTATTAATTATGTATTATATGGGCCAGTTCATGGAAGGAAGACTTGGGAGACCCTCCCAAGTCTAGCTTATTAAGACTATGTTTGTAGTGTATAAAACAACAAAAAGAACTAGACTAGTGGATAGTCACTTGGTAGTTAAGTGCACTTAGGTGAGGACACCATCGGGATGGGTGACCTCTTAGGAAGATTTTCCTACAAGCCAGTGGGAGGTTCTCACATGTAGCCAACGGTGCCAATGAAGCCTTCATAGCCCGTTGCCAAATATGCCAAGGCCAAGATACCAAGGTCTATGCCTTGGTCACCATCTTGGTTGTGAGCCTTGGAGTAACGCCACTTGACGACGAGACGTGCAATGCTCGCCCATATATTTGTTAAATTGGTATCATGGTTCTACGAAAATGGAGGTCTTCCCCGACATCGTCAAAAACTCTAAAAGAAAGTGTTCTCTCTTTTTCATAGATGAAACATGGGTAGAGCATCACATCAAAAAGACACACAAACACAACAACAACCCATGTAGAAGCCTCTCTATCCTGGTTGACGTGATGAAGCTTTGCTGCAATTAGCCAAACTTCTCTCTCTCTCTTTCCACACCTACGTGGGAGCGCTGCTTGAATCCATCAACTTCTTCCATGGCTCCCAAGAGATGTCAAGATGCTGAGTGAGGTCACGCTCAAAGAGCTCCCCAATGCAAAGGAGTGGTCGTTGCCGAGGGAACTCAACATGATATTGAAGCACAAGCAGAGGTTAACCCCGAATCCATTCAAACCAAAGAACCAGCCATCCCACAACAAACCAAGGATGCGGCCATAAAGCGTAATCATGATGGATGACCAAACAGAGATAATCAGGTTTAATACATAAAAGGACTACTTTTAAAGATATTAATTCTACAATTTCCTAATGAGGGATAAGCTAGTCCAGGAGATTATGATCAATTAAAACATACTTAAATTTACAAAAACACGTTAGTATTATCAATTGCTTTTTAGGAAGGAACACAGAAATTGATGGAGGGGATAGATTCCATGCATCGCATTGATAACTGTGTTAAAATGTCTTATGGTTATGACTGCTTTTGAATTTGTGAATGATGAGTTATGGTTCTTATGATTCTATGCTTGCACAGACGGACGAGTTGAGGATTATGGTGGTTTGGGACATAGGGGTCCCCAACCCAATGCTCCTTAATACTCTATGGGAGTGTGGAATAACTAACCTGCAGGTGGGGGTCCTATGCTCCTAAGGGAGATAGGTGTTTTTTCTTTTTTATCACTTGAGCACCTAAGAGGGCAAAGGAACGAGTGCTAAGTGACCCTGTTATGTAGGACGGCTCATGGAAGCTTAGAGGGGCTCTAAGCCAGTAAATTCCCTGTTGATCACACGGATGGAGTGCAATCACATACGGCCCAATCCCAAGGGATTGGAAGGTCCTTTCCTAGGCACTCTTCAAAAATAATAATGAGACTATATTTATGAAAAATATTTACAAAGATGTATTGATCATACTATGATCTACCAATACATCATCTCATGGATCCTTTCCTCATGAAAAGTATCGGGTCTATATTCTCATATCTTGGGGGATTCTCATGTACATGGAAAACAATATAATGTGGTGGCTCTTAGGGATAACTAAAACATCCCATACCAAAATAAGGCCTTCTTGGTACTACAACAACTCTCTCAGGTGGTACTATTTGTAACATTTTCTGATATACCCACAAGGTTTCAGAGACAAGATCATCCCCAATATCTAGTAACCATTCAACAAAGGCCCTAAATAAAAGGTATATTTGAACTATCCTTAGTTGTTCAACCCATCGAATCCTCCATAATTCATGTATGTTATGCCCACAATATATCTCCATATGTGACCTATTCCTTGGCCAAAAAGCTCTCATGTACCATGAGTTAGGATGAGGTTGCAAAAAAATTAGAGGAATAAAGATCATTTTCATTATCTCAAATATATCCTCATGATATGAGAAATTATTCGACCCTAAGGCTACTTGATACATGATGGGAAAATATCCCGCAAAGGTGTAGCTTCCTCATTGATAAGTTCTTGTGGACACAATGTGTATGCTAGTATTAATGCAAGATAATCAACAACAGTTTTATTCAAAAAAGTGTGGTTATTTTATTAATTTCTTTTATACATTGACTACTTAACCTTACACTAAAAGCTCATTTGAAACCTAGGCTCTTTTGAAACCTAGACTCTGATACCACATGTGAGGTACCTCCTCCAATAGACCCGGAGAAGTCCTCTTAGTAGTCGACTGAAATTCATATCCATGCACATCACCATCTCGTCTCCCCATGGGAAACCTTGGACCTAGTTGAACATGGGAATCTCAGTTCTACTTCATAGGGAAAGCATGGACAAGTCACCCCTAACAACATTCTAATGCCTAGGAGTGAGGTTAACATCACACTTAGTTCAAAGAGAGAGAGACAGGGGAGAGTGTAACTCAATCCCCCTACCCATAAGGTAAAATCTCAGCTTTGGACCCCCTAAAATGGTGTTAAACCTAGTAACTAATCCTACCTTTGATTGATTACAAAGTGGACTTTATTAGATGGGCGTTAGATTGTTGTTAGGGATGACTTGTCCATGCTTCCCTTGTGAAGTAGAACTGAGATTCCCATGTTCAACTAAGTCCAAGGTTTCCCATGGGGAGACGGGATGGTGATGTGCATGGATATGAATTTCAGTCGACTACTAAGAGGACTCCTTTGGGTTTGTTGGAGGAGGTACCTCACAGTATAACATTCTGCAAAGCAATTATATGTTGGGTATGCAATAGTTGTCAAGAGGAGCGTAAAAACTACTTTAATCCAAAAGATTGATAACTCATAGAATAAGTACAAGACTAGTGATGACAACTCATGACATTATTGTTAGGGGCCTAAAAACTTTCCCTACTTTTACCCAAAGCAAACAATTTTCTCTATAATAAACATATCCAATCTGTTTTCAACCCTGACTAATCTGTTTATTCTGAACATTAATTTTGAATCATTCCTTCCATCAACAAGCTCATTTCTGACCACACAGACTCCATTTCATAATTCATGTAATCGATTATATAAAACATATTACAATTTTGAAGACAGAGAAAAACACATGCAAAGAAATCTGTTCTGTTCTTTCATAATTACAATATCATTTTACAGGCTCATTTGTTCTCTTGACGTGAATAGACATACAGAAATCTCACAACTTCTCCTTATAACTTTCCAAAAAATACTCATAGTCTTCTCATGACTTTTCATATCTGAACAATTACAAAGGCTTAAAACTACACTTAAAGACTACTTAATAGACCCCTAGCTTATGCCCTTACCCTGCCTTTTACACTGGCACACCCGGTGATTACTATTTTCCCAAAATAGTGGACCTAAACCCACAAAATCCCTTGATTTCATTTCAGTCCTAAGAGTTTCATTCCTACGTTCCTAACTATCAATTTTGCTTTGCCTGAATATCAATTAAAATTGATTGAATTGATTTCTCAATCTCTGCATCATTTTTACTTTCCTCCTCACCTCTTGGAACAACTTCATTAATTTTCTAAACATCTTCTACATTGACATCTATCTGAGTATATCACATTCACTTCTGTAAATTGAACATTTGAAATAACATTCTCTTCTTGCATAGAAGTTTGCACTTTTTCAATAGGTATAATAGCCCAATTTTCAATCAATACACCACTCTTTGACTTTTCAGGTTCCACTAAATTAGTGAATCTAGCAAATCCAAATCTGTTGCATTCTCTACTAACATCTATTGAACATCTTGCCATTCTTCACATTCAGATAAACTAGAAATTTGTGTAAACACATCCTTATGTCTGTCCACAAACTGCAACAAGGTCTTAAATTTGCCCTGATAATCTGTTATGTCTCCTACTGATTCTTCTATCTGATGAGTAAAAACAAGTTTTCTTTCTGATTTATCCTTGAGCTCTTGCACTTGTGCCTTCAGAATTTCACCATCCAATGTCTCCATTTCCACCCTATTCAAATCAACATCTTGGAACTTATTGAGAAAAAACAACTTTAGTCTAAAACCATTCACAGGTTTAGCCAACAATTTACCCTCCAAATCAGCCACTGAAATGTTCCTTGCCCCCTAAGTCCTTAAAAATTTTGTATGGTCCCACATACCTGAGTTTTAATTTGCCAGGATGCTTGCCCAATTTAGAGTTATACATTAAGACCAAATTTCCCTGTTTGAATTTCTTCTTCTTCAAGTACTGATTCAGCCATGCAGATCTTCTATTCTAAATTATAGTAGCCACATAAGCACTGTGAAATCTGTCTTCATCCAAAGACATCAACTGCTCCAATCTCTGTTTAAGTGAATCCTCTTGTGTTAGTCTATTTGAAAC
Source organism: Lygodium microphyllum (assembly GCF_053477565.2). Taxonomy (NCBI): domain Eukaryota; kingdom Viridiplantae; phylum Streptophyta; class Polypodiopsida; order Schizaeales; family Lygodiaceae; genus Lygodium; species Lygodium microphyllum. The sequence continues at coordinate 138,092,072 of NC_141141.1, forward strand.
TCCTACCCTCAAAGATGGTACTATGAAATCCATTGGTACCAAAGCTTCCATGCCATAGACCAATCTGAATGGTGTAAGTCCTGTACTAACCTTAAAGGCTGTTCTAAATGCCCACAGTGCTTAATTCAATTTCGGATCCCAATCATTCCTTCTTTCTAAAACAGTCCTTTTAAGAATTTCAACCAAAATCTTGTTATTGCTCTCAGCTAATCCATTAGCCTATGGATGATATACTGATGGTATCTTATGGTTAATCATATGAGTTTCAATTAGAACTTTAATCACCTTGTTAAGAAAATGGACTCCATGATCTGATACAAGTTCCACTGGGCAGTCAAATTTGGTCATTATGTTATTGTACATGAAATATGCCACACTCCTTGCCTTATTATCCTTTAATGTAATAGCTTCTACCCATTTGGTACAATAATTTGTAGCAACCAAAATATATATGTTCCCTTAAAGTTCTGGTCTTGGCTTGAATGGACCCATAGAATCCATTCCCCACTTCTCAAAAGGACCCAATGGCAAAACTTGATGATGCCTCATTTTGTCTTGATTCCTTGGATATCCATCCCTTTGACATTTATCACAGGCCTCAGCATACTGATGTAAATCTCTGATTACTGTTGGCCACCATAAACCACTCTAAAATATTTTTATACTGGTTATGTCACCTGCTAAAAAGCGACCTCCAGAACTTCCAGTATAAGCTTTAGTTAACACTGCTACCTGCTGACTATCAAGAACACATCTCTTGATAATCTAATCCACTCCTCTCTTGTACAGATATCCTCCAGTTACTGAATAGGTTGCACTTCTTAATACCAGCTTTCTCTAGTGGACTTTTGTCATTCCCTCAAGGAATATACATTCAATAAGGTGATTAAGCATCTGTTCATACCAATCATCTGACTTGGTTGCCTAAATCTGAAATAAATCTGCATCAAGTAAATCATTTGTTATCCCTTCAAGAGGTTCTCTTGACTCCAATCTGCTTAAATACTCAACAAATCAAGTGTTCTCTTCCAGGTCTATGCACAGTGGAATAATCAAATTCCAGTAATAGCAGAATCCATCTAGCCAATATTCCTATTGGTTGTGGTTTGTTCACCAAATAGATCAATGCCTTATGATCCACATGAATTATGATTGAATTGCCCAACAAATAATGCTTAAATTTTTCAGTGCAAAGATAACTCCCAAGCACTCCCTTTCAATAACAATATAATTTCTTTCTGCTCCTATCATGACCTTGCTTGCATAATATACTGTTCTAAACCAACCTTTCTGTTTTTCCTACATTAACACAGCTCCCACTACTGCAATATTAGAGGCATCTCCAAACACATGGAATGGTAAACTCCAATCAGAAGGTTGCATTATTGGTGCTACTTGTCCTCTTTAGTAATCTAAATGATTTTTCCTATTCTTCTGTCCATACATGCTTCACATCCTTCTTGATCAACTTGGTCAATGGAACACAAACATGAGACAAATATTTTAGAAATCTATTATGCCACTTGATCTGTCCAACAAATCTGCTCAATTCCTTCAAGTTTTCTAGTGCATTTGCCTTTTGAATAGATGCCACTTTCATGGGATCAACCTGCATTCCTTCTTTTGAAATGATATGCCCCAGTAAAATCTCTATTTTAACAGCAAAAGCACATTTGGCTAGATTAAGACTCGACCTAGCCATTCTGCATCTTTCAAAGGATAATTTGAGTTGATTAGGGTGATCCATAGCCTTCCCAAACACACTAAAATCATCTAGAAAGACTCTCATGAATGTTGTCAAGTATGGAGCAAAGACTTCCTGCACCCATTTCTGAAATGTAGGTAAGCATTTTATAATCCAAATACCATTACATTAGTGGCATATACTCCCCACTCTATAACAAAGGCAGTCTTCTCTCTATCTTCTTCACCCATCAGTATCTAATTGTAACCACTGAATCCATTCAAGAAACTGTACATCTGATGACCTACAACTGCATCCAATAGAGTATCGTGAAATGGTAATGGGAAAGGATCAATTATGGTGGCTACATTTAGTTTCCTGTAGTCAATCCAGATTCTGAGTTTGCCATTCTTATTTGGCACCACCACTATAGGTGATAACCATGTCACCTTCTCCAAAGGATAAATAAATCCCACTTTCAGAAGTTTATCCAACTCCTCCTTAACAACCTTTGTATAATTTGGATTCATCTTGTATCTCTATGAAATAGGACTACATATTTTTTTAGGTTAATTCTGCGCATACAAAACCTAGGGATCCACTCCTTTCATATCAATGTATTTCCATGCAAAAATATCTTTAAATTCTTGTAATAGCTGACTCAGATCTATTTTGAACTAGCCTTCCATATGAACACTGACTTTGACCATTTGAGGATCCTCTGCAAAACCTAAATTAAGATCTTATAAATCATCTTCTTGGACTCTAGCTGTTTTAGCCATCTACTCCTCAAAAGCCTTTTTTGTTGAATGTACATCTTTTCTTCCTAATATTCAGACAAGTTCCTATTTATGTCTTCCTCTTTTGAATCTTCATGTTTACTTTTACTCTGTTGTTGTGAAGCTTCAGGTTTTTTCTACTCCTTATAATGTTCCAAAATTATGACCACATCTATATCAAAAATAAGTAGAACTGATTCATTAACTTTAAGGAAAGCATATTCATCATCATCATCATCAACTTCCTTCACCATGTTAATACCATGTGCATACAAGGCTCTGGCTTCTCTGGGCAAGGTTGCATTAGGAACCATATTCATGTGAACTTTCTTATCCCCCTTCCTGATTGTAATTTTAGCAGCTCCCCAATCTTGTTTAACCTTTGCTTGTTTAAACAAAGTCCTTTCCAACAAAATTGGATAAGGGTTGTCTCCTTCTTCCATTTTTAGAACCACAATATTCACTGGAAAGGTAAGTCTTGAAACAGTAATCTGCTGATTTCGGAGAATTCCTAGAGGCTGAATCCTCCTCTGATCTGCCATCTTCAGTTGAAAAGGAGCTTCTTCTAACTCAAGTAGCTTTAATCTGGTATACAAGAACTCAGGTAGAATATTCACGCCTGAACCTCCATCTAGCAATGCTCCTTGAATCTCATGTTCTTGAAAATTAACAATGATTTTGGGTACTTTGTAATCCACATCTTTAGCTTCAATCTTACATGCTTCAGGTTCATCCACCTGTTCTTCCTTCTCACTCAAATTTTTGAGTACGTGTCTTTTGAACTCAAGGACCAAACTTAAAATATGATCCATTGTAACAGTGGTATTCCTCAAGACTTCAGCTGTCAATTGTGCCTCCCTTATCTCTTGATGCTGGATCTCCTACTGAATACTTAACTGTATATCAGGTATTTGCTACTGCATTTCTGTTTACCATAGTCAGTTTTCTGACTCTTTTGAATTTCCTTCAAACATCCCTGTCTCACATGTCTTTGATTCTCCCAATACTGAGGGTGTTTCATCTCCTTATGGGATATAACAAGATCAGCCACATACTTTCCACTTGATCTTGTAATAACTAGAACTGATGCTGATTTTTCAGGAATCTCCTCCACCTGTATGCAATTTGAACAATCACACTAGACATGCAACACATTGAGATAGTCCCCTTGTTGTTTCTGCAACACAGGTTCATTAACTTGCATGTTCATTGTTATTGATTTTTCATAATTTATGTTTGGTGTGCTTCCGCGTGAATACCCGCATTTCATGAATTTTTACACGTGATTGCATCCGTACCGATATCCTTTTTCCATACAACCACACCAATTGCCATGATGCCTCCACCGTCATTTAAAAAAAATTTACCCCCCACTCACGTTCGTATGTGAAACACGAGGATGTGGCTTTTTCTTTTTTTTAATGCAACAACAAACACATCAAAAACACCTAACCCTTTTATTTTTTTTTATAAAAAAAACAAAACAAGAAATAGAAAACAAAACGATAACGTAACCATCCCCCACCAATAGCCTTCCCCCCCTAATGGCCCCCCCTAGCGACCCCCCCCCCCCCCCCCATGTGCCCTCCCCCCCCTCATGCCCCCCCATGTGTCCAACCCCCCCGCCCCCTAATGGCCCCCCCTCATGTGCCCACTCCCCTCCTTCCCACCCTCCCCCACCCGTTCCCCCTCCCTCCATCTCCTCTACCTCCTCCCCCTCTTTGTTTCCTCCCCTTCTCTCTCCACTCTTGCAGTGGTGCCACCACAAAGTCGTTGACACGCTATCGTCGTTGCACCCATGAACCACCTTGCCCGTGACACGTCATCATCGTTGCACCCATGCAACGCCTTGCCTGTGACGATGCGCTATTGCCACCATGCCAGCGTTGCCCTACCTGCCCAACCAGAACCTCCCTCGCCGCCTGACGCAGGTCCCTGATTACATTCACCCCCTGCTGTTACCACACCCGACCTGAATCTCCCTGCCTGCCTCATCAAACTACCCCCCTCCCCAACCACCCTATCCGCCCACCCCACCAAGCTACCACCCTCCCCCAACCACCTTGCCTACCTGCCCCACCAAGCGACCCCCTTCCTCTTATTAAATAATAATAATTATAAAAGAAAAGCACTTTTCATCTTCAATTAACACTTTAAAAAATACATATAAAAACCTTTTAAAAACAAAAAAACACCAATAACAACCAAAATCGACACCCCACAACCCCACCCTACCCCCACATACATATATATATATATACATATATATATATATATATACATATATATATATATATATACATATATATATATATATATACATATATATATATATATATACATATATATATATATATATACATATATATATATATATATACATATATATATATATATATACATATATATATATATATACATATATATATATATATACATTTATATACTTATCTTTCAATTAATAATTTAACAAAACAAAAGAAAAATTACAAACACTTTCAATTACCTTCCTGCAAGAGATGGGAAATACGGGAATAAAATAATGGAGGAAAATACTTGCTACACTAGCGGGTATATAAGATGTAAGGGACTTGACATTTGGACCACCAGAATTATAATAATAAGTTTCCTTCATGTTCTCTCCCTTTCTCCAGCTTTCATGGCTGTCTTCTCTCTCCTTCTATCTTTCTCTCCCCATTTCTAGTCTTTCTCTCTCCTCTTCACTCTCTTTCTCTCTCTTTTGCAGTCTTCTCTCTCCCTAGTCCTCTCTTTTTTATAGTTGGTATTAGAGACTAGGTATTTGGTCCCTTCTTCTTTCTCTCCTCCCTCTAGTTTTAGTTTCTTTTTAGTTCAGGAACCCTAGTTACTCAAGTGCACAGGTACATCAGGACAGGTATAGCATTGAAAGACCACAGGAATCAAGGAGTACTAGAGATGGTAGCCTTTCTTGGAAATTTCACCATGGCCAAGTTGGAGGCTCATAGGACTTAGAGAGAACTTTGACTACAGCTACTTCTCAAGGAAAGATTTCTTCTCCATTCACATTCTCTCTCCCCCCTCTCTCAACACTGCATAAGCCCCCATAGCCTTTGCATAGGCCTCTTTCTTGGCCAAGGTCAAGATCTCCATCGGCGCCATCGTCTTGACAAGGAGATCCGTGCCAAGGTTGTCTTTAGCGCCAACATTTTCACGGAGGGCATCAACCCTGCCATCAAGCCCGACTCTGAATTTTGACTCAATCCACCCCATCTATCTTACCCTCCCAACTCCTCCATTGACTTCACATGCCCCATTGTTATGCATAAGCTCCATCCATGGGATGGCTAGAAGCATCCATCTCACCACTACTTCATCATAATAGATCTATTCCTCCTCCATTATGTTGTCTTGTTTGCACTACCAGTTTTCCTCTTTTCCGACTCTGGAATATTCTCATACCCTCACACACTAGGTTTTCCCTTTTCCTGCATCCCATGATAAATTCATCTAGACTAATCGGTTGTCATAATACTATTGAGCAAGGCTAGCTCAGCCACTCCTTTTATAGAACAAGATTGGTGAGATAGATACACTCCTAATTTTGGAAGTGCAATACTTATGGGATTGTAAGTATTTGTAGCTGAAGGGAGTGAGCTTGAAGTGGAAGCACGTGAGCAAAAGCAAGAGCTCTGATGGAAGGATCAAGGGCGAGAGAGACATACCGCAAGATGTTGAAAGTCCAATAGTCACAATGTGTGATCATCCTTCCCTTTATTAAAATGATGTCATTAAAAGAATAAAGAATGAAGTGACGGTGATGGACACTTGCCACCTACATTGTATAGGTATATGGGTACTATCAGTGTAGTAATAAATGAGTGGCTAGGCATAGGCACCTTTACCCCCAAAAATCTCCCACTTAAAGACAAATGTGCCCCTAGTGTGAGGAGAAAACAAGAAAAAAATGATGAAATACATATGTATATAAGTACAACACGATGAGAAAAGGCATCATCTCATCCAATGCCCATCAACTTCTTGAGAAAGGAAAAACACTCTACTAAGAGACTTTTCATGAACATATTTGCAAGATCTTGGTCATTTGAGATCTTGAAAATGTCAATAGACCTATCCTCAATGACCTCTCTGATAAAGTGGTAACGTACCTCAATGTAAGACTGAATTCTTGGCTAACTTGATAGCACTCATAGAATACAAATGCAATGTAGGGACCATATCAGTGTAGTAATACCAAGATTTGCCACTAGATGGCATAACTAGAGAGCCTTCTTACAAACCTCAATGGCTACAACATATTCGGACTCGGTATTAGAGAGGACCATTCATTTTTGCACTTTAGACATCCAAGAAACAACACCTCTAGAAAAGATGAAGACATAGCCAATAGTGGACTTCCTAGTGTCTACAAATTTTGCATAATTAGAGTTAGTATACCCCATGATTCCTGTACCTTGGCCACCATAACATATGCACATAGTTGTTATATGCTTCAAGTACCTCATGATACCCTTGATGTCATCCCAATGCCATCTACCAGATATAGCTTTATAGCATGCCACAATTCCCACTACAAATGCTATGTGAGGATGAGTGCCTATTGTGGCACACATCAAACTACCCATGGTAGATTCATAAGAGATTTTGGCCATCTCATCCTTCTACCCATCAAACTGCAAACAATTGACTAACCTTCAATGAGAAGATAGAGACAATGAGTAGGCTTACCATCCTACATATAAAACTTCTCAAGGACTTTCTGGACATACTCCTTCTGTGACATACAAAGGAGCTCCTTAGAGGGATCATGTCTAATGTCTTCCATGTCATTCATCTCAAAGCTCTTCTTGAGCTGAGTTTTCAAGGCTTTGAGCTCATCATGAGCTCTCCCAATAATAAGTATATCTTTCATATATAGTACTAAAATCATAAGGCTACCATCACAAGACTTTCTCATGTATAAAAACACGAGTCCACAGTACTATGGCTATATCCCTGTGAATGCATAAAAGCATCAAACTTGTGGTACCATTCCCTAAGTGCATGCTTAAGGCCATAAAGGCTCTTTCTCAACTTGCACACTAGGTATTCCTTGCCTTTTTCTTCAAAGCCCTTAAGCTGCTACATATAGATCTCATCATGCAAGTCCCCATGTAAAAAGGAAATTTTTACATCCATCTAAGAAAGATCTTAAGCAACCAATGCTAGTACCGAGTGTAGGGTTTTCATTTTGACCACATGAGAAAAGACGTTATCAAAGTCAACACCATATTCCTACTTAAAACCCTTAAACACCATATTAGAGAATTTGGAAAATTTCCAAGTTCCTTTTTTAAGTAAGTGATAAATATTTTGACAACATGGCTAAATCTTGATCCATATTTGAAAGTGAGATTTGGAAAGATAGCTTATATAAAATTTAGGGTAGACTCCACCTTTGAGTAAGACAACGAGATTTGACCATGTGCTTAAATAATAAAGATATTTAAAACACTTATAGTCTAGGGGTGAAAGATACTACAAATTGGTAAGCATTTTCATTCCTTTCAAATATATGTGCCCAAGATGACGATGCCAAAGAGATACATTTGAAACTGCAGCCACAACTAGAACATGGTCAATTGACCCAGATACAAGAAAACGTTAAAGAGTGCTAGACTTAGCACCAAAAGTAATGATAAGATTCCCACATATAATCTTCCATGAGGAATCACCAAAAGAGACAACATAACTTGCATCATCCAAGGTGCCTGTAGAGATAAGGCTCTTTATAAGAGCTAGTACATGAAGTACATCATGAACAATGAACATGCTACTTGAATCAAAATGCAACTAGATATCACCGATCTCAACTATCTCTAATGCTTGTTCATTACCCAAATGGATAGATCCAATCATACTACAATATAAGTGAAAACACTCTTTATGAGGCATCACATGAAAGAAAACCCCTAAATGTATCAACCAATACTGAGTAGATTGTGAGAAATAATGGATTAGCTATGAAGCATCCAAAGAAGAAGCTATCAAGATAAGATCATCACATATATTAGGCTACACTACATTGATCTCCTTAACCTCGACACTAGACTTGTTGTTACAGACATAGAAGTCCCTTCCTTCATGCAAAGGTACATCAATTGTTTTAGCCAATACGTTTGAGATGGACTCTTCTTGTCATAAATATTCTTAATGTGTGTCCAAAGCTCATATGCAATTTGATTTCCAGTTACAATATTGTAGTGTGTTGAGATATCGAGCTCCACTCGTGATACGCCAGGGTGACCGTTGTGTATTTATGTCACCGACTTGTCAGTTGCAGACGCGGTTGGTACACCGCCCATGAATAATAGCTACATGATAGCTATCCTTATCTACTCTAGTTCGTGGCTCAGTTAGTATGCCACCTTAGTTAGTTGAGTTTGGTTTGAGACCCATATATAGGGTTCTTCTATTTCTTTGTATGAGAGTTCTTTTGGCTTACACAACTAAGAAGAGGAAAACTGTTTTCAGCCTCCACCCTTGTGTGTCTTCCCCCATTGTGCAAGCAAGAAAGCTTCAAGCGAGACTCCTTCCTTCTCTCCCACAATCTTGACATGGTATCAGAGCCTTGTTCGTGGTAAGGAGCTCAAGAAAGCAAGCCAAGCTCGCGGTGTTCTGGTAAGAGGAGCAGTGTTGCTTTCATTTTCTGTTTTGGGAGCAGATCTCTGCAGGTAGCACAACCGGAAATTGCAAGAGTGCATTGTCTCAGGTTGAGACGCCCTTCGCGGTGAAGCAAGAGGGCAGTATATGCTGCGGGGCAGAGCTTTAGCTCTTGGCGACCTTGTTTTTTTTATTTGAGGCCATTTCGGGGCCTGTTTTGGAGGCGGAAGTTCTCTGCACGCACTCAAAAAAAGGCCCAGTTTTATGCTGTGCAACCACTGTTCTATAGGTCAGTGAAAAGTTACTGTAGAAATCGCATCGTATGCTTGTGCGCAGAGACATTGGGAGTTACAGAATCATCCCTGTTGCTTGTTGATGCAAAATCGTCACTAGGAAGTGATTGTGTGGTTAAATACCACTTTCGCCAGTTTTGCAGATTTGCCCTTGTGAGGGTGAAGCTGAGTTTTTGCAGTGACAGAATTTTTCGCAGTGTTCTGTAATGGCGTCTGATTCTCTCTCACAGATTGTCACTGAAAAGCTTGACAAGAACAACTTCCAAGCATGGAAGTTTAGAATGACAAATTTCCTTATGGGAAAAGGATATTGGAAATTTGTTGTAGGAAATGAAGAAGAACCAGTTCTTCCTGATGTTCCCAGTCAACAGCAAATGCAGGCATTCAAAGCATGGCATGAGAGAGCCAGGAAAGTTATGTACTGGCTGTCTATCAGTATTTCAGACTCTATGATTGTGCATATTCAGGATGCAAGTACGCCAAAGGAGGCATGGGATACTTTGTCAAAAATGTATAGCACAAATACGCAAGCCAGGAAAATGCAGCTCAAGCAAGAGTTGCATAATGTGCAAAGAGAAAATATGAGCATCAACGACTACCACATGAAAGTGAAGAAGATTGCAGATGCACTTGCTTCCATTGGGTCACCAGTGGAAGATGATGATTTAGTTTCTGTGACCTTGAATGGTCTAGGAAAGGATTATGCACAGTTTCGGACATCCATTTCAGTTCGTGAAAGATTTCCTGATTTTGAGGAGCTGATTGCTCTTCTAATTTCTGAGGAGCAAAGAAATGGTGGTGCATCTTCTTCAGGAGGAACTTCAAAAGAAGCTGTCTTCTACTCAAATGCTGGAAGAGGTAGAGGCAGAGGTAGAGGAGGCCGATATGGAGGCCGTGGTAGAAATCAGAATATGCAGCAAACTCAAGAAAACCAGTCCTATGGAGGAGGACGTGGTAACTCTAGAGGCAGGGGGAGCCAAAGAGGTCGTGGTGGATGGCAAAGAGGCCAAAATGCAAACAGTAATGTTGAATGCTACTATTGTGGTAAAATGGGTCATATGGCTAAAGACTGCTATAAAAAGCAGAATGACATCATGAATGGAAAACTGCAACAAGGGAATTATGCATCTTCTAACAGACAGGGTGATGACAGAAATGAGCATTTGTTCATGGTGCAGCACATGAACAATTCTGTGACAAGTGCAGAAGAAAGCAATGATGTATGGTATGTTGACTCAGGTGCATCAAACCACATGACAGGTCATGCAGAATGGATGGAGGATGCAAGGAAAATGGAAAAACCAGGATTTGTGGAGACTGGTGATGATACTGCACATCCTATTGTGCAGATTGGAAAAATTCCCTTGTCTATGCAGGATGGGAAAAAGAAATACCTGTCCGATGTATTTCATGTCCCGAATATCACCAAGAATCTGGTTTCTGTTGGTCAAATGGTTGAACAGGGCTTGCAGGTCAGATTTACTCCTCATGGATGCTTTGTTGAGGATATGAAAAATAAAGGTCGCTTGATAGCAAAAGGAAAGAAGAAGGGCAGCAATGTTTGCAGCAATGTTTGCACATGGGACCGGTGTAGTTGCAAATATTGATATCTGGCATAAACGCATTGGTCATGTTAATGTACAACGACTTAAATCAATGCAGGCCCAAAATATTGTTGCAAGTTTGCCAAAATTCAAGGTTGCAGAAATGCATAAGGTATGTGAAGCCTGTCAGTTTGGAAAACAGGCAAGGAAACCATTTCCTAGACATGTTCAAGAGAGTAAGAAGCCATTGGAATTAATCCACTCTGATGTGTGGACAACTAAAGCTGCATCTCTTGGAGGCTGTCATTATTTTGTCAGTTTTATTGATGACTATAGCAGAAAAGTTTGGGTGTATTTTATGAAAAAGAAAAGTGAAGTTTTTGGGCATTTCAAAACTCTTAAAGCTATGGCTGAAAAAGAAACAGGTCTGCAAATGAAATGCCTAAGGTCAGATGGAGGGGGAGAGTACCTCTCAAATGAGTTTGCAAAGTTCTTGCAGGAGCATGGCATAAAGCAGCAATATTCATGCAGTTATACCCCACAACAAAATGGAATTGCAGAAAGGAAAAACAGGCATATTGGAGAGGTATCTCGTGCCATGCTCAATGAAAAAGACTTGCCAGATTTTTATTGGGCTGAAGCAGTTGCTACAGCAGTCTACATAATGAACAGGACTCCCACTGCAGCAATACATGGAATGACTCCAGAGGAGAGGTATACTGGTAGGAAACCAGATATTTCTCATTTGAAAATTTTTTGTTGCATTGCCTATGTACATGTGCCAGATGAGCTGAGATCCAAGTTGGATCCAAAAGCTGAGAAGTGCATCTTTATTGGTTACTCTCTGCAGCAAAAAGGGTATAGATGTTATAACCCTTCTACTCGTAAGTTTACAGTGAGCAGAGATGTTGTTTTTGATGAGATGAGTAGCTGGTATAAACCAGTAAATGTGATTGATGATGTAGATGCACAAAATGGTAATGCTGCATAGAATTCACAGCAGCAGTCACAAAATATTAGTGGACCTGGAGCGTCCTCTAGCAGTGGTTCACATTCTTCGCCATGGACAGGCAGATTGAGATCAGGAGAATCTTCTGAAGGCAGCGCAAATAGTGGTATGCAGGTATCACGAAAAGGAAAAGAGAAGGTAGATCAGCCCATGTTTGATGTGAATGCAGGTCACTCTTATGTGGATGGTGAATCCAGTGGCTCAGAACAAAGCATTGATGATGAGTTGGGTATTCCTTCTATTGTTACACCTGGAGTAAGGAAGACCAGGGATGTTTTGAGAGCACCTGGGAGTGAACCTACTTTGCGCAGGTCTACGAGAGCTAGGTATCCTGTGGATAGGCTGAAATATGATGGATTTACAGCCATTCACTATGCATATATGGTCAAGGTGATACAGGAACCAGAACCCACTTCTTTTGAGCAAGCCATGGGAAAAGAAAAATGGGAGAAAGCCATGGATGAAGAAATGGATGCCTTGGAAGCAAACGCTACATGGGAATTGGTACCTTTGCCTAAAGGTAAGAATGCAATTGGCTGTAAGTGGGTTTATAAGGTGAAGCACAATGCTGATGGTTCTGTGAACAGATACAAGGCAAGATTAGTAGTCAAGGGGTATGCACAAACATATGGCATTGACTATGAAGAAACATTCAGTCCGGTTGCAAGGATGGCAACCGTAAGAGCAGTCATTGCTATGGCTGCATCAAAGGGGTGGTCTTTACATCAGATGGATGTAAAGAATGCCTTCTTGCATGGTGATTTGCAAGAAGAGGTCTATATGGAGCAGCCACCAGGTTATGTGCATGCTATTCATCCTGAGTTTGTTTGCAGGTTGAAGAAAGCTTTGTATGGCTTGAAGCAAGCACCTAGAGCATGGTCTGACAAGATAGGATAGTATCTTGTCACTATTGGCTTTCAGATTTCCAAGGCAGATTTCTCACTTTATGTGAGAAAAACAGAGAAAGGTATTATGCTACTTGTCATTTATGTTGATGATTTGATTATGACAGGTGACAGTGATGAAGATATCCTTCATGTGAAAATGCTATTGAAGTAGAAGTTTGAGATGAAGGATTTGGGAGAGCTGCGTTATTTCTTGGGCATTGAGGTGATTAGATCACCAAGTGGGATACAGCTCTTGCAGAGGCAGTATGGATTGGACATGCTGTCCAAATATGGGATGACAGGCTGTAAGCCTATTTCAGTTCCTTTGGAGCAGAATGTGAAGCTGAGCACAGATGCAGGTGAGCTTCTGGAAGACCCTACTATGTACAGACGCATAGTAGGAAGCTTGATTTATATGACTATTACCAGGCCAGATTTGAGCTATGCTGTTGGATTGGTAAGTCAGTTTATGCAGGCTCCAAGGAAACCGCATTTGGATGCGGCTAGACGCATACTCAGGTATGTGAAGTCCACATTGCAGTATGGACTATTTTATGAGACTGGGGTTCAGATACAGTTGCATGGATACACTGATGCTGATTGGGCTGGTAGTATTTCTGATAGACGATCTACCAGTGGATATGTATTCTCTTTTGGGAGTGCTGCAGTCACTTGGAGCAGCAAGAAACAGCCTACAGTTGCCTTGTCGAGCACAGAGGCTGAGTACAGGGGTGCAGCAATGGCTGCATGTGAAGTAGCTTGGTTGCATAAGCTACTTTATGATATGCATCAGTCTACAGATGGGCCAGTTGTCATTTATTGTGACAACATGAGTAGTATACACTTGGCAAATAACCCAGTCTATCATGCTAGAACAAAGCACATTGAGGTGCATTACCACTATGTGCGAGAGAGGGTTTTACTAGGTCTTATTGATCTAGTTTATGTCAGCACAGAGGATCAGGTAGCTGACATATTCACGAAGGCATTGGGCGCAGAGAAGCTGCGCAAGTTCAGAGACCTGCTTGGTGTGCAGGAATTGGGATTGAGCTCGAGGGGGAGTGTTGAGATATCGAGCTCCACTCGTGATACGCCAGGGTGACCGTTGTGTATTTATGTCACCGACTTGTCAGTTGCAGACGCGGTTGGTACACCGCCCATGAATAATAGCTACATGATAGCTATCCTTATCTACTCTAGTTCGTGGCTCAGTTAGTATGCCACCTTAGTTAGTTGAGTTTGGTTTGAGACCCATATATAGGGTTCTTCTATTTCTTTGTATGAGAGTTCTTTTGGCTTACACAACTAAGAAGAGGAAAACTGTTTTCAGCCTCCACCCTTGTGTGTCTTCCCCCATTGTGCAAGCAAGAAAGCTTCAAGCGAGACTCCTTCCTTCTCTCCCACAATCTTGACATAGTGGACCTACTACTTAAAGAGAGATAAAATGATGGGGGACTTGCATCGTTCATCCCAATCCTGAACTGCAATTTTTTTGAGTTTGACATCCTCATTTTTTAGTATAACCTACAATTTTTGTACTAAATCCTCCCATATCTAGGTCTTTCAATGATTGTAATTTGTCACATCTAGTTTCTCAATATTGAAAATAGCACTTTCATGAGAACCATTAGCCATAATGATACCAAACAAGTACACAAAAGGGCAAGTTGGGCTATTATAATACCCTACAAATTAGCCCCAAAATCACTACTAAATCAAGCACAAGATAGGAGATATTGCCTGAGTAATAAGCTATCCACAAACTGTAAGCAAAAGACTATCAAGTCCAAGTGACTACCCTAAAATAAAATGCATGAAATCGAAATGACAGGTTGCTATAATAAACTGCAGCAATATACCAACAACCAACTATGAGCAACCAAGAGGAAAGAAGCCAAGAATGACCATCATTGAAGATTGTCACAACTGTAGTGTGTTAGAAACCATATATGCAATAGGCAAATATGTCATGGATAGGAAAGGTCTCGAGGATAAATGGAGACAATTGTTAGATGCATAATCCACTAAGCAAAAACTCAATACATAACCAAGAAGTATATAAGTACCACTGATAACACCTTGGCAGACATAAGTAGCAACTCCAAGACAAGAGATCAAATCAACCCATGATAGGGTAACTACATCCAATAAATATCAAGAGAGCATGTATAGGTCACAAAGAGTCCCAATGTCTCATTATAATAAGGTCAAGTTCAATTGCATAAACCAAATGCTTTGTAGTCCAAGTGTCAAACTCACTTGATACATAAAATATAATAGCTATCACTACAATAAAATTAAAATGCCAAATGAGGAAGCAAATCTTAGAATACCATGGTGATGACATTTAAACATACAGGGTCCATAGAGCATACATTTGAAAGCATAAAACCCAATATATTCTTCAAGCTAGTAAATTACATAAGCCACAAAAGAAACCAAGGCTTGAACCATAGTCAAGATAAATATTTTCAAGCTCAAAATTAAAGCTCAAGAGCATCCCATAGCATATTTGAATACATAGACTAATGCTAACATCAACACATGTACATGAAACACCCAAATAACATTCAAGAGAAATAAGCATTTTGTATTCCCTAAGAAAATCTTGTTTTCCATTGTATTACAACAGTAAATCACTGCTAAATTTGTGCTAATGTAAGATCAGTCAAAGCTTGAAAGCACTCCAAGACATGTACCAAGCATCCCCAAGTGTCAATCTAATATTTGGGCATCAATACCAAGCCCTAGAAGCATCAAGTGACAAGAGGCATATGCTTTTCCCAAATAATGACATTTTGTCATGTTGTTATAGCAATGAAATATTTGATAAATTTGAGTATGTGCTAAAATTAACCAATAGTATCTCACATCAATGACATATCATCCTCTAAGTATCCCCCATCCATACATATGCATACGGGCATCTCAGGGAGCATGTACAAGCTCCAATGTCTGAGAAAACTCTATTTAGACCTGTATAACAACAACTTTGTTTGTATATTTCAGAAAAGGAATGGAGGTTGGAGCTCCAATATGTAAGTGACCAATGGAGGAGGAGTCCAAGAGGTTTCTCAAGTGTCGAGGGGTGTCAATGACCACACGGGAGACAAGAAAGACACCAAACTAATTATGGAGGTGGATTGGACAACCAAGTCCAAATCACATTGGCTGGTTTGGTCTAGGTATTGGTATAGCTGAGCTAAATACTCACTAAACTGAGCTCAAGGCAAGCCCAATGATGTTGTGAAGAAGCCTCAATAGGCCTTGGTACGTGCTGGAACAAGGGGAGATCAACACATACATTGAAGGTTGTGAAGCTATGGCTGCCCATGCCTATGAACTATAATAGGTATTCAAATGGAAGTTGAAGCAATGTCAAGTTGCGAGCTTGAGATCTTAGGGAAGATGGCTCCGATACTAGTTGAAGGGAGTGAGTCTAGAGTGGAAGAACATGAGAAGAAGCAATAGGTATGGTGAAAGGAGCAAGAGCAATAGGAGAGACACACAAGATGTGGGAACTCCAACAATCACAATGTGTGACCAACCTTCCCTTTATTCAAATGTCACTAGAAGAGTAAAGAATGAAGTGACCATGATGTGGGTACCTGCCACCTACAGTGTACAAGTGTGTGGATACTATTAGTGTAGTAATACATGGATGGCTAGGTACATGTGCCTTTACCCCCAACAATGGGGTTGTAAGTATTGAAGGCACAACCACATACTCATGTTGTCCATTCATGCGCTAGTCTCTTCAGGAAGAATATCAAATGTAGTATGATGTGGCTTCATAATGGAGGAGGTTGGAGTGGTTTTTGAAAGTGGAAAAATATGATGCTACTTTGGATGGGACAAAAAATCACCATGATGACTAAAGGTCACTAGGGTTGGACAAATGACCATATGGAAGTTTGGGCGAAAAGGAAAAGGATGTGACAATATGATTCTTTTTCTTCCATCCTATCATTTTTGTAGTGTACCCTTCTTCCATTTGATGTAAGAGTCCACAAGTATAGACTAGTAAGAAAGTACAAACTAAACAAAAGATGTATGAAGAAGTACAACAACAATAAAGCACAATTATAGTGTCACGACAACTATTTATCTTTCTCTTCTTCTTCTTCATATTTTTTTCACTAAAAGTGTGCCCTTCTAACTCTACACTTTGGAGAAATCCTTCAATGCTACATTAGCATTTCCAATCACCATAAAATGTCCCGCAAGCTTTAGCTATTGAGATCAACTTCTTCCAACTATGCACCAAAATGAGGGCATCTCTGCTATGGCAAGAAACCAACACACAAATAGGGTAACAACGCTCAAAATATATGTTTATGGCTTTACCATTAATCTCAAAACTTGAAAGAAACCAAAATTCTTACACTCAATAAAATGAAGAGACTCATCATATTCATTATATATATCTATCACTATTGCACAAAAGGAAAGAGGAAAGGGAAATAGGGAAATATAGTTTTTTGCCCACCAAAGAAGATAGAAATTTTGGCACCACATAAAAGAGAATATGTGAGACTTGGAAAAAATGGAAGAGAAGAGGAACAAAATCTCTCATTCACTCCACTCTGCCTTTTCCCAAAAAAGACCCTTCAAATTTTAATTAACTCTTTGAAATTTTGATACATTGGAATTTTTAAGACTTGGGTCTTTATGCTTAGTTCTTTCCTAGCTCTTTACAAATGCAAGCATGTACATTTTTATGTATACCATCTACTTTGATGGATGTGACCCCCTCATTTAGGGTCTTGTTTGAGTTATTTAATATGATCATCATTTTCTTTATAAAAAAGTAAAATTGGGATGTATACATGGATATTTTTATTCCCTGTTTTTGGGCTTCTTTGGGTGCCATCGTTTCCTCCCACACTAAAATATGAAGCATTCTCATGAATTGAGTTGAAGAAGAACCACTATCTAATACAACACACTTGACATATTGTTAATGAACAAATTTGATAACAAGTCTTTGACATGGTAGGGTATAGGGACTCCCAAATCATGACAGTTAGAGTAAGAAAACTCCTACCTCAAATATACTCCCACATAGAAGACCTTGCATAGTCTTCAAAGGATAGGGTTTTGTGTTCAGCATTTCCCCAGAAAAACATCTTCTCTATTCTATAGGAGAAAGAAGAAGGACTTCTTCCATCATGTAGCTAAAAAGTACTTGAGTTAATGGGGATTGTTGTGATATCTTAGACTTTTGCAAAAGTTTTGTCATTTTAAATGTCAATAATAGATTTTGAGGGGTTTTGAGCATTGAGTTATTGTTTCAGGTTTTGTTCTATTTTATTTTAGAATCCTTCCTTTAAAGATTGGATATGTTTATATATGTTATGTCTTGTTATGTTATATAAGTCTTTTCTTCTAAAATTGATTTGTTACTATATGAGAGGAGGCGGAAATGGGAAAGGAGAACAAGATTGTGGGAAGCAAAAGAGACCTATTAGGGGAGCCAAAGAAGGATGGAAAAGTCTTGAGGAGATGATTTCAAATTATAGAAATGGGGAGAGTGAAAGTGTGGGGAGAGAAGAACGTTTATTGAAGGGGCAATGGAGGGAGATGAATGTGAGGAAGGTAAATGGTGGTAGTGTGTGGAAGAAAGAGCTATAGTTGATGGAGTATCTAGGGATGCAATGCTACTATTTAGATGTATGGAGGTGGTGTCAAGGAGTAGCAGTGGAGGAAAATAACATACTTTGTGGAGGGGAAAATGGAGGCATGCAAGTCCAGATAGTCCACCTTATAGAACATGTAAGATACCATATGAGTTCAAAAGAAAAGGTATTATGTTTAGTAAAATATATAGGATTATATTTACAAAATGGGTTTTTAAATTACAATTTGAAAAAAAAAAATTAAGCTTAATAAATTAAAATGGGTCATTTTAATCCCTTATAACATACAAAGAAAGGGTGTTTCTTAACTTCCTTTCAATGCACATTATATAGATGATTTCTTATAGGTGGGTCCCCTAGGGGTGCAGGAGAAAGGTTATTTTTAAAAGAAAAAAAAAGGTTTGGTGAATTACCTATCTATATTAGGATTCCAATACAATTTAAGGGTTAGGATATGGCATGAGCCATTAGGAAAAACAAAGAAGGAGAAGATGCAATGCTCTATGTATAGGAAAGCATAGGCATAGCAAATTGCAATTGAATTTGTTGAGGAAGATGAGGAGTTCTTGATATTAGCCCTTGCCATCTCACAACTTCTCAAGCTAGACTTCTTGGTCATCACTCTCTTCACCTTCTGGGTGGCTCTGTGTGCCCTTACTATCATATCCATTTACTTTCCTCAATGCCCTAGGCTACCCCTAAATTTGCCACAATATCCCTCTTCTCTACTATGCTCTTGGTGGCCCCTTTTCTTCTTCTTCTTCTTCTTCTTCTTCTTATGATCATTGTCTTATTCTGATTTTTCATCAATGTATTATGTACTTATAGTCTCACTTTATGGTGTTAGAGTCTATATTTTAGTTCATGTTGAAATATATAATCGTCTTCTACTTCTTCTCCTCCTCCTCTTCTTCTTCATTATGTTCATCCCCTTTTGGGTACATTCAATTGCATTCTCCTCTATCATGACCCCAACAAGGATTTTTGCACTTGTAAAAAAGTTATTCTCTCTTGTTAACACCATACTAGAGATTTTGGGAATTTTGCAAGGCTCAATTTCAAATAAGTGATAAGTATTTGGCCATGTGGTTAAATCTTGATCCATATTTGAAAGTTGGATTTAGGAAGATAAAGTTATCTTATATTGCATTTGGGAGAGACTCCACCTATAAGCAAGACAATAAGATTTGACCATGTGATCAAATAATAAAGGTATCAGGGGTTCCCAAAGTGCATGGAAATTTTCAAATTCTCTAATATAGTGTTCATTGTTCTCTCGCTCTCTTTCTTCTCATCTTCTTCCACTTTAGGGAGGCTGCTTGAAACTTGCTATGGCCTATGTATGGAGGGAGTAAAAAGGCTAGCATGGAGAGAGAAAAGACCATGTTGCTAATGGAAAAGAAGAGAAGATTGTGGATAATGATAGAAAAGGAAGACGTGAAAAACTATTGGCTTGTTGCCATTTTTTTCTTCTTCTACTACTTCTTTTTATGATAGAAAAAAGAGGTAGACTTAGAGGATGGAATAGTGAGAGTAGATGGTAGCATTGCAGGCATTTCGCCCCAAGGGGTCTGCCTATAAGAAATCATGCATATAACATGCATTCAAATGATATTAAGAAATACCCTTTCTTTACATGCTATAAGGCCTTAAAGTAACCCCTTTTACTTTACTAAACTTGCTGATTTTTTTCAAACTGTAATTGAAAAACCCTTTTTGTAAATATAATATTATGAATTTTAGTAAATCTAATACCCTTTCTTTTGAACACATGTGGTACCTTACATGTTCTATAAGGTGGATCCCCTTGACTTTTCACCTCATCATCATCATCTTCTTCTTCTTCTATTGATTCTTGTACTTCTTCTTATTGCATCTTCATAATTTGTAAGAACTAGAGAACAACAACTTTGGAGAAGGGGAAAGGGTTCATGGAGGGCAATCGATAAAGAGGATGAGAGAAATTGTTGAGAAACTTGAGGTTTTATATTTCCTCATATACTTATTATTCTCCCTCTTCTTCAATTTTTTCTTCTTATCACCAATTATTCTACTACTCCCTGCCATGGTGCATTCTCATTGTCCAAGGACTTAATCCGCCCCTTCTATCTCACTTCCCCAACTCCTCCATTGACTTCACATGTTGCATTGTTATGCACAAGCTCCATCCATGGGATAGATACAAGCATTCATCCCACCACTACTTCATCATAACATATCTATTCCTTCTTCATTCTATTGTCTTGTTGGCACACTAGTTTACCTCTCTTTCCACTCTTCAATATTCTCATAACCTCACACACTAGTTTTTTTTTTTCTCCATTCTAGGGTAAATTCATCTAATGTTACACTAATTAGTTGTCATAATGCTACCAAATAGGTCTAGGTTAGCTCATCCTTTTTAAGAACAGCATTGGTGAGGTTGATAGAATCCTCATTTTGGAACTGCAACACTTGTGGGGTTGTAAGTATTGAATGCATGGCCACATACTCATGCTCTCAATTCATGTGCTAGTGCCTTCAGGAAGAATATCAAACATACTATGATGTGGCGTCATAATGGAGGAGGTTGGAGTGGATTTTGGAAGAGGGGAATTATGATGCTACTTTTGGATGGGATAGAGAACCACGATGGTGAGAAGGGCCACTAGGGTTGGACGAATGACCATATGGAAGTTTGGGGGACTAGCAAAGGGTATGAGAATCTACTTTTTTCTTCTTCGCTATCATTTTTGCATTGTATCCTTCTTCCATTTGACGTAAGAATACACAACTATAGACTAGTAAGAAAGTAAAAACCAAACAAAAGATGTATGATAAGAAGTACAATAATAATAAAGCACAATTCTATCACATAGCCATTCACTACTCTCTTGTTTTTGTTCTTCTTCTTCTTCTTCTTTTTCTTCTTTTGTTATATGTTATTCTTATCTTTTACACTTGGAGTGTGTGCTTCCAACTATACAGTTTGGAGAAATCTTTCAATGCTACATTAGCATTTCCAGTCACCATCAAATCTCCCTTAAGCTCTAGTTGTTGAGATGAGCTTCTTCCCTAGTTTCATGCCAAAATGAAGGTAGCCCTCCCATGGAAAGAAACAAACACATAACTAGGGCAACAACACAAAAAATATGTGTGTATGGATTTGCCATTGATCTCACAGCTTGAAAGAAACCACAAATCTTGCTCTTAATAATAAATAAACTTGTCATCTTTATCATCTTCATTAGATATATCCATCACCACTACACAAAATCAAAGAGAGGAAAGGGGAAAGAGGGAAAGAGAATTCTCTTGTGGTTTTGTCAAACTCAAATTGACCTCAATTAGTCAAGACATCTACAATGTGGCCTCCCACATAGATTGGTATGTCTCCTAAGATACCAAGTAGTAGAATGACAGCTTGCACTTGTTGGTATGGCATATTTTGGAGTTGATCCTTCAATAGATAGGGGATTACTGTGATACTTTTGCTTTTGGAAGGGACAAGAGATGTTGGTAAAATCATTCAATTGGGGCCATGCATCTCCTTGGATGGCATAATTAATTTTCTGAGTTAACTAAAGGAGATGGCACAGTTAATTTTCTGATTTAATTGAAGGAGATTGCATAGCTAATTTATTGAGTTAGCTGAGCATGCTAACAAGGTTGCATATATGGAGAACTTCTCTAGTTGCTAGAGTATAAGTGGCATCAGGTTGCATATATTAAGAACTTCTTTGGTTGCTGGAGTACAAGTGGCATATAGTGGGAACTTCTTTGACAAATAGGAAAGTACTTGGCAGGCATAACAAGAATAAAGGCAACTCTCAACAATTATAAAGAAAACTATTCCAAGTTGTATTATCTATTGAGATGGCAAACAAGCTGCTTGCACTATATGCTTATTAAAAAATGACATATTTCTAGAAGTTTTATAGATATGCCTTTGCATAGTAGCTCATGTATATGACATTAAAAGCACAAAATTATTACATCAAGAGTACCATAATACACAGGATCTTCATTGCTTATAGCACTTGGTCTAAGGTCCTGGAACGAACAACACCCTGACAGCAAGGATGTGATTCCTTTGATGATGAGCATGACATTTGTGGGCATAGCTCTTAAGAGATTCAATTCTCCCTTTTCTCAACCTACATCTACTTTAGTCTTAAGTGTACTCAAGTAACTCAATTGAGCCAATGATCACTATCCAATCTGAGAATCCTTCTTCTGTGTGGTGATAGAATCATAAAAGTGTTGTCACAATTACTACACCTTTAGGAATTGTTGAGGAAGCTCTAAAGTTACTGCGATAGAGATTAAACTCATTGGTTCTATATGCAATGATTCAAGTGTTGCACTAGACAAGTAAATAGTTCTACCAAGATTGCTGAAATCATGCTTCGTAGTGTGACACAAAATCTGGATGATCTAGACAAATTTGTTGCAAGTTTTGTTCGAAGCATTAAGAAATTAAGGGAAATTTTATCAAGTCCCAATGAGGAAGAAACTATTACTAAGCATACTCTTGAGCTTGCAAGGACCAGAATGGAAGCCAAGGTTGGCATTGGTGTTAACACTCAAGCTATACCTTTACTTGTAGCACTAGCTAGATCATGAACATTGGCTACAAAAATTAATGTTGTTGGTATATTCAAGGCATTATGTCAAGAGGATGAGCGGAGAGTGAAGATGCTAGTTGGGGGATGCATACCTTATTACTTACTTTGCTAGAAACTAACTTGAGATACTCGATTTATTGCTACTCAAACCATCCTTTCTATCTTGTAGGGAGGGATTACATATCATGTTGGCTATAAGACTTTTGTTATAAAGGGCATTGTGCTAAAATTGTGGGAATTATTGCAAACAAAACAGACATTTGAACCATTGTTCAAGGTTTGATAATAAAGATATTATAGATTTTATGTGATCCTACTAAACAATTTTGACCAAAACACTTTACCCAAGGGGTGGACGTCATGAATACTCGATACGATATCATGATATTGAGCAAGGCAATGACCAAGAAGATGTACAAGTTAATGAAATATTAGTTGAAGAATCACATGAAGCATTCATGGATGTAGATGGTTATGCTGAAGGTTTTGAAGTCTTGGGGCAACCTCATAATGACATGTTATTGGTATGTGTATGATGATGATGTGGATATACATGAAGATGAAGATGACATTGTATTTCCCTATGATTTGGGAGATTATGGATGTGATTTTAGAGTTGACTATGGGGATGCTTCCTTGTATCCATTTGATTCGGGTGGAGTGGAGTATGTGGTTAATGGACATTTTCTTCTCTTGGATAATCATTATGCTAGAACACCTTTTGATCCAGGAGGTTAATGGATTTCTTAGGGATCTTGTTTAGACTCACATCCATCTTGCGGGAAATTTCTTATCTTTGTTAGGCTCTTTTGGCTAAAGATTGGTCATCTATGGCCCTATTTCTTAGGTTAATGGATTTCTTAGGGATTTTGTTTAGACTCGCATCCATCTTGCAGGAAATTTCTTATCTTTGTTAGGCTCTTTTGGCTAAAGATTGGTCATCTATGGCCCTATTTTAGTGTAGGGAAGATTGCAGACATCTCATTGTTTTATACAAGATTTTTCTCTAAACTTTGGATATCAAAACCCAACCTACATGAGCTGAAAGCACTTACCAAGAGCTTTGTTTTGATGTATAGCATGCCTTGATTCAAGTTTTCTATAGAAAGTTATATTGGATTTAGTACATTAGGGTCTTATAGTAGACAACTTGCTCTCAATATTTGCATGTGCCTTTCATGAATCTATGGTGACCAAATTATCATATCTATCATTCTACTTGAATGTTTACTTGGTCTACTTGATTTTCCATTATATCAAAGTAGTACTCTATGCTATTCCTATTACATACATTGTAATAAGTCCTAAATCGTATTTTTGAGGACAAAAACATTCAAGTAGGGATAGAATGTAAGAAAGTGGGTAGGGGCATATAAAAAGAGCAAAGAACATATGTACAAGATTATATTTTTTACACAATAATACTAAATTTTCCTTCGCCTCTCAAACTCTTCCTAATCTTTCATAGCTACTAGTCATCTCTCTCCTTCTTTCTTATCTTTCTATCTCCATTTCTTGGCTTTCTCTCTCCTTTGTACTCTTCTTCTCTTTCATATATTCTTATCTTTCCTCTTTCTCTCTCCTCTCAAGTCCCTTCATGACAAAGGTTTTACACTATGAAAATAAACTTGGACCTTATGGTATGCAAAAGAGCATCGATAGTGTCAAGACAACCTTTTGCATGCCATAAGGTTGGGGTGTAAGAGAGGGTTCTATAATTTGAGGTGGAAGAGGTTTTAAAAAAGAAAAAGGAGCATCAAATCAATATGGGAGGGGAGATGTAGTTGATGTTGCAAACTAAGCACCATGGTCTTAATAGGTGACATGCCAAAAATTATTATAGTAGTATATAGTTGCAATTAAAAGCAAAAATAGAAAGATATTAGAATCATAGTGTGGTTGTGATTTACTTTGATCATATGAAAAATAGACATAAATGAGAGGGAAGATATATTGACTAGCAATAGTGGGCTCAATAAATGAAGGACAATGATCATTACCTTTATTAATAGCAACCTATAATGTGCCTGCCTATCAGTTGCCCAAGCATATTTTTAGCGGTCGAATCTAAGTGATGCCGCCCAAAACTCCCATGGAATGTCACTGGGTTTCTCGCCTAGGGTTTCTTGAGTCCGACTCGCAATGGAACATTCATAGCCAAACCCACTAAGATCAACTTGAAATCTAGGTTCCTAGTGGTCAAGATCTCCCGACAGTGTTCTAGCATCGTCAGGTCCTAGACATCCTACTTTACGTAGAGATACCAAAGCCGAAGCAGACTCATGCCACACGGTTCAAAGAGAATGGGAAACAAGAGGGATGCACCACTCAACCTCTCTGCCCATAGGGCATAGTCCCATTCTGGTCCCCTAAAATGGCATGAATCAGGTTTTAACCTAATAATACCTAGAGAATGTACGCTTATAGAACCTTGTGAGAAGCCTCCTAGTCCTCAAGGACCACCCTTCCATAGGACAGACTTGTCGAAGGTTCTATCCATCCGCTTCCCTCAATAGGCATTCTTTAGTTATCTAGTTAGGTCCTATCACATTTATGTGTGACATTTAAAATCAGCATCCTTAATTAAGCCTTTTAGGGAACAAGGTTCATTCACATAACTTATGGCACTAACAAGAAAGTTGTTCAGACAAGTTCCTTGAAGGTAAACTTTATATTAGCATCTTAACTGAGATAGAAATCTTGTCCAAAAAGGAAGATTCCCGCAATGCATAAGGATGCATCTTATTTCTTCCAAGTTTTTTCCCTTGCACTAGTAACAGGGCCTTGAGAATCCATCTCGAGTCACGTAGATTGTTTGAGTAGAACCCAGAGGTAGGGAATTTACAACTAGAGCCCCCTGGCATCCAAGCATCCTTCTATATTCAAACTAACCCATGGAGAGACCTCTCATGGCAGGTTCGGTCCACATTCCCATTACGATTACTTAGACCCCCCTTGGATAGGGTTGGTGGCCAGCTGGGGGTGGCTTGGTGCGCCCTCCATGAATTCAACCTAATTCATTATTCTAATTTATTTTGTGAGCTTGGGTCATACATTCATTTCACAGACAATGATTCTAGATTTACAAGCACAAACAACAATGAAGGTGAGTGCTCAGGACATCTGCTAAGGTGGAGTTCCTATTTTTGAACGGTTAGCGTTCACCTTTCTTGGGTCTTTCTTGCCTTGGTGTTAATTGCCATGACCTTTTGAGGACTAGAGAGCACTTTCATTCCAATCTCATTCCTATGTGATAGGAGTGAGTGATTACACTATTGGATTTATATTTGATAGTTTTCGGATAGTAGCTCCTCTAATTTGCTAGCCTTTAGTCCGAGGTTCTTATCTTAAGGTCACGGGTCACTCAAACTAGGATTTAAATTGATCAATTGGTAACCCTTTTCCCAGCTTAGAATTTTATCAAGGCTTCTAAGTTTA
The DNA here is from genome assembly GCF_053477565.2 of Lygodium microphyllum. Lineage (NCBI taxonomy): Eukaryota > Viridiplantae > Streptophyta > Polypodiopsida > Schizaeales > Lygodiaceae > Lygodium > Lygodium microphyllum. The sequence continues at coordinate 138,118,591 of NC_141141.1, forward strand.
CCCTAGGGTTCATTCCCTCAAGATAACAAGACCTTTTTTTTCATTCCCCTCGCAAGTCAAGAGTAAACTAAGCCCTTTTGCAATCCTTAAATAGTTGCGAGCACCGAATGTCACGTGGCGAATGGTCCTTCTTCCTTGTGGATACGACATTCGAGTTTTCTTGTATTGGCTTTGAGTTGTATCATATTTTAAAAATGATATCTCCAATGGTGTTTTGGACTCATCGCGGCTAGTTGTTAGGATAGAGACCAAAGAGCATGTTTACTTGACTCTAAGTCAACATACAATCGTAATAATAATTTCACTTATTTGCAATTAAATCCTAACTGAGTCGAATGAATCCCTAGCCTTACTTATCATATAGGCTTTCATTTACCCGCACTGCCTCTTGTAGTTAAGTTTAGCCATTCACATGCATGACTTACATATATCTTTTAAGATGAATCCCTATGGTGTAGTGCGATTGAAATTGTCCATGATGCCACACAAATATAGATGCAAGTCTTTCTTGAAATTGATGATACGATGTGGGATTCCCATTCATGAAAATTCCTTCTAGTGAAAATATTCAAATCATAAAGTGTGATCTAAATTTTTAAGTGCATGTGTACATGAGTTCATTATACCTAACATAAATGCGAGTTAATTCACTCTAATAGTCTATAGGATGCAATCAACTTACATGGTATATTCACATAAATTGGCAACCTAAGATGCAGTTGTAAAAGAATTCGAGCCTAATACTCAGCTTAATACTACAACAACCCGTAGATGCTTAATCTATTTGTAGCAAATCATGGCTATTAAGCCTTTACAACTATATTTGAGTTATGGAAGTTACGCGATGCAAAGTATGACTTCTTCCTTATGATGTCCATGCTTATTGTTCCATTCAAAGTACTAGACACGATAATGGTACCTAGTTTTGAAGTGTTGAATTAGCGTTTACACCCGATAACTTGTTCGTGTTAGTGGTGCCATCTTTGCTCAATCCTCCTTCCGTAATTGCAGCTTTTTCAGTTACTTGGGAGAGTTTATGCTTTGGGGCCATTTTGGAGCTTGGAATGCGGGCCTCCTCTTCTCTCGAAGCACTCCTTTGTGCCAGCGTTTCCTATGCTTTTTTGTGACTTTTGCAACCTTCTGCCACATATAGGAGCGATTGATGGAGAGATCATGAGAATCACAATGGGGAGAGAGGATTCTCGAAGCTCCATCCAAGAAGAAATTTCCCTTTAGCCTCTCTCTCTCTCTCTCTCTCTCTCTCTCTCTCTCTCTCTCTCTCTCTCTCTCTCTCTCTCTCTCTCTCTCTCTAAGATTCCTGTTCCTTCTCCCTCTCTCTCTTTCTCTACCTCTCTCTCCTTCTCTCTCTCTCTCTCTCTCTCTCTCTCTCTCTCTCTCTCTCTCTCTCCCTCTCTCTCTCTCTAAGATTCCTGTTCCTTCTCCCTCTCTCTCTTTCTCTACCTCTCTCTCCTTCTCTCACTCTAAGATTCCTGTTCCTTCTCCCTCTCTCTCTCTCTCTCTCTCTCTCTCTCTCTCTCTCTCTCTCTCTCTCTCTCTCTCTCTCTCTCTCTCTCTCTCTCTCTCTCTCTCTCTCTCTCTCTCTCTCTCTCTCTCTCTCTCTCTCTCTCTCTCTCTCTCTCACACACACACACTTCCTGACAAATGGGCAATAGGGGGAGAAGAATAGCGTGTTATTGCTCAAGGAGGGGGAGGGATTTTTATAAAGGGGGAGAAGGGTATTATTCGGAGGAGAAGGCATCGTGATGAGGAGGCCTTAGCTTCACTCCACGGCCATTGTGATTGTCACCATGTAGCCTAACAAGAAGGGGTAGTGGGGGGTTGTTGGAGGTGGCACATGTGTGCCCCTCCCCCCATCAAAATCTTCATCCTCTTCAACTTCATGTCCTTGACACCTCCACTGCTGACATGCAATCTCCCTCTACCTATGCCGACGCCCACTACAACTCCTTGTTATCATCATCCTCTTCACCTAATAATTACGGCTCCCCCCCCCTTGTCATGTTGACAAGCCGTCATCACAGCCGACTTTCAATTGTAGTCCCCCTATGTCTGCCAGCTGGCGGTGTAAATAGGGGGGTGTTGAAAAAATTATCGTTTGATTTGATTTTTTTAAGGGGGGATCTCACGGCGACATGTTACATCCTTCCCCCCTTAAGGAATCGATATGTCCTCATCTCGAAAGGAATTAGGGATATTGTTGGTTGAGAGTACTCTCGTCAATCCATGTGGCATCTTCTTCCGGATAGTCCTTCCACTGGATGAGGTACTCTTTAAGGGTTCTACTTCTCAATCTCTTTTCCCGAATGTCTAGGATTCTATTTGGGCAGAGCTCAAGGACTCCTTGGCTTGGCATTACAACTTGTTGATCATTGAGCACATGGCAAGGATTGGATACATATTTCTTTAGTAGGCTAACATGAAATACATTGTGAACCTTTATGTTCTCAGGGAGTTGGAGATTGTAGGCATTGGGGCCCTAGGCACTTGAGGATCCTGTAGGGCCCGCAATAAATTGGACTCAGTTTCTTAAATTCTCCCAATGATAAGAAACTCTTCTTGGGTCGTACACGAATAAAAACCATATCTTCCTCTTTCAAGATTCACTCTTGTCTATTTATATTGGCATAGGCTTTCTGCCTATCTTTGGCGGCTCTAATGTCTTGTCTAATAGCCTTAACCTACTCATCCATTTCCTCAAGCATTTTATTAGAAGATTTTGCCCTTAAGTTAGGATCTAAAAAGTTCAATGGAGTACAGCAATCATGCCCATAAAATGCTTGAAAAGGTGTCATTTGAATACTTTCCTGGTAAGAATCATTGTAGGCAAACTCTACCAATGGTAGATATTGGATCCAATTCTTGGGCTAGTGACATCAATATGCCTTAAGAATATCTTCAATGACTTGGTTGACTCTCTCCATTTGGCCATCAATTTGAGGGTGATAGGCTATACTAACTTAGAGTTGAGTCCCAAAGGCCTCGTATATTCCTCTTTAGAAGTGAGATGTGAAGAGGGAGTTGCGGTCACTAATGATCCTTCTAGGCAACCCACGGAGTTTGAATATCTCCTTGATGAACAATCTATCAATATCTGAAGCTTTATATTTTGTCTTGACTGGAATTAGGTGTGCAACCTTAGTGAGAATATCTACTATAACCATAATTGAATTGTATCCTCCTTGAACTGAAGGTAATCCAACAAAAAAGTCCATGCTAATAAATTCCCACTTCATTTGGGGAATGCCAAGAGGTTGCAACTTCCCAGGCATCTTGACATGTTCTCCCTTAATGTGCTGGAAAGACAAAAATTTTGTGACATATTTGAGCACGTCTTCCTTAAGCCTTTCCCAATGGTAGCTCTTTCTGACCGTGTTGAGGGTCTTGACATATCTAGGATGGCGTGAAAAGGGGGAGTCATGTGCTTCCCAAAGTATTCTTTGTTTGATTTTCTTGCTTAAGGATATGCATAATCTTGTCCTAAAATAGACAAGTCCCTCATTGAAAAAAAATTATTGATACCTGACCTTAATTATAGGATTTTGGTCCTTTTTCAAAATCTCCTTCATCATCTTCAGATATTATGGGTCATGGACAGCTTCCTCCTTAGCTACTTCAAGGATAGGGTTGCTAGGCATTGACACCATAGTTGCCAATGATTCCGCCATTGAGGGTTCCTCCATGATAAGAGAGTTTAGGAACGCCCTGCGACTTAAGGCATCATCAACTACATTCTCTTTGTTAGGTCGATACTTGATCTCAAAGTCATATTCTTGCAGAACCTCAATCTAATGACATTGCCTCATATTGAGGTCAGTCTGGGTGAAGATCCATTTAAGGCTCTTATGGTCCGTGACCAAAGAGAACCTATTGCCAAGCAAATAGTGTCACCAAAGCTTGAGAGCATGAATAACTACTTATAGCTCCAGGTCATGGGTAGCATAATTCCTTTCATGGGTTTTTAGCTTCCTCAAGGAATAGGCTATAGGATGACCTTCTTGCATTAGTACACATCCTAGTGCAAGTGAACTAGCATCCGTGACAACTTCAAATTTCTTGCTCGAGTCAGGAAGTTTCAGAATCACTACTATCACTAAGTTATGCTTGAGTTGATTAAAACTTGATTGTTCAGTGGGCATCCACACTATGGCAACCTGCTTTTTTAGCAAATTTGTGAGGGGTGTTGCGATTAAGGCATAGTCTTTAATGAAGATCATGTACCAACTAGTTAATCCAAGAAAGCTATGCACTTCTTTAATAGTAGTTGGTAGAGGCCACTCTTGGACATCCTTAACCTTTGTAGGATCTATAGAGATTCCTTCATTTGACACAATAAATCCAAGATATTTGATCTACCTCTTGAGAAAGGCACACTTTTTCTTCTTAGCATAGAGCTTATGAGTCCTCATGGTCTCAAGGACAATGCAAACTTGGGATCCATGATCCTCCTCTTCCTTGGAATAAACCAAGGTATCATCAAAGAAGAAAAGCAAAAAAAAATCGAGATAGGGTCTAAAAATGTTCTACATTAGCCTGTTAAAGGTGGTAGGGGAATTAGTCAATCCAAAAGACATTACTATGAATTCAAAATGATCATATCTAGTATTGAATGCCGTCTTAGGAATATCCTCTTCCTTGACGCAGATCTGGTAGTATCCTGACCTCAAGTCAATCTTGGAGAAGATTTTTGCTCCCTGCAATCGATCAAGTAACTCGTCTATCCTTGGGATAGGATATTTATTCTTGATGGTTTCTTGGTTTAGGCCTCTATAATCGATGCAAAGTTGAATTGTATACCATCCTTCTTCTTTTGGAAAAAGACTGGAGCCACCCAAGGAGAACTATTGGGGCATATGTACCCTTGGTCCAATAGTTGTTTGGGTTGTTACTTTAACTCAATAGCTTTAGGAATGGACATCTTGTAGGGCCTTTTGTGACTGGTGCAGCTCTTGGTATTAGCTTAATCTCATGATTCACTTCCTTAGGTGGCGATAATTCAATAAATTCTTCTAGGAACACATCCGCATACTCTTTTAGCCATGATGGTTCTTCATTGGAATCCTCTACTTGTTCTGGTTTTTTTAACTTGATTAGATAGATAGGTAATCCTTTTCTTATTCCTTGAGCTATTCGCGTTGCCTTGGCTATTTGGATCTTTGGTTTACCTGCTTCTTCTTGAGTTTTAACCTGCTTACCCTTAGGATTTCGAAAGGAGAATTCTCATTTTGCCAACAATGGATGTGAGCGTTGTTGGGGATTAGCCAATCCATCTCGAGTAGGCACTCATGGACTCCTAAATTCATTACTATGAACTTAACATATGTGGGCTCGTCTCCCAGTAGGAATTCCACCTTAGCACTTTGTCTAGTGCAAGTGATTTCTCGCCCATTTGCTAGTTCGACAAGTAAAGTATGTGTAGCTATAGTGTTTATCCCTAATATTCTTTCACAAGCTAGTGAGATGAAAGAATGACTGCTGCCACAATCAATCAAGGTTTTGAATTTCTTACCTTGGTGATCCGATGGTGTTTGGATCACCAAAAATTGACAATTTGGGGCCTTTTTATGGAGGGTGGCATGAACAAATGCCCTCTCAATCTCAACTTCCATGGATGGGTCTTCTTCTTCATTGATTCCCTTAGTGAAGATATTGGAAGTTTCTGCCCTTCCCATTGCTACACAACTTCGGCCACAGGTAGCTCTGGCTTGGCCACTGAATTTTCCTTGATGACGATTTTTTCCAAGTTTAGAACCTTTTCTTTTGAAGAGCCCACGTTCATCACAATGGAAACATCACATGCTTTGGTCACTTCTTTGAGTGGGAACAAAGTCACTGATTGCATTTGCCCTCTGCTTCTTCCGTTGGCCTTGACTCTATCTTTGTGCCCTTTTAAATTGAGCTTTCAACATCCCTAGATTCTGGTCTTTGTGAGACCGAGGTCTATTATTCCTAGACTTTGGCTGGACTTCTTGGGCGCAATAGCTCCTGCTCTTATCAATGCATCTTGTAAATCCGAAGGACACATTGATTCTAATGGAGTGTTCATTGGTGGGTTCAGCCCATCACTGAACTTTGAGACCTGTTGGGAAATACTCATTATCAGGGTGTGTTTTAGCAAGGACAAAAATCTCGACTAGTATGCCTCTAGAGATAGGCCCAACTGTTTCAATTTGAAGAGCTCATTCATCTTCTAAGCTCTATATGTAGGTGGCATGTACCTCCCATGCATTGCTTCCTTTAGCTTATCCCCAATTATTGTGCTTTCTGACCGCTTGGTCTTTACACCATTGCTTCCACCACAACCTACCTTTGCTAGTAAGTTTAAGCTTGGCAATCATAGCCTCATTTACAGGTGATGTTCCTATTGCACTGAAGTAATCCTCCATGGATTAATCCATACTTTGGTATCGGCTTCAACAGTCTTCCCTTTTCTGTCAAATTCTGGTGGTTTAATTTGTTTGAGAAGAAACTTCTTCTCTTGTGCCTCCACTAGGCTTAGTGCTGAAACAAGATTCTGGTTCTACACTTGGGGTTGTATCTAATTTTCCATAAAAACCTTCACGTTAAGATTGCATTTACACATCTCTTCACAACTTATCTCAATGCATGGATTATTTTTTATCAATAATATGAAACAAACCAATTAAACATAAAATTCTTATTTATTCATAAAGAAGTGTAAGCCTCGAGTAAAATTATTCAAGAATAGATAGAGATTGGCTAGGATGATTTTCTTTTCAAGAGATACATCAGTGCCAGGTTAATAATTCCCTATTGGATTTAGCTACAGGGACAGAATAGTAATATGGATTGGGGGAGTGGATTCTCAAGAAGTAGTAAGTCATGGGAAGTTCAAGAAATCCCCATTTTTGATAGCCATGACGTTTGTTTCACCCCATTACTTTAATTCTGTCTGCTAGCAAGACTTTGACCACCTTCTCATAGATATAGAGATTATGTTCTACATGCCGGTGTCCGATGTGTAGGATCGAGTTTACACATGCCTCATGGAAGATGAATAACTTGATGATCTTCAAGTCCTCCAACCACTTTAGCTTGTTCAAATTGTCTTGAAGATGGGTGAATCGGTTGGCATCTATGTAGAAGTAACTCAAGCTCCAAGTCCAACGCCTTTCCACATACAGAGATGAAGGGTTATAGGAGTCAATCTAGGATCCCCATCATGTTGGATCGTCTACGATAACTTGAAGAGTTTGTAGCCATCTTGAACATGATATGAAATATGAGGAACTTGCTCCATGCCTCCTAAGTTTGGAAGCGGCAACAATCCATAAATGAGTAATATAAAAAATATTTTCTAGTGAAAACGTCACTTTAGTCTTCTCAATTTATTCCTATCCTGAATTTTTTATTCGTTGGTTTGCTCTAATACCAATTGTAATGTGTCCGCATGTCGGCTGCCCAAGCACATTTTTAGCAATCCATTGAGAGACGAATCTAAGCGATGTCACTTGGTACTCCATGGAATATCATGGGGTTTGTCGCCTAGGGTTTCCCCAGTCCCCATCTCACAATGGAACATTCGTGGTTGAACCCACTAGGATCGACCTGAAATCTAGGTTCCTCATAATCAAGATATCCTGACAGCATTCTAGCGTCAAGTGTCCTAGACATCCTACTTTACGCAGAGATACACAAGCTGAAGTAGACCCATGCGGCACTTGGTTCAAAGAGAATGGGAAACAAGAGGGATGCACCACTCAACCTCTCGGCTCGTAGGGCGCATAGTCCCATTCCAGTCCCCTAAAATGGCATGAAATTTTTTCTAACCTAATAATACCTAAAGATAATATGACTATAGAACCTTGTGAGAAGCCTCCCCGTCCTCTAGGACCACCCTTCCGTAGGAAAGACTCGTCGGGAGTTCCACCCACCCACTTCCCTCAAAAGGCATTCTTTACTTATCTAATTAGGTCATATCACATTTATATGTGACATTTAAAATCAGCTTCCTTAATTAAGCCTTTTAGGGAACATGGTTCATTCACGTAACTTATGGCATTGACACAAAAGCAATTCAGACAGGTTCCTTGGAAGTAAACTTTATATTAGCATCTTAAGTGAGATACAAATCTTGTCCAAAAAGGACGATTCCCGCAATCCATGAGGATGCATCTTATTTCTTCTAAGTTTTCACCCTTGCACTAGCAACAAGGCCTCGAGAATCCATCTCAAGTCACGTAGATCATTTGAGGAGAACCCGAAGGTAGGGAATTTACAGGCAGAGTCCCCCTTGGCATCCAAGTGTCCTCATACGTTCAAACTAACCCACAAAGAGACCTCTCATGGCGGGTTTGTTCCATGTTCTCGTCACGGTTATTTGGAACCCCCTTGGATAGGGTTGGCGTCCAGCTAAGGGTGGCTTGGCGCGCCCTCCATGAATTCAACTTGATTCATTATTCTAATTTCTTTTGTGAGCTTGGGTCATACATTCCTTTCACAGACAATGATTCTAGATTTACAAGCACAAACAACAATGAAGGTGAGTGCTCAGGACATCTGCTAAGGTGGAGTTCCTATTTTTGAATGCTAAACGTTCACCCTTCTTGGGTCTTTCTTGCCTTGGTGTTAATTGACATGACCTTCTGAGGACCAGAGAGCATCCTCATTCTAACCTCATTCCTATATGATAGGAGCAAGTGATTACGCTATTGTATTTTTATACGATAGTTTTCGGATGGTAGCTCCCCTAATTTGCTAGGCTTTAGTCTAGGGTTATTATCTTAAGGTCACAGGTCTTAGATCACTCAAGCTAGGATTTCAATTGGTTAGTTAGTAACCCTTTTCCCACTTTAGAACTTTATTGGGGCTTCTAAGTTTACCCTAGGGTTTCATTCCCTCAAGATAACAGGACCTTTTGTTCATTCCTCTCGCAAGTCAAGAGTAAACTAAGCCCTTTTGCAATCCTTAAATAGTTGCGAGCATCAAATGTCACATGGAAAATGGTCATTCTTCCTTGTGGATATGACATTCAGGTTTTCTTGTACTGGCTTCAAGTTGTATCATATTTTAAAAATTAAATCTCTAAGGGTTTTTGGGACTCATCGCGACTAGTTGTTAGGATAGAGACCAAAAAGTGTGTTTACTTGACTCTAAGTCAACATATGATTGTGACAATAGTTTGACTTATTTGCAATTCAATCCTAACTGAGTCAAATTAAACCCTAGCCTTACTTATCATATAGGCTTTCATTTACCAAACTACCTCTTGCAGTTAAGTTTAGCAATTCACATGTGAGACTTACATCTATCTTTTAAGATGAATCCCTATTATGTAGTGCAACTGAAACTGTCCATGATGCCATGCAAATCTAGATGCAAGTCTTTCCTAAAATTGATGATATGATGTGGGATTCCCATTCATGAAAATTTCTTCTGGTGAATTTACGTAAATCATAAAGTGTGATCTAAATTTTTAAGTGCGAGTGTACATGAGTTCATTATACCTAACATAAATGCGAGTTAATTCACTCTAATGGTCTATAGGATGCAATCAACTTACACGGTATATTCATATACATTGGCAACCTAAGATGCAGTTGCAAAAGAATTTGAGCCTAATACTCGGCTTAGTACTACAACAACCCATAGATGCTTAATCTATTCGTGGAAAATCATGGTTTTTAAGCCTTTACAACTACCTTTTGAGTTATGCAAGTTATGCGATGCGAAGTATGACTTCTTGCTAATGATGTCCATACTTATTGTTCCGTTCAAAGTACTAGACACAATAACGGTACCTGGTTTTGGAGTGTTGAATTAGCATTTACACTCGATAATCTGTTTGTGTTAGTGGTGGTATCTTTGCCTGATCCTCCTTCCATAGTTGCATCTTTTCTAGTTACTTGGGAGAGTTTATGCTTTGGGGCAATTTTGAAGCTTGGAATGCGGGTCTCCTCTTCTCTCGGAGCACTCCTTTGTGCCAGAGTTTCCTATGCTTTGCTTGATGTTAACCCTCAAATGAACAAGGTGGAAAAGCGGGAAAATATAAAGCAGAAAACAAGGCTAAGGCAAAAGTGAAATAGAGGACAAAGGCACAAGAAGAATTTGGAAACACAAGAAGTGCAGAAAAGTCCTAAATCAAGGAGAAAGGCACACAAGAAAAAGCTCAAGTCAATACTTTTGTAAAAAAGTGCAGGGTGCACCATGATTTATTTTAGGAGTGTCGAGCTCTCACCCACTGTGCAATTTGTAAAGGTAGATGGGCGGTAGGAAGGAAGCTAGGAAGATAGAAGGACAATGGAAAAAAGGGCCTACGCCATAGCCGGCCATGTAAGAAAGGGGATAAGGAGATGACCGCCCAAAAGGGATTTAGGGTTTTGTATATAAAGTTAAAAAGTGAATGAGAAGCTCATTCTTGTGTGTGGCCAAAAGTGGCTTCTTCTTCTTCTTCTTCTTCTTCTTCTTCTTCTTCTTCTTCTTCTTCTTCTTCTTCTTGCTTGCTTGAGCTTGTGCTTGTGCTTGTGCTTGAGAGAGGGAGTGTGAGAGTGTGAGGGAGTGAGTGTGTGAGGGTGAGGGACCAGGGTGGAGAAGCTCTCCGTCTTCTCCTCTCTTCTTCTCTTCTCTTCTTTTCTATTGTCTTGCTCACAGCAATGGAGCTTGGAGCATGGAGCATGGAGCTTGAGGATGGAGCTTGCTTGAAGCTTGCACTTGGATCGTGGAGCTATCGGAGTGCTCGGGAGAGGAGGTAACTCAATTGGGCATGGAGGTAAGCTCATTACACCCATAGAGATGGATAACATGTCAACTATGTGAGAGGTAGTCATTAGTGCTTGGCTTGGAAGGCTTGAAACAATAAGTAGTCCATGGATCTTGGCAGTTGATCACACTCTACATTTTTTTTTCCGTTGCCAGGACCAACGAATTCAAGCCTTGAGCACTTGCGCGCTTCGAATCGAACATCAAACTAGGGTTTCCCTGAACCGCTGCTTGAGTTAGATGAGTAGTAAGCGAGGGAGTTTGAAGAGGTATTAGATCTCCTTAGCAAGTAGGTTTTTGGGTTTTTGGATTTGGAAAAGCATGTTGGAGTAATGTAGGTATTTCCTTTACGATTTTTTGCTTGTAATTAGGTAGGCTAGGAGCAAAACATTAGAGAACGCAGTAGGGTTCTCCGTTGTTGTATAACAAGCTGAAACAAGGAAAAGAATGGCAAATAAATGCACTTTTGGGTTAAATATTGGTAAGGGGAGCAAGACTAAGGTGAATGCAGGGCAGGATAATAAGAGCCCAGGAGTGTAGGGAAGACTACATTTTGCATTGCAGGGTTTAGCTGAGAGAGGGAGAGAGAGCTTCATCATGTGGACATGCTTTGATCTTTCCATCGAGGGGTCCTTTGCCGACTACAGGTAATTCCACACCTTCCCCTGCATGAGTAGCTAGGATTTGGAGGTGCTCGACCAATAAGAAGGCCTCGATTGCTCGGCGCAACGAATTATGTGGAGTTCAGTGAAAAATGCATCGCACCTCGGCCCATCTGAGTGACGGTGATTTTGAGCCGAGTCCCAAAATCGACCCTCGGCCCCGCCCAACTTGGACGCCCCCCACTAGATTTGGACACTTATTGCTCGGCCTGTCCAAGTCAACCACTCGGCCCTTCTTGACTTGGCCCATCCAAACACGGACAACTCGACCAACACCTTTAAATTCGGTCCTCTTCCCTCACACCTCGGCCCACCGCCTAAGCCCCCCACTCGACCCATGTGATTCGGACAATCATCACTTGGCCCTCCGAGTCAACCATTCGGACCAACTTAATATTAGGCCCTCAACCACATCTATTCGACCGTCCGAGCCACAAATTCGGCTACGGTTCCCATTCAGTCCTCGGCCTATCTGAGTCCACCACTCAGCCTGCAATTTGGACGAGTTGGGCCGAATCAGATTTTTGCAAATTTCTTGGAACATTTCAACAGACCACCCAACTAGATCTCAACCGTGCAAACCTTGTGAGCCATCCAGATTCCCAAAGCTAGATTCTCACACAAGAAATTGGTGAATTCGCAAGACACTGCCACTTAGCAGCCTGAGTAGGTTGCTGAGAGAATCAACGCCGTAGCGGTAGCCATTGGAGTCATAGATCCTAAAGCAAAGCTAACACAAGTAAGATGACGCAGCAAGAGACCCTAGAAGCTCAATGGTCCAATCTAGCCAACAAGGGAAAAAAGGCCATACCACAAGAACATGTATAGGTTGTGTTCGGAATGCATCTAGTCAAAACAAAATGCAACAACATCAAGCTACTACGATGATGGCTAGACATGACAGTGCTAACAAGAGATGCACCTTGAACAGAACTACACAGACCACCCATGACATTAGTAGAGAATCCAAATCTAGTTGTGTAGTAGGGGACTCAAGGGCATACATCAGAAGGCTTAAATTTACAAGCCAAGACTCAGAAGATGAAGACATAGTACCGCCTGCTTATCTTAGGATCAAACACACTGCAAAAAGAGAGCATAGTGTCGATGCTCTAATCGATGAAGGAGCAGATCTTAATATCTTGACCTAGAAAGCATGGACTCTACTAGGCCAACCAGATCTCACACCGACTAATGCAACTCTTAGTCCATATAGGGGAAACCCACAAGCACTTGTAGGAAAGTGCAAAATCCTAGTAACTATTGAAGCTGAAAGCTTACCTATCCTAATCCATTTTCCTCCAAATAGTGCTAGTTGTGGAAAGGAAGCCCTCCTAGGACGACCCTTCAAAAGGGCGACAAAGTGTGAGGTTGATTACGTAGCACAAAGGGCACACTTGACACTACTAGGTGTGAGTATAATCACAACCTTTAGTAAGGGTGACATCATCAAACCTCGAGGGAAAGACAAGGAATGTTCTGACATACCAGGCAAGTCTAGTGATGAGAGCAAAAACTTGTCGAAAGAGTTGATACAAATGCATGTTGAATAGAGAGAACCAGTGAGCGAGGTCATGCTGCTTGAAACAAGAAGGTCAGGAGACAATGCCAAGGATAGGCTGTGGACTTACAAAAATCATAGAAGACCCCAAGAGAAGCCCAAACCTTACAGACGAAGGTATCGATGGAGAGCCAGCACAATGTTGTGATGGATATCCAAAGCATTCCTACGTGCTCAAGGGTATTATGTAGGTAACTGATGGATTTGGGTACCAAAACCCCTGTTAACCCACCTCTGCTAGCCAAAGGCCAGGACGTATCAAGTGCGAAAAAGTGCAGGAGGAAATCTAAACAAAAAAACAAGTCTTGAGTCAAAAACATTGGAGTGACTGAGCCCCTCACGAGTGAAATCTAGAAACCAAAAAAGACTATTCGAAGGGTAGATCCTCAGCCTAACGGGATTAACAAGCACATATCATATGTACCCATCAAGTGTACACAAAAGCCACTAATGCTCAAGGAGCCTGTGATTTCCCAAGAGGATAACGAGCATCTTAGGTGCAACATTGCTCATGGCAAGGTTGATTGCTCAACAAAGCAACTGGTAGAATCTTCTAACAGCCATGAGCAAACCTCCCAGCCAAGTCCACCTAGGAATCCCACGTCTCCTACACCCTCTTTCCCTAAACGGACACAGGAAGCACAACAACAATCATCAAATGCAGCTGCTTAATCCCAATCTCTATCACCGTCTAAGCTTCCAAATGTCTAAGAGGTGGGACATGACTTCACCCTTAGCTCTCAGCCTAAGGATATGCCTATGCAATCCATCATGACTAGCTCAACTCATGCTCAAATCATGCTCAATCTACACAAGTGAATGTGCGAAGGGCAACAAAATACACGGCCACTCCCAATCTTCTTAAGGACTTGAAACCATAGTCGACCAATAGTGGCCAGTCCACTAAACTAGCTACTACTACCTCCAATCAGGAATCACTAGTCATAGCCTTTGGTCGTGATGACGCCTCTTGCAGAACGTGTTCTTAGCAAATCATCCGTGGAAGAGGTGTCACAATCAACATCCTTGACACCTCTAGCACTGTTGAAGCACCTCAACCCTAGGCTTGAGTAGAAACCTCTCAAAGATGTGGCCAAGGAGATGGCGCATCTGACCAATCAACCTAGCAAGGCTACCCTGCAAGTCATAGCTATGTCCCATGAGGACACATCAGAGAAAGAGAAAGTTGAGGCCCGGACCAAGCATATCAACGAGCTAGCCCAGTTCAAGGTCATGATTATTCAAGGGATGCACCTTCATTAACCAAGAAAAAGAGGGAAAAACAGCAAAAACAACAGCAGTTGCAAGCAATTGGGGATACCAAGAAGATGGAGACCAAGAGCACGGAAGGGCTTGAGAATAAAGTGTCGAGTCTACCCACTAAGGAACCCATGGTCATCTCCCCTAACAGTGGTGAAACCTCAGGCACATCCATATGTTCTGATCAGTCAAAGCAACCATTACCATCAATAGTTGCTTGCAATACTCAATCCACTGACAACAGAACTTACGTTGACCAGTCAAGAGTGGATACAACATTATCACAACATGGTGACAAAACTAGACCAGTCACATCCAAGGAGAACCATGACACAATAGCATAAAAGCCTTAGGAGAAATAGGAAAAACACAAGGAAATAAGCAATCCTAGCATTGAACAATCTCGCTCATCTAGGCCTGAGCCCCAGCTATGCTAAAGCCTAGGGACACTCCTAGAACCTTGCATGAGATAGCAACCGAGCAAGCCTTCATAGAACATAGAAGTGTCACAAAAGGCTTAACTGAGTTGGATGCTAAACTCAAAGTATTCGCATGTATCTACGTCCTCGTAGACATGAGTACATTCCCTAAGGAGCAGCTTGAGGAATGCTTGCCATTTCCTCTATCCTGGGAAGAGCAATAATATCTTAATGAGCACTATGACAAGCTCTTGCATGAATGCATGCAACTCATCTCTTATGAGAAGGCCAATGAACTGTGCTTAACTGTGACATTCAACAAAGCACTTTGCCAACCAAATCTCTTAGAGATAGAGCAACATAAGTAACAATCAAAGGGTCAAAGTCAATTTGAAGAACATTGGCTTGAAAACCGCATTACAATGGCCAAACTAGGAGTCCAAATTATGACGGTCTTAGAGAGGATCCCAGATTATGAAGTTGACATATGCTCTCTTTTTGTGGTGAGTTTGACCTCAAGATAAGCATGCGGTACTATGTCCAGTGATCTCTCCATCAACCACCCCTCTATCATCCTCTTCATCTTCATGTCCTCAGCAGCTCCATTGCTACCATGTCATCTCCCTCTCCTAGTGCCGATGCCCACTACAGCTCCTTGTTATCGTCATCCTCTTCACCTAATAATTACGGCTCCTCCCGCCTTGTCATGTTGACATGCCTAATCACAGCCAACTTTCGATTGCAACCCCCCCTCCGTCCGCCAACTGGCGGCATGAATAGGGGGTGTTTAAAAAAACTCATTTGATTTTATTTTTTAAAAGGGGTTTCTAACGGAGACATGTTACACTACCTAAGATCATTAGTAAATGAGTAGTGAGCTAGAGGCATGAACCTTTGAGCATATTAAAAATGGGTACACTAGCATGGCCTAGGGAGTAATTGAAGCAATATTGATGATAAACAAATGCAACTAGAAAAGATGGCTTATTAGAAAATAGATAACTATTGAATGCAACTAGAAAAGATGGCTTATTAGAAAATAGATAAGTATTGAATCCAACATGAAATCCTTGGCAAGGTGTGGAGATTTTGAAATTCATGGGCATCAAAGGTGTGATATCTAGGGCTCTAGATATGTGAAAATATAATCTTGAAAACAATGTGTGTTTCCTTGTAAGGAGATGAAATGAGATGCATGATGTGATATTCTAGCTTTATTTTCAATCTTCTCGAATTCTTGTAATTAGATTTGGAGAATTTAGACCATTAAATAGAGGAAATCTTGAATAAAATAATCCAAAATTTGTAACCTGATACCTTCCAAGGCCAATAAGATCCGTAGGCATCCTTCATGAAAAATCACCATACGAAGGGAAGTCTTGACCTGTAAGTTAGATATGACTAAGAAAATTTAAAACTTAGTAAGTAAGTGAAATCTTAAAGCTTTAAAGCTTAAGCTTTATAAAAAGAAAAGATTTGGAAGAAGAAGATGATGAACAGGCCGTCGTCGCTCCCCCCTCCTTTTTAATGAAAAAACGGCATCAAATTTTCTCTCTCTCTCTCCTCCTAAAATTGGAGATGCTGAAAGCATGAAGGAAAGCCTAAAATCTCCTTCTCAATCTTAGCAAAAGACTGCAGCAATCTCCCCCTTTTATCAGTTTGACAAGAGGCCTAGATTGGAGCAAGATCATCCGAGAGCTAGGTGAATCAGTCATGGCATCTCTGACAGCCTCTCTAGACCTCAAAAGTCAAATCACCACCATCAGATTACATCTTGAAAGCTTCAAATTGTTAATTTTCCAATATACCCTCCACAAAGAGGTCCTCTTCTTGGCCACAATCCTTCTCCTTCAAATTAATTATAAATATGGGGCAGGAGGAGCTATTGGGGGTCAGCCTAATCAAAGAGGAGAGGCTATTCTCAAGAGTATAGAGCAAGAGGAAGTGGGGCAAGAGGAGTGCGAGGATATAAATTCTTGTCATAAAGACAAGGAGGATACTCTATGGGCTCTTGGAATTGAATCTCCCATCCCTTCTACCTCCACTTCCCTGTGGAATCAAGACTTTACTCGATTTTTCTAAATTCCTAGTGATTGCCATTCCCCATCAATCTGATTGTGACAACCCTAAGCTCTTTTGCTCGAATCCCCTCTACAATATTGTGATTAAAGACCATGGCCCCAAAGAAGAAAGTTATGAAGGTCGCAGAGGCAAGAGTGCCAATAATGCTGCAAATATGACCACTACAAATGGAATGACAAGTACTAGGATTACAAGCGAAGCTCCGAATACCATCAACCAAGCACTCATCATAGATCCCTAGGTATTATATTTTGATATTAAAGGTAGCTAGCAAGCCATCATTCTATGAGTTGGCAACAAAAAGCTGCATTCGTAAAATAGGATTTTTTAAATCTCCTACATGAAATATTTTAAATAAATTCTTAACCACAAATTCCAAGGGATAATTTGGGTTTGTACGAGATGTACCAAGGAGAAGTACAAGGAAGATGTTGCATTTCCCAAAATAATTAAATTTTTTTATTTTTATTGAACTAACAAAACCTTTGAGGGATAAACTCGGACACTAATTCTCCGTATTTTTAAAAAAAGGGTCTTGAAGTATAATTGATTAAAGAATATTTATTATATAAAACTAACCAAGATTTTTTTAAGTTATTGCAGGCATAGACCCACGAACCCTGTTGAGAAAAGAAAAAGACTATTAAGGGAGTTGTTCTCAAAAATAGAATTCTTGTTTAGATTCAATCCAAACTAGATCCCAAGGGAGGGTAATTCTGAGAAGATTACTAGAAGGTATTGTCACTTACGCTAAGTTTTACCTTGATATTATTATTTTAGGAAAGAAAAATTTTGTTTAAAGTTTGTGTATAATGCATTTGAAATAAGATGTTTGTGATTGTAAGTTAGATACTAATCTTTTTTTAAATCATCAGGCTAAAAGATGGATAATCGGGTATAGACCGCCAACTGAGGCAGTATTCCAATGAGCACAGAACACCAAGAGTGAGGCAATATTCTTTGATGGAACTAGACCTCCCCAGGACCAGTGTGGATAAAACCTAACCTAAGGGTTTTTTTTTTGTGTTAGCTAGTTTAGAACAATCATGGCACGAAAGGTCTTATCGTAGGGAACTCTAGTTGGCAAGAGGATGTGAGGATACTAACGGGCTCTGGTCATAAACTTCTTAGACTCTTACAAAAAACCAACTGAACTTGGAGAGAATAATATCTGCAGGTTGACATCATAGAACAGAAAACATTGTAAGGAGTCATTTTTCTTAAAGGAACTATTGAAAAGGAATTGCCTTACTCTATTTTTGTGTCATGAAATAAAGGCATGTAACGAATTTGTATCACGAGATAATTAAAGAAGCTATTTTTATATGTCAAATCTAAGGTGGTACGTAATTAGGTAATTAAAAATACTCTTTCAAGGAAAGCGGGAGGGTGGATCCTCAACAGATCTAGACCTACAGATGGGTGGAGTCGGTGAGCCAAGAGCTTTCCTAAAAAGGAATAAAAATTACATTTTTAATAGGTAAATGTATGACCATTAGAGATTAAAAAGCCTGATTTGTATCATTTTAGGGCTGGAATGGGATTTTGCACCCTGGGGCAGAAGGGATCAAAGTCCGACACTCCCTTTGTCTCCCATTCTCTTTGAATCAAGTGCAATGCAAGTCCATTTCAGTCAGGTAAATTCTCTAAGAAGTGGAAACTCAAACTCCTGACACTAATCAAACCATATGTAGTTAATTTGACTCATTATAGGAACCAAACCTCAGGTCAATCCTTGTGGGGATGGCCAGGACTTCCACTGCAAGGTAGTCTCAAGAGAGCCTAGATAGCAAACTCAAAGGTATTTGACAAATCCCGAATAGCATTTTCTAGGGCATATATTGATGGGCTACTAATAACGTGCCAACGAGGGAGCGTGGCTCGGGCAAGTACGTTACATATGACATTAATGGGTAGAAGTGACATGTTGCTTGAAGATTGGAGATGAGTGGCACATCGAAAATGGTCCATTAGGGCCAAAAACATTTCAAAAAGGACACTTTTAAGAAAATGATCAAGTTGTTAATCAAAAGAGATTTTAGAATAGTAAACTTCAAATTTGGTTGTTTAGATGTGACTAATGAGAGAATATACGGTTCATTGAAGAGACTGGCCATTAAATGTCTACATTCTTTAATCCATTTTAGGGGTCACTTTTTCTATCTTTTTTCTCTTGGAATGTGCACTCTTTTTTGCACTTATTTTTCTATTATATGATATTATCACTTGGATGGTTCTATTCTTCTAAAATATTTTACAATACCTCTTTAGGTAACAAAAAAGTAGGTGCATGCAAATATAAACTTACTATTCAAACATATCAAGTTTAATCATATTAGATAAGTATACATCATTGAGCATCATTGGACAAGGATGAGTCTAACATGTTATGATTAGAAGAAAAGAAGCATATAGATTTGTGGAGGGATGGAAATATTTATCTAGAAGAGCCTTCTATAGGTAAGCTTCTTTCTTTTTTCAACGTTCATGGCTTCATAAGATATGTTGGAGATGCCTGTGATGGAATGCTTGGCTACTTTATTAAGTTTTGTCTGCATCTTTTATACACAAGGTAGATACTTGAAATGAGAGAAGCATTAATAACTACAGAAAAAACTATTTTTGAGTTGATAAACAAGGTAAATGTTATGGGAAATATTGACAAGTCCTTGCAAAAAAACTTATTACACTTAAACAAAACTCTAATATGATTTAGAGAGTAAAAAATACCACTAAAAAATATAACCAATTTGCGTAAATGGGTGAAAAAAATAAGATTAAATCTTGCAAAGAGATATATCTTTGGTATACTAGGTATTAGTATTTGAGAGAACAAGGTGATGAGAATCAAGCTTTTAAAACAAACCATCAATAGAAATGATATTTTTCAAGATTTTTTAATTGCCAAAAAATGTAGATTTGAGAGACCAAACTCTCAAAGAATTTATAAAATCTTAAAAAGAATTGTAAGACTAAATGAAATATTAGAGACATGTGACATTGAATGTGACATTGAAGGTATTTGCCCCATAGAGGTTATTGTGCTCTCTCTAAATTGTTGTTACAAAACCTTAGATGTCATAGGATAAGTTTAAAGTTTGTGCTAAAGATACATGAACTGTAGTCTCAAAAATGACAAAATATGGAAAGAGTGAACACTTGTATCATCAACAAGACATTAGTATACAATAATGATAAGGGAGACAAACAACATCCTAAGATTTACTCCAAGATGGAGATCTAGTGCATTGGCTCATCTCAAGTACCAATTGAAAGTCATCAAGCCTTGAAATTTGTGTTCTCTCATACAATTATTTATGATATGATCTGAAAGTTGATGGGTTTGATAGTTTCAATGTAGAATGGCATATGATGACTGACTTAAAGACTATCAAATGTATGCTTGGAATATGCAATGGGGCTAATACGAAATACCCTTGTATTTATTGCATAGAAAGTATGGGGTCTAAAGAGTAAAGTGATTTGCAACTAGTGACGAGGAGAGCCATAACAAGAGAATCATATTCTTTCAATGTCTCTTATTACTATTGCAGCACCACAAAGACATGGTTGATGAGTTTACAAAAAGAAATGCTTTAGAGAAGTTATTCAAATGGTTTTCTCAAAGATAGCTTCAAGGAATGAAGAATACAACAAAAGTGTATGAGATCTAAATAATCAAATATACACATCAATAGCTTCCAATAACCCTTCCATCCTCTTCCTCCTCAGGCATCTCTTTTTTGTAACATAAATTTTATCTTCTCTTATAGCACCTATGGATTTGATATCTATTTGTTTTTTTCCAAAACATAAGAGGAGAATGCTAGGAAGTATCCAGCTTTAGAGGCAAAGTAGTTAGGGAACATAACAAAAAATTATAATGGTTGCTATCTTTTTTGGAAACATTACTTTGTGGGAACTATAATGTAATCATAAGTAGCCAAGAAGCCTTGTAAGTGATTTTATATAGATAATGGTCCATGGGACCTCTGCTGAGAAAGTGCTATGAAAAATCAAAAGAAGATGAGGATCAATCCTAGCTAGGTAATGTCCAAGTATAACATCCTTGAGGGAACTACTACGACTTTTTTATTCTTTGTCTCTTTCAAGAAATTATCCTCATATGCAATCTATAAATAGAAGAAAAGAAAATGAGATGAAAAGCAAGTACAAAATGTCTATGGATACTCATGAAAAATTAAAAAATTGTTACCATTTGATTTTTATTATTCTCAAGTTTACTTTGATTCCATAAGTTTATTGATGATGCTTCATTCATGTCCTAGAGTTCCTTCAATATACTATAACTCTTCTCTCTGAAAACTAAAAATTCCAAGTCTCTCTCAAAGTTAGTTAAATTTCTTATGACTCATTTTTAGTTCCTTTTCAACATATTTCTCCTCGCTCAAACAAAGAGATAAGGCCTTGAATACAGTAATAGACTTGTCATTTGGCATTTGAGTATCTACTAAAATAAATTCATCATTGGATTCATTTCCAATATCAACTATGTCATCAGTATTTGTAGAAGTCTTTGCAACATTCAAACAATAATCCTCTCTCAATTGAAGAGCCTTTGGATATCAAACAATATTATGTATCCTTTGTCTTTGATTGGACATGTAAGTAGAGAAGATACAATAAAGCTCATGGGGAGTTGTTGACTTTTGTTGAATGCTAAAATGACTTGATTTTTTGGATGGTTTTTGTTATTTTTGTAGGCTAAATGGTTGATTTTTGATGGATTTTGAATGATGACTGATTGTTTTGAAAGTTTTTGAGAGTTTTTTGGATGAGATTGATTATGTTTTGGAAGCTCATGATGATTTTCAATAGAGATATGAGGCTCTACGATGTTCTGATAGGTTTTGTTGAGGTTTTGATTAGTTCTATTTAGCTTATGTTTTGTCCTATTTTTCTTCTATATGAAGCATGAATTAACTATTGATGGAAATTGAGAATATTTTAAAGCTCATTAAATGATTTTTTATATTTTGGAATGGTTTTAGTATGAGTTATGAGGTTTTGATGCTTTCTGTTGACCTTTTGTTGAGCCTCTGTAAAGCTTATGTTCTTGTTATGTTCTGTTATGTATGCTTCTGTAAGTGTTCTGTGAAATATATGTGTGACTTTGGGAAAAATTTATAGCCTTGGAAAGAGGTGAATGTAAGTCCAAAAAATCTCAAGAAAGTGGAAGAAGAAGCTACTGAAGACTCAAGAGACGACTAGAGTGAAGTAACAATAGTGAGCTGTGAGAAGTCACTGTAGTGGTCAGGTGACCTTTCATATCAGACACACCTTTTGGAAGGGGCATCCACAACCAAATAAGGATTATTATGAGTTATTATTGAGTATTATAGTGAGAAGATGATGTATTATTGATTGGGAGAGAAAGACAGAGTCAGATATAGCCAGTTCTATGCAAAACAATGTATCTTTATATGAGAGATTGTGAGAGAAAACTATGGAAACTTTGAAAATGAACCATATGTGATCTTTTTCCATTCAAAGTGGAGTATTATTTTGTGTTTTCAAAGTCTATCAAAGAATCCTATGAATAACATGAAGAGAATGATGGATTTTGTTGAAGTTAAAGCCGTGGGAGATTGTTTCTATGATGTTGGGTGAAGATTTTTTTTTGCTCGTGGTGTTCTTTTTCTTGTTGTGGTTCTCTAAAGAATGAAAAAAAATCTTGATGATGTTATAAGATAGATTTTCTTGCAGTAGAAATCCCTTTTCCTTGGTGTCTTTCTTGGGGCTCCATGTTTTTGGTGCGTAGCCAAGGAAAACTGCCATCAACAAGCATTAGAAGAGGCTGAAAATGAAGGAAATGGCATTGCCAAGAAGAGAAGAATTCAATGGATGTTTGAAAATTTCCTTCTACTACTAAAAAATTTGATATTCTTATTAACAATCCACTTTCCACAAGAAGTTCATCCCACAATAGCGAAAACATATTACCATCATGATGTAGGCTCTATGTGGTGGACTATTTCCTCTTTCAGTTGAAGCAACACAGACGTGCATCTTGGTAGCAAATTGTTTGGGAACAAACTAAAGTTCAAAAATGGAGAGAATGACCATCCATGGAAGATTTGGCATTCATCGATAAGTTTCAAGACATCATCAATGGGAGATCGTGAAGAAGCTTCAGGAGTCATGGTCAGTGGAGGTTCACAAAAACAAGAAAGAAAAGAGTTGGCATTTGTTCGTGGATGCTCAATAATAGGACACATGGGACGCATGATGTACTAATAATCTTCTATTTGTCCAATTAGCAACCCATTGGAAGTTGGTAGAGAAAGTGTTCTTCACAACATAAACTATTGAAACCATCAGAAGCTGGCATTACTATGATGATGGCACAACAATGATCCTCAGAAGAATGAGTTTTGATACCTTAAGCATAGAATATATCCCCCTCTGTAGTGGTTTGAAAGTTGAATTTAGAGACATAGAAAAGAAGAAGTAGAAGAAATGTTGGCCCTAGAGAGTCCCACAAATATTGAAGCTCCCTCTGATTCTGTTCTGTTGAGTACATACCAAATGGTTGGACCCTACCCCTTGATGAATGCCGCAATCAAGAGGCAAGCACTAGAACGATTCCAGAGATACATGAGAAGAGAGAAGGCAAAAATCAAGCCAATAACAACTTTCAGTAGAAGCCTCCTTTGACGCCCTAAAAGCACTCTTTACAAAAGTCCCCATGGCGACTCAAGGTCCCCTTCCTAGTCAAATCCATCTTGAAAATATTGATGACAGACCAGCAAATGTAGTCCCATTGCCCATTTTTAAGGGAGATTACAATGAGCATCATGATCTTCATGTAGTAGATTTTATGGTAGCATGTGTGGCTAACAATGCTAGAACCCCCTAGCATTGGTTAGCAATATTCGCCGCCACTTTCAAAGGCACAGCGTTTCAGTGGTATGAGAGACAAGCAGCAAGAACTTTTGGCACATGGGATGACCTGAAGTTGACCTTTCCTATTAAATTCAGGCATGAAGGTTTTGAAGAGCGGATGAAAGAGGAGTTCATGAACCTAAGTTAGGCCTCTAGAGAAAGAGTAGAAGCTTATGTCTCGCGAATGGAATCCATCCTAAAGAGATGGACCAACCATCATTTGGATGAAGGCAAATAGAAGGGAGTATTCCTCAAAGGCCTACAACAAGAAGTTTGCAAGTTTATGGAATTGAGAAAGACTAGTTAATCTACAAGCTACACTTGAAGGTGTAAGACTGTATTAACATTTGATGTTGTCTCCTAGTTGTCGAAAGAAATTCAAAACATATTGACTAGAAGAAGAGGATTAAGAATTGTTCCCTCTGTGGTGACCAAGTCCAACAGAGCCTCACAACCTATGAAGGAAATAGATGTGGCTAACACCTTCCTGGATCCTAGAATCCCATAGATTGGAGTATGGATTGAAGGATGCTTTATTGCATATGCATTGATTGATGGAGTCTCATCAATAAATATAATGATGGATGTGACAATGAAGGATCTAGGCTTGCAAGGAATGCAACCTATGCAGTGGCTTATCAGATTGGCAGATCAAAGCAAAATCAAACCATTGGGCATCCTCCCATATGTAAAGACAACCCTTGCAGGAAGAGACTATTGGCTAATGTATTTAGTAGTCAAACCAAATTCCTATAGAACCTCATACCCTGTATTGTTGGGAAGACCTTAGCTTTTTGAAGCAAGAGCAAGGACGGAGTGGTTCAAAGGAACCCTAACCCTAGGCAAAGGACCCAACAAAGTGGTGTTGAAGTTGTATGGATCGCAAGAAGGCAATGGATCCACATCCATTGAAGTTGTAAAACCGACTCCTCTAATGAAGTAACACATCATACATCTGGAGACAAAGAGGTTGTCAAACAGATCTTTCCCAAGAAAATAGAGGCACGGTCTCTAATAGTGGGCACTGTAAGCCATCTACTAAAAGAAGAAAAGTATTTGTCCATGTGAGAATACCTCTTGCCTAAACCCGAATTGACTTTTGAAATCACCTCTGACAGTGGAATAGAAGCATGGATGTATTGTTCTCCTTGTTATATGGTAGTTGTCGAGACAGAACCAGAGATAACTCTAATATGATTTAGAGAGTAAAAAATACCACTAAAAAATATAACCAATTTGCGTAAATGGGTGAAAAAAATAAGATTAAATCTTGCAAAGAGATATATCTTTGGTATACTAGGTATTAGTATTTGAGAGAACAAGGTGAGAATTAGGCTTTTAAAAGAAACCTTTAATAGAAATGATATTTTTCAAGATTTTCTAATTGCCAAATAGTGTAGATTTGAGAGACCAAACTCTCAAAGAATTTATAAGAGGCTTAAAAAGAATTGTAAAACTAAATGAAATATTAGAGACATGTGATATTGAAGGTATCTGCTCCGTAGAGGTTATTGTGCTCTCTCTAAATTGTTGTTACAAAACCTTAGATGTCATAGAATAAGTTTAAAGTTTGTGTTAAAGATAATTAGGACCAGAGATAGAGACAGACATAGAGATAGAAGAAGAAACAGAAAACATAACAGAGAGCTTGTTCTTCTCTTACACAGAGTCTCCACAGAGGTAGAAGTAGAATCTGAAGAGGATGAAGGTAATAATGCAAAAGAAAATTATGAAAGCAAGCTAGAAGGATCTATTCTACTCATAGAAGACGGAGATGAGGAAGAAGTTCCTAAAGCCTCTGAAGTAGAAGATTCCTTTCTGTTTGACAGAATGATTATGATACCCTTTGGACTAGTTAATGAGTCACATCATACGCAAAGCCTCTATAAGAAATGGATTAAGAAGAATAGGCCTTCCTTCAATAGTGGCTCTTATCATACAAGGTTACCCTTCCTTAAAGAAGATGATGATGATGCACCTTGCCAATAACCTCTAGTATGGCAGCTCAAACAGAACGTAGAAGGTTCCTATTATGTGATGTTCTTGGATGTATCTTAGAATACAAATCCTCAAGCCAAGAAATAACTCATCCCCAACCCAAACCCAAAACCTCAATGATACCCTTTTAGCCTCCCAAAGAGCAAGCTAGGCCTCCATTAAAAGAGGACATTAGTTCCAATGCATCATCAGAAGAAGAGAACACTCCCTTGAAGCAAACACCATGAGGCCCTGTCTGTTGTTGACACATTTCAAATTCTACATGGACCATGAGGCCCTGTCCTTCCTGATAAACAAGGCCCATGTGAAGGGAAGAATGATGAGATGGATCCTTTTTTTTCAAGAGTTTGACATTTAAGTGGTTACCAAACTTGGTTGCTCTCATGTCCTAGCTGATCACCTGTCGTGAATCCCTCAAAGTGATGAAGAGGACTAGCAAGATGATCCAGACCTTCCTGATGCTTCCTTTTTTCTAGTCAAAATAGTTACCCCATGGTACGTAGACATAGCCAACCTTGTGGCAACCCAACAATATCCCCCGGGTATTTTGAGCCTTGAGAAGAAGTGTTTATTGGAATCAGCCCCCTACACCATGTTAGAGGTGCTCTGTATAAGAAAGGCAAGGACAAAGTCTTGCAAAGATGTGTTGTAAGAGAAGAAATTGGCATAGTATTGAAAGCATGTTCCATGACAAGCCCTGCGGTGGACACTTCAAGGGAGAAGCAACAGCTAGAAAGGCCTTACTTGCAATATATTGGTGGCCAACCCTCCACAAGGATGCCTATGATTACTTCAAACTGTGTGATTCTTGACAGCAAATGGGAAAGCCTAGCAAATCCATTGCCATGCCCTTGCAACCCATTCTTCCCCTAAATTCATTCAAGAAGTGGGGAATTGATTTCGTGGCCCCATTGATCCGCCAACCAGACAGAAGCAAAATAGATATAACTTGGTATGTGCAGACTATGTAACAAAGTGGTGTGATGGTAAAGCTATGAAGCGGGATGATGGTAATAGTGTGGCCTTGTTCTTATACGAGAACATCATCACCTATTTTGGCAATCTCCTAGAGCTCATCAATGACCAAGGTACCCACTTCCTTAATAAGATCATGGAAGCTTTGGTCCCTATCATGCTGACCTATTCTTCGAGAAAAGGTGGAAACACCCTCGGGAGTAGGGCAAAAGAAAAGAAAAGAAAATTTTTTTTAATTATTATTGGATAAAATGAAGTAATTCCCTGTCATAGCAGCCCTCGTTCCACGAAAAGGTGGTAAACACCCTTGGATGGGAAGCTAGCTATGGAAAATGTGGTAACACCCAACAATCCAGATAGCTGATTCTTCATCAAGTTGAAATCTCCAGGATTTAGTTCGGAAGCCACCTCCCTTGATGTGTTGTATCCTGTACCCCTACATCATCTCTCATTCCCTCCTCTCGAACAAAGGCAAGTTCCCTTCCTTCCAGCCAAAGTTCTTGACCTGATGGATATCTCACTGGGTATGCCTTGTCATCAGCAGACATCTGCGATGTCATCAACCAAACAATACATGGATCTTCATCAATAACTATTGAGTGTCATGAGCTTTCATCCTAACCGAATAGGGATGTGAGTATGGGATGCCCTTTGTATCTATCAAATGAGAGTGAGACAGAGGGTGAGGTGAGTGACCAATCCTTTCCCTTGATATCCAATAGAGAGGTGAGATGTGTGAATGGAGTGTTGCACGTATGGGCGATGGGCTTTTCAATTCACAAAGCACAAAATTGTTCCTATGCATGGCACTACAAGGCACCCTGGCCTTCTTTCTTGCACCATATGCCGACACATGGCAGGATGCACAATGCACCATCAATTGCACACAAGGGATATACCCACTACACACGTGAACAGTGAGGATTACATCAATGGGTTTTAGAAATGGGCTACCCTCTTGTATCTATTAATAGAGCGTGAGATAGAGCTTGAGCGTAAATGTTGTTTCCTCAGTCAATTATCGAGAGGTGTGGATTGAGGGACGTTACGACACTTGAAGTCAGGTACATTCTCATTTCCCTATGTACATACGAGATGGGTTTCTGCCATCACCACAGGACACGTCACCTTGTTCTGTACACTGCACAACAAGGCTCCCTAGCCTTCCTGCTTGCACCTATACCAGATCGAGTGGGACGCACTAATGCACCATCAACTATGCACCCTGGTGTACTCTCCTTTTGTAGCCTCTCTCTTGACGATTTCTAAACCGAGTGTGAGACCGGGTTTCCCTCATTATTCAAATTGTGTGATGTCCATAATGGGGCGAGTGACTGTTCTTTCATTCTATTTGAGTGACTGTGAGTCGAGTGCAATATCCTTCGCCATCAACGATGTCCCACAATTCCCTCAACAAAGTTGCCTCCCTGGGTGCTTCTGCATGGTCCGTGCCACATTGGACATGTACTGTGAAGACACCTTGGTACCTCATGCAACCGACAATGATACAGAATATAACATTGCCAATCAACTTCACCTTTTGGCAATATAGGCCAAGTGTTTCTAACCCTCCACTTCATGTTTATTAGTGACGGTCATGTTTTAAGTATGGGGACATCAATGGTTGGTCTAATGTGGGATCCTAGGTTGTGTTGCTCAGTTCATCCTTCTCGATAAGGTCTTAAGTATGGGGACACGTCCTTGTGCATCTACAATGCATACCCTCAGGCATATCCTGATTCTGATCATCCATCTATGCCACAACCAGATTTGACCTTGATGGGGTCCCTTCCCCACCCATCTCACCCCACTCCCAAGGATGTTCCTTCCCTGTTCTCCCTATTTTGACATTTTTCAAGGTGAATGCACTCTATGATCATCGACACCCACATCCCACCTGATAGTCATGTTTGTCCCTTTGAATGGTACACTTTGTCTTTTTACAACCCCCTGTTCTGGACAATGGTTCCCAAGTTATTAATATTTGAAAAATTTTATGTAAATTTGACGCATTCCCATGTGAACGCATCTTTTTTTCTTCGAAACAGCCAATGGATATGAGATCCTAACCTATACCTTCCACTCAACATTTTTCCTTTTTACTGCCAATCATTTTAAGGTATGGTTTGTCCGTTATTAATTTTTGCGAGTTTTCTGTCTTTTCATGTGTCTTTTGGTCCTTTTTCCATGCGAACCTACCCTATTCTCCTCTGAACTTTTTTTGATTTGATAGTCTTATCCAACCCACCTTTAGGCCCATTCTTCCTTTTTAGTCCTCCCTTTTTCGACCTCCATATTTTTTGGTATTAATTTTTATATGTGTTTTCGAGCCTCGTTTTCTTGTTTTTTCCATGTGACTACCTCTTCATGACCCAAAAATGCATTTTAACCTAATCGCCTTGTTACTGCACTTGTCCAAAAAATTTTCATTTTTATTACCTTTTGTTCCAAGGTACGGATCTTCCCCAAATAATTTCCGTGTCCAATTGCAACTACGTTTTTCTTGTTTTTCCCATGCGCACATGCCTTCCCATCCCTGGACCGACATTCAATCTTTTCCATCGTATTTGCCCTATCCCTTCGGACATTTTCTATTTTCATTTCATTGCGATTTGACCACCTTTCTTATTAATTTTTTTGCCTTGTTTTGAATATATTTTCTAGTTTTTTCCATGTGAATGGATCTTATCCCTGATGGAAATATGTTTTGACATGATAGGCTAGTTCGACACGTCATCCTATAGCCTTTCTTTTTTTTTGCACTTCGTTCCTGTAGACAAATGTTTTGCAATTAATTTTTGTCTATTTTTGTGTTCCGAAGTTGCATGGGTTTGTGCGCAAACGCCCTCGTTTCTGTTTTTCAAAGTGCGTGTCAAGTTTCTCCTGTTATCCGCCATCCCTGTGCTTGCCTATATCCATATCCCTGGCACACCAAATTTTTTACCGCCCACCCACGTACATGCGCGGGACGGGGATCGTTTCTTTTCTCTTCTTATTCTTCTTATTCTTTTTTTTTACAATTATTTTATATATATATATATATATATATATATATATATAATTAATATTTCCCCCCTAGCTACCTCTCTCGCGTCCCCCCACCCCGTCCCCCTTCCCTCTTCTCTCTCATTTTCTTTCTCTCTCTCTTTCTTCTTTTCTCTCCCTGACGCCTCTCTCTCCCTCCCCCTCCTACTTCTCCCTCCTTCATCTCCTCCTCCTCCTTCTCCACCTCCTCCTCCTCCTCCTTCTTCTTCTTCTTCTTCTTCTTCTTCTTCTTCTTCTTCTTCTTCTTCTCTCTCTCTCTCTCCTTGTTCGTTTGGCTTTATGGGGCTTCTTCTTCTTCTTCTTCTTCTTCTCTCTCTCTCTCTCTCTCTCTCTCTCTCTCTCTCTCTCTCTCTCCTTGTTCGTTCGGCTTTATGGGGCTCCAAGGCATCATCTGCCTTTGACAACCAGCCAAGCATATCTGGTTGTCGATCCAGGCATTGTCTACATTCGCCCACCAGTCAAAGGTTCACGCCCAGCCCCACACTGGTGCCATCATCCATTAGCTAGAGGCTCGTGCTCGGCCAAGGACCTTGCTCGTGCCTTGCCTAGACCACCTGCCAATGGTGCCCCACCCTGGGCCGCTGCCCTACGGCCGCCTTACCCCGTAGGCCCTGCACCCGTAAGCGGCAATCTCCCCGTATGCCTTGCCATGTGCCCGTCGTCAACCGCCCTACGCCAACCACCACCCGTCGTGCCGCCCGTGAACTACCGCATTTGCTGCCTGCATCACCCGTTATCGCTGCTCACTGCCCGCCTTAGCCCCCTTTCCCCCACCAGTTAAACCCATTACCACCACCTCCTCTTAAGCCCCCCTTCCCATCCTTTCCTCTTGAATCCCACAGAAAACCCCCCCTCTTCCCTAGCTCCCTTTCCCACCATTCCCCCAACCCGCAATAGCCCCGTAGTTGGCCCTCCTTCAAATCAAAACAATTTTCACAACACCACTTGCGGGTGTTCGTACCCATGCGTGGAGGTCCTCATGCCTCGTCCGGGAGACAAGTTTAATTGAGCTGCATTCATGTTGGCCAAGATGGATCAACATTTTCAACGAGTTAGAAAAGGTCAAGGTAGTAATGTTTCTTATGGTGTCTTCATTCAAAATATTATTACCTTTGCCCCTCCTCCTAGTGGTGTGCCAGTGGCTAATCTTGCTCCTCTTCGGAAGTAGCCTCCACCTTCTGTACCATCTCCTCCTCCATTACAGCCAAATTGAGACATGGAGGATGAGCCACCTCCTAGGTTCTTTCGAACTAAACGTAGACGTACCATAGGGTTTTCTAGTCCCTCTTCAGCTTCAATTGCAAATCCTCCTGTGCACATATGCTACCCCTCTTGTTTCTAGCAGTTCCCTCCCTTCATTCCTGGCTTGTCCTAACTTATTTGCTGCCCAACGGGATGTACAACTAGATCAACAGATTCTCTTTGCTTTACTGACGATGTTGGCTAGTTCTTTGTTTTCCCAGTGGATTTTTGGTGTCCAATCTACATTGAAGACTTCCCTTACTTCATGTCTTCAGTCTATCTACACGGGGATTTATAATTCATTGCAAGACAAAGTTGACTCCCTCACTAATTAGTTGAGCAAAGATTTGGGGGACTTGGCATCTAAAAAAGCTACCCTCGGTGATATTCATAAACAGATGATTGATGCTACTACTTTGGTGGATTCCCAACAAGCAAAAATCAAAGAGTTAGAAACTAAAATAGCTACTTTGAAAGCTGTGAATGTGGCTTTAACTCAAGAAAAGAATGCGGCTCTTGAGGACATGATAGAGTGAGCTCGTAAGTTGGGAACTTGTGATGGTGAATCACAACATTCCCAAGACACTATTGAATCACAGAAGAAGCTTATTGAAGAGCTTAACTAGCAAATTGATGTTCTCCCTATTCCTCCTCCGGCTCCTGTAGTTTCTTTTGTCTTATCTTCTATAGAGGAGCTTGATTAGTTGTAGCAAAAGGCTAAGCTATGTGATGGGTTTTCTACTAAGGTAGAATGCCTTCAGCAATGAATGAACTATGTGCAGATGACTTTTCTTGCTATGCTAAATTTGTGTCACCTCCCCCCTCTTTCTGGATTAACTATAATCAATAGTGGTTTGCCTTATATATTTCTCAAAGCAATGTGGATTTGAAACCTCCAGAGGATGGATGGTCAACTTTCAGGACCTAAAACGGGCCCGACACTGGCTCTCTAGCACTAGTCGGACCTCTAAGACACATAAGACAATCCACATGGCCTCGCAATCAGAAGCGTCTAAGGCTCACACTACACCAAACTCTAATATCGATTTTATGTTTTTAATAGGACATAATCCAATGTTTGCCTTATCTTACTCCTCAAAGGGAGATCCCATAATATATAGGTATAATATGCCACGTATCACATACATAGGAGACAACCTCTCAGTTGAAACACGGCGGCCTCACTGTAGCTCTCCTACATCTCGAGAATTGGCCCCTTGATGTGCTGCCTCAACATAAAAACAAACGTACAAACTCCACTTGGTGCACAGATCGGTCGCAGTATGCTCACGTAGTGAATCCCGGAAGGTCCCCAAGAACAATGAACTCTACCTTTTTGCACAAAAAACAATGTAAAAGCATGAACGACAAGAAGCAAGAGACCAATTGGGTTCAATCTCCCCCCATGCCTTGTGTGAGCGCTTCACAAAGCATGTATTTTATGTATATTTCCATCTTCATGCTCAATAATAGCCCAATTTACAAAAATATGACAAGCTTTTAGCTTTTGAGTTTGCTTTCTACAAAAATAGGAAATAAAGCTAATGGACGGTGCCCATGGAGTCTGGCACGCCCAATCTCAATGTCCAAATAGAAATAACATATCCGTGCGCATAGGTGTATACAAAATAATAATCAATAATCGATGTCTCAATAGACATAACAAAATATAGGCGTGGCGCCTATCAAAATATAATCCAAAGGTCGAATACTCGCTAGACTCCAATACTTTCCTCCGCCACTGCTGCTATCTCTACACATCAACTGAAGCATTCACAATCGTTAGTAAAATAATACAATTAAACCGACAAAAGTGAATACCTAGCAGTCTTCAGCTACATAAATAAATCAACTGGTTAGAAATAAATCCTAACCTTAATTTATTACAAGTGCGCACTCTAAACTCATAAACGTTTATTAATTTAATATGCATTTTGCGGAATCACCCGCTATGGAATCACCCACGTACACACTAAATTAATGAAACGCCCAAAAAGGACAGGCGTCCCCATCAACTTCTCGCACAAAGAATCCTCTTTGTGTATGAGCCCTGGTCATCTAAGTTTACGAAATCCACCGTAAAACCTCACGGAATCCACCGTGGAATATGCCTCCTGGCATCA
Source organism: Lygodium microphyllum (assembly GCF_053477565.2). Lineage (NCBI taxonomy): Eukaryota > Viridiplantae > Streptophyta > Polypodiopsida > Schizaeales > Lygodiaceae > Lygodium > Lygodium microphyllum. Next base: position 138,151,601 of record NC_141141.1, read on the forward strand.
TACCCCCAGGGTGGGATAGCAATTGACCGCAATTGCTATTAGCTCAATGTGGAGCTAACAGAGTGGGGAAAGCATTTAAGTCTCTAGCGTGCATCCATTGTGCTTCCTCTATAGGATGGTTCTTAAATTTTACTAGATATCTAGAATACCTTCGGCCAGTTCTAGTGGTCATGTAGTCAGTGTCTATGATGTCTTCTGGTTCAAGTATTTCAGTCTCTTCCTTTAATAAAGGTGGGTTTTCATAAACAGGGTGGATAGGTAATTGGCCTCTAAATGGTCTCAATAAACTAATATGAAATGTATTGTGAATTTTCCAATGAGATGGTAATTCTAACTTGAATGCATTATCATTAATCTTATGAATGATTCTAAATGGTCCATAGAATCTAGGAGCTAATTTGACAACTGGATGTCTATCTACACTTTGCAGTCTACGTTTTTCTATTCTCAACCAAACATACTCATCAACTTTGAAATTCATGGCTTGTCTTTTCTTGTTGGCTTGTTTGGTATATGATTGCTGGGCTTTAGCAATCATATCCTTAACCTGATCAAAAATACTGTTATGCATAGTACCAATATCATCAGCACTCTGAATTCTATTAGACAAAGATGTAATAGGGGTAGATAATCTATATCCATAAATGACTTCAAAAGGTGCTTTCTTTGTAGATGTGTGCGGTGTATTGTTGTATGCAAACTGTAATAAATGTAAATGAGTGTCCCATGTTTAAGGTTTAGAGATAGTATATGCACGTAAAAGATCTAAAATGGTGCTATTTGTGGCTTCTGTTTGTCCATTTGTTTCTGGATGAAATGCAGACGAGAAATCAATCTTTGTGCCTAGATTTGCAAACATTGTAATCCAAAAATTGTTACAAAATCTAGAATCACGATCTGAAATGATAACTTTGGGCAATCCATGGTTAGTAAAAACAGTTTTCAAAAATAATTGTGCTGCTTGTGATGCTGTTAAAGTTTTCTTACATGGAATGAAATATGCTTACTTACTAAATCTATCTACAATAGTCCAAATCATATCATGGTTAGATTTAGTATTTGGTAAACCAGTAATGAAATCCATAGAAATATGTTCCCAAGGTTTAGATGGAATAGACAAAGGCATTAGTAATCCATACTGTTTACCATGATGTCTCTTTATTCTTTGACAAATCAAACATTCAGAAACGAAATTAGATACATCTGCATCCATATGCGGCCAATAAAAATCTTCAGTTAACATGCGCAATGTAGATATGATACCTCTATGACCTTGATATGGGGGACAATGAATTTCATTCAAAACAAAAGATTGGAATGGAATAGTAACACACAGTCTCTTTTCATAAAACATAAATCCATCATTATATGACAATGAATCAACATGAATGAAATTATTTTGAACTAATTTTTGCCAATCAGAATGAAAAGTAATATCCTGGTGATATGTATCTTTCATAGCAATCAAAGAATCAAAAGATATGACAGAAATATTATGAATTGCAGGTCTTCTACTCAATGCATCAGCAACTACATTTTCTTTTCCAGGTTGGTATTGAATGATAGGATGAAAACTTTGAATGAAGGAAGCCCATTTGATATGATGGTCAGAGATTTGGGGTTGGCTAAGTAAATGTCTAATGCTTTGCTGGTCGGTCTTTATCATGAATTCTGAACCCATTAAATAGTGTTTCCACTGTCTTAATGCTTGTACAACTGCTAATAGTTCTTTGTCATAAGTGGAATATTTTAGCTCAGAGGGTTTCAACTTAGAACTAGAATATGCTATTGGATGATTGTCTTGCATTAGTACGGCTCCTATTCCTGATCCGCTAGCATCGGTCACAACTAGAAAGAATAGTCTATTAAAGTTAGGCAACTGTAGAATAGGGCATTAGTTAATGCACATTTCAGTAAGTCAAAGGATTTCTGCTGAGTTTCAGTCCATTGATAAACAATTCCTTTCTTGAGAAGTTTGGTTAATGGTAAAGCAAGTAATGAAAAATTACGTACAAACTTCCTATAGAAACTAGCAAGACCAAGGAATGAGCGTAACTCATGCACGTTTTTAGGAACAGGCCAATGCAATATTGCGTCAATTTTCTTAGGATCAACTTTAATTCCTTCTTTTGATACAATATGACCTAAATATTCTATTTCTGTCTTAAAGAATTCACTCTTTTCAAGATTTGCAAACAATTGATTTTCTTTCAGTAATTGAAAAACTAATGATAAATGCTCATAATGCTCTTTCTCACTTTAACTAAACACCAAAATATCATCAAAGAAAACAATCACACAGTACTGATATTTCAGAAAGATATGATTCATCATTCTACTAAAGGTGGCAGGTGCATTAGTCAATCCGAATGGCATGACTAAGAATTCGTAATGGCCAAACTGTGTTCTGAATGCAGTCTTAAATATGTCAGATTTATCTAGCCTCACCTGATGATATCCAGACTTAAGGTCAATTTTACTAAATATAGAATATCCTTGCAGTTTGTCCATAAGGTCATCAACTCTAGGTATAGGATACCTATTCTTTACAGTGACCTTATTTAAAGCTCGGTAGTCAATACACATACGATAGGTATTATTCTTTTTCTTAACTAAGAGTACAGGTGCACCGAATGGAGAACTGCCAGGTTGAATTAAGCCTCTATTTAGTAATTATTCAACTTAGTTCTGGATTTCTTTTTGCTCTATTTGATTGTGCCTATATGGTGCTTTGCAAGGTGGTTGTGTGCCAGGGATTAAATCAATCTCATGGTCTTCTGGACGTGGAGGAGGTAAACCTGGTGGTAGGTCTTCTGCAAAATAGTCCTTAAAATATGCAAGAAATTCCTTATGCCTAGGGTGCATATGATTTTCCTTTGCGTGCAATTCATTCACCCAAATGAGATATGATTTAGTACTCTTGCGTAATGCACGTTTTGCTTGAGTATGCGAAAGCAGTGGAAAAATATTAGATGCATGCATACCATATAATGTAATAGATTTTCCTTGGAAATTAATATTCATTGTGTGTGTGGAATAATCTATATTTGGGTTATGCTGGTGTCGCCAAGGCATTCCTAAAATAATGTCGCTTGACTGTAATGGAACAACTAAGAAATTTCTTCTTTCAGTGTATGAACCAATTTGAATCTCTAAATCTTGTACTTCTTGTGTGCCATTGTACCTAGTGCCTAAAAATGCAGCTTTTATGCGATAATGCGTAGGTACAGTCTGTAATTTCAATTCCTTTACCAATTTTGCTGAAATAAAGTCATGAGTACTACCGTCATCATGCAAGATAGTTCTTTCCTTTCCATGCACCAAACATTTCATAGTCAATAATGAATGTGGAGTAGGCATACCTGGTAAAGTATCGGAAGTAGTACCATCCTTATCTTCAGTGAAATCAGGCATATCCTCATGCTCGTCTTCGTCCATGGCTCCAAGATAGTTGATATGTGCTGGTGGCTTCTTTGAATGACAATTTGTTGTGAGATGCCCATGCTGGTGACACTTATAGCATACTATTGGCTTGGTTTTGGTTACATTATTTGCAATGGCTGGAAGTCTGGATACATTTGGATTTGCTTGTGGAATAGGCTTAGGATTTGGATTGACATTGGAAGGTAATGCAGGTGGTTTAGCCCAATTCTTGCGGAAAGATGGTGAAGAGAAACGACCTGGATTAAACCTTCTAAAATTGGAATTGAATTGCTTAGATCCATAATTACCATTGGCTTGGAATTGCTGTGGTCGTCTGTCCCTTTCGCGTAACTTATCTTCAGTGTCGTGAGCTAGTGATATGGCGTCTTCAAGGGTAGCAGGCTTGAACATGTTCACTTCAGCGTAGTAATGTCCAAGAAGTCCAGACATATACTTTTGCTTATGCGTCGTTTCTGTTACGTCTTCAAGTATGCGTAGCTGTAGGAGTGCATTCCAAAAACGCTCTGTATACTATGGAATAGGCTCACGATCCCGTTGTTGAAGTAAATCCCATTGCTTGATAGCCTTCTCATGAAATTGCGGTGGAAGGAAATTCTGCATGAACTTCTTCTTGAAATCTTCCCAAGTAGCACGACATTCTATGCTCTTGCGTACTACAGTCCACCAAAGTGATGCTCTGACTACCAAATGATTAGTAACACACTTGATTTTATCTTTTTCTGGATAGGTTTCCTCATGAAAATAGTCATCAAACTGGCTAATGAATGATAAAACAGTCTTTCCTTCTCGTATGCCATTGAAAGTGCGAAATTTAAAACTTCATTTACTTATCTTTGATTCCTTGCGAATGGTTTGTGCTTCAAGAGTGGCGTCGATGGTACGTCGAATCAAATCTTCAGCTTGAGGTTCTTCTTTGTTGGTAGATGCTCTTTGTAATTTTGTCAATTGCGCTTGTAATGCTTGCCTAGCCCTTCGCTCTTCTTCCAATTGTAGCATGATTAGATCCAGTTTTTGTTCCATGGTAGGCTCAGGTAGGTCGTCTTCAGCCATAGGATCATCCATATGTGGGGTCGTCATCCTGTAAAACTCAATAAACCTTTCTCACTCAAAATCAAGTTAGCGGGATGAGCGTAGCTCAAATTCGGGGTTACAAGGCTATGTATTTTTTGGGTATTTCTTTCTCAATTTTCAGAAAATCTGCAATATTTCCTTCTTCGTTTGCTGAAAATACTTCAGCGAACCTGTGGATAGGTAGAACACTTTGCCACGAACAACTTTCCAGTTCAGAGTTTCTGCGCAGGAACAAGCCTTCTAGGAGTTTTGAGCACTAGTCAGTTCTGACTCCAGTTGACTAGTCTGACTTGCAAAGTTGCAGACTTAGCCGACTTGCAGAGTTGCAGACTTGCAGAACTTAGGCCGACTTGATAAACTTGCAGGACTTGATTCCAGTCGACTTGTAGAACTTGACTTCTAATGCGCAGGACCCGGAGTTTGGTGATTTGCCTGCCTTATGGAACTTGATTAAGCTTAATGAATTAAGCTTAATAGATTAAGCTTAATAAGGGGAGCTTTGGCAATCAGTAAACGGCGCAATCGTGGGGGAGGGCCGTTTTTTCCGCCACGCGAAAAAATCGGACCTCCTCTGAGATGAAACGATTTGTTTTTTGAAGGTTTAAGCTTCTTTTCCAAGCTTATAAACTCTTAAGTTCAACTTTGAAAAAAGGGAGATATGGATTTTCTCACTGTATAACCACGACTTGATGAAGGAGATGGATGCGTGGTCCTCTGCCTGCACAGCCTGGTCCTTCGCGATCTGACAGTAGAAACAGGGGTTCTTAATCGCCAGAAGTCTGCCTGTATCGACGGTTCGCGACGAGATTGACTGTAGAGCCCGATCGTTCCTGGAGCTCTGCCTTCGCCCGAGATGGGTAGCGATTGGAAGCTCTTGATCTCAGCTCCGCTCTGATACCACTGGTGCGCAGATCGGTCGCAGTATGCTCACGTAGTGAATCCCGGAAGGTCCCCAAGAACAATGAACTCTACCTTTTTGCACAAAAAACAATGTAAAAGCATGAACGACAAGAAGCAAGAGACCAATTGGGTTCAATCTCCCCCCATGCCTTGTGTGAGCGCTTCACAAAGCATGTATTTTATGTATATTTCCATCTTCATGCTCAATAATAGCCCAATTTACAAAAATATAACAAGCTTTTAGCTTTTGAGTTTGCTTTCTACAAAAATAGGAAATAAAGCTAATGGACGGTGCCCATGGAGTCTGGCACGCCCAATCTCAATGTCCAAATAGAAATAACATATCCGTGCGCATAGGTGGATACAAAATAATAATCAATAATCGATGTCTCAATAGACATAACAAAATATAGGCGTGGCGCCTATCAAAATATAATCCAAAGGTCGAATACTCGCTAGACTCCAATACTTTCCTCCGCCACTGCTGCTATCTCTACACATCAACTGAAGCATTCACAATCGTTAGTAAAATAATACAATTAAACCGACAAAAGTGAATACCTAGGAGTCTTCAGCTACATAAATAAATCAACTGGTTAGAAATAAATCCTAACCTTAATTTATTACGAGTGCGCACTCTAAACTCATAAACGTTTATTAATTTAATATGCATTTTGCGGAATCACCCGCTATGGAATCACCCACGTACACACTAAATTAATGAAACGCCCAAAAAGGACAAGCGTCCCCATCAACTTCTCGCACAAAGAATCCTCTTTGTGTATGAGCCCCGGTCATCTAAGTTTACGGAATCCACCGTAAATCCTCACGGAATCCACCGTGGAATATGCCTCCTAGCATCACCACTCTTTGATTTATCCAAATCCAGGAGTTGATATTTCCTCACTAAACTTATCCCAAGGAACCGCTCGTCTAACCTACAGCAAGGACTTCCTTACACTCTCAACGTTGGCAAATGTTCGGCATACAAGTGCTATGCATCCAAGATTTTATACCATGTGGCAAGAAAAATGAAAATTTGGATTCTTACTATGCAAAAATATTTTATTTTAAAACAAATCAACAAAGTGGAGTGTAAAAATCAGTCCTTCAATTATTTTCAATCTATTCATTGTTGTTGCGTTGCTAGAGACTAGCATCGAGCTACCTCGTGCTACTAGCCTCTTAAAACTTAAATTTTTATCGTCCTATATGATGTGCACAACCAAAAGATTAGACTTCATTTTCAGCACTTAAACACCTCCACAACCCTTCTCTCCCCCTATTGCTTATGTGTTACATCGTTGCATAGATGTAGGGTTTTATTTTTTGTAATTTTCAATGTATAAAGCAATAAAAACGCACTAAAACACAAAAAACAAGGATGAGATGAGGCTATACATCATGCCTTAACCTTGCTAAACATTCACGTATATTAATCATATTTCTTGTCAATTATATGTTGCAAAAAATCTAATTTTTTTATTTTTGATATTTTTCTTATTTATTTTCTCCAAATTTATGAAAAATAAAACTTGTGAGCTCCCACTGATCAAAACCACTCAACCTCATTTTTATATTCATTTTTATTCCATGGAAACTCAAAACACTCACTAAAACCCTCAATTTCCATGATTTTTTCAAAAATCGCACATTGCGGGTTTTATGTGTTTTGAGGGAAAATTATTATGTCATCAAAATTTACAATTTTTTCTTTCATTTCAGAGATAATTTAGCATATGCAACCAAGATCAATCATCATCAATAATTTTCTTCAATTATCTTTCATTAAACAAAGAAAAAACCACTTACTCATAGAAACCCGCATGTTCAAGGCACATATCCCGAGATTGAGAGGCCGTTGGCTCTTCCCTCTTGCCATTGATGTGCTCTCCAACCCCAATCTATGTCCTCTACCGCTCTATCAGCATCGTTTGCTTCAAAATCGTCATCAACTCCCCACCCTCTTCTCTCTTTCATTAATGCATATGAACAGCCCATAAGGGGAGAGAGGAAGGAGGAGAGAGAAAGAATAAAAATAATAATTTTATTTCCTTCATCATATTACACATGGTTACCATCAAAATCTTGCCCTCTTTGCATAGATCAGGGATCTCCCTCTCTCTCTCTCTCTACATGATTGAGCATCCAAGAGGCATAAAACCCCCAAAAATTGGGGTGTCAATCCAAAAAAGCCCCTCCCTGCATCTCAACATGTTTTTGCATGTTTTCTTCATTTAGAGTTTCATTTCATTTCATTTCTAAAATGTCCACTTCAAAAAAATCACTTTCACACTCACGAGGAATGGTTTTCGGCTTGTTTGGGGGTGCAAATGGACTCCGATTCATGATCCGACTAGACATACGACTTTGTGGCATTGAACCCCATCAAGCTTGCCTCTCCCATGAACTTTATGGCTTCTTGATTCAGTAGTTGCTTTATAATGCTGAACCTTGAAGGGATTAAATGGAGGGTCAAATGACCTCTGATTGATGAACCGAGACTTGCATTAGGTTCATGATATCGAAATGCATCAAGGAAAAATCTAGCTGGGCTATTTGCCACTATTTGATTTTTCATGAAAATTGGCTCTTTAATGCCTCTCAGGCACTTTTCGGCTCCAAAACGGGCTCCAGCGCCAAGAACGAGTCCAAATCAGGTCCTAAAATCTAGCTCTCATAAACTCTATGGATTGTAGATTTACAGAGAGCTCTCTTTGATAGATTTGTGGATGAGTTAGTTTCACATAAAGCCCAATTATTATCTTTTATGTATCTCACAGGACATCTACAAATTCCTAATGAGGAGAATCTGAATGTTTATGTGGGGGATGCCATTTTGCAAATAGTCATGTATGTTCATTCAGTGGAGCTCTTATTGGTAGAAAGCTTAAAAACTTATCATCGTCAGATATCTTCGTGTAGAGGGCATGCTTGGCATGCGCCTTTAGAGGATGATGCTTTGGAACCTCGCCATTTACAAAATGTCTTTTATCAGTTTGATATCCAACCATTGCAAACTCAATTATTGAGTTATATTGCTGATCATCCATTATTTAGTGATTCCTTTTTCCAAGCCCTTAAGTTTCATTGTTTCATTTATCCATTGGATCCTACTGATCTTCTTTCCTATTCTCTCATATCATGTTGCTTTCCTTTATATGTTTCTCTACTTTCTTCCCACTCGATAGAAATTGCAACCTTACACTTTTCCAAAAGTGTGTATGATCAACCTCCCTACGGGCTGAAGTTTGGAAATTTGGGTCCAATGGTCATGGGTTAAGACACTAAAGTCAGCTCCCTCATCGATCAATGCATTGATGGTGCATATGTGCTTGGCAGTGACCCCGTTATGCTTAGGTAAGCTGGTTCTACAGCTTCCTCATCCTCATCATCCATCTCAATGATAGTGGCTACTCTTACTTCGACAGGGGGTGCTAGCATTGGAGGCTCTTGCAATGGATGCATGGGAGGGGAGTACTTCTTTATGCGGCTACCATTGAAGAAGCCTATGCCCTCACCTTCTAGGGGTTCGAGTTCTACGTTGCCAATTTGGCTGATGGTTCCTTAAAAGGAACTAGACCCCAAGACTTTAGTTTCTCCTTATGTCCTTTGACTGAGTACATAAGTACTAAGTCACCCTGTTCAAAGTTGCGCTGCTTGACATGCTTGTCAAACCAACATTTGTGTCTTGCCTTCTCACATATTAACGCATGGGTGGCTAGAAGCCAAGTTTTTGATTTTTGATAAGTGTTCAAGCTCAATTAGGCATTACCTCCATGCCTCCTTTCCATCCCATCTCTCTTGAAGGGCTATCTTGAGGCTAGGTACAAATAACTCCAAGGGTAGAATTGCCTATGTACCATATGTCAACCTAAAGGGGGTCTACTATCCTACAACCATCTTGTAAGCCATGCGGTAGGCCTGCAAGGCCGCCATCAACTTGTTATCCCAATCACTGCATGAAGCAGAGATGACCTTGGTCAGGACATTTAGCAAGATTTTATTTGTGGATTTGGATTGGTTGTTTGCCTGAGGGTAATAAGGCAAAGATTTCTGATGGATGATTAAGAAGGAGGATAGGAGGTGAGCTATCGCATCATTGATGAAGTGCGTGCCTTGGTCACTTACTAGTTTGATGGGGCAGCCGAATCATGAGATCATGTGCTCCCATAGAAACTTGGCAGTGGTCCTAGCATCATTTTTTATCCTAACTCGTGCTTCTACCCATCTCGCTAGATAGTCAGTAGCAACAATGATGTATTTGGCTTGCGAATACTATGCCGCGGGACTAATGGGTCCAATGAAGTCAATCCCCCATTTCTCGAAGGGTTGGCATGTGATAATTGGGGTTAGCTCCATGTATTCCTTATAAATAGGGACCTTAGTCCATTGGCACTCATTACAATGCTTTACAAATCGTGCTACATCTCGAAACAAGGTAGGCCACCATAGTTAGGACTGCAGCACCTTATGGGCTATCGCATCTCCGCTGAAGTGTCCTCATGCGATTCCACCATGTGCCTCTATGAGTACATCGTGCATGTCAAGCTCACACACACATTTGCGCAATGACCCGTCTTGCCCCAACCTATAGAGTTGGCCTGCAGCTATCAACTAATAGGGTTTGATCTTTAGGATGAACCACATGAGTCGGGCCTTTTCTATTGGTCATTCCGATAGTCCATGCTCAAGCACTTGAACTATATCATTTTCCCAATATGACGTCATGTTGGCTCTAAAAAAATCCCTTTCATTGGATAAAAAAAATAGATGCGTGTCTAGCAGTTTGTCTATAATGCCTTGCCCATTGGATTCTCCTATGGGGATGCGGGACATATAGTCAGCCATGTAATTTTGTTTCCCTTTACACACCACTAGAAAGAAGTCAAACTCTAAAAGTACAAGCAACCATCTGGCGATACGTCCTATAGTGCAAGGTTTGTTAATAAGGTACAACAAATCTTGATGGTCCACAAAGAAGGTAAAAGGCGTAGCCAAAACATAATGTTGAAATTTCTTTATAGCAAACACCATGGTCAAGCCCTCTCTCTCAGTTGTTGTTAATTTATTTCAGTCCAAGTGAGTTGTTTTCTAGCAAAGCTCGCTGGGTAATCCAAGTTGTGTTCAACAGGTTGGCACAACACAGCTCCCACAATGAATTTTGAAGCATCAATGTGCACATGGAACATAAGTGTCGAATCTGGAGCTCGTAGAATTGGTGACGTGGTTAGATCCCTTTTTAGTTCCTCATACACGCATTGGTATTCCTCGGTCCATTCGAATATGATCGACAGCTTGTATAGAGGTCTAGCAATCAATGCATAGCTCAACACAAACCATCGGTAATACCCTGTATGGCCTAAGAAGCACTGAATGCCCTTGTAATCAGTTGGGGGTGGAAGATCAACAATGGCTCAACCTTGTGTCCTAGGATGCATCCATGCTTCACCCAAAACTGGCACTTCAAGGGGTTCAATGAGAGATAATATAGTCGACACTGTTCAAAGATCGCGTAGAGTTTGTTTAAGTTTTCTCTCCAAGTAGAGTGAACACACAAGTTGTCCACGAAGACCTCTAACTCCTTCCTCAGCATGTCTTCGAGTCTTGTGTTCATCAGCCACTGGAAGGTGGCTAGTGCGTTAGTCAACCCAAAAGGCATGACTATGTAGGCAAAGACGTCCCATTCAATGGTGAATGTGGTCTTATGCCTATCATTAGGATGCACTTGTACCTGATTGTATCCAGAGAAGTCATCCAAAAAATGATAGGCCTCTTTGCTAGCCACTCTCTCAAGCATGTGCTCCGTGTATGGCAGTGGATAATTATCTCTCTTTGTAGCTACAATTACCTTCTTGTAATTGACACACACTCTATTCTTTCCATTCTTCTTTAATACGATCACTATGGGGAAAACCCAGTCCATGTGTTTAATTTCGTAGATAAATCCTACTCTCATTAGCTTATCAATTTCTTCCTTAATGGCATGGGCGTGCTTTGGATTCATGGGATTCGCTGCTTGACCGGTGTTGTGTAAGGTGTCATGGGTATATTGTGAGTCACTACACTCGGGTCTACCCCTTTGAGCTCTTCTAGGGACCGAGAAAAGATGTCAATATACTCTCGTAAGAGAGCAATGAGACCAGCTTCCTCTTCCTTAGTCAATTCATCGACTATAAAGATGGGGATCGCCGTGTCTCTCCTTCCTTGGCTAAATTGACCTCTTTGACCTTGGCAGGTCCCTCGATTGGTTCGCTTGCTTGCCCTTGTCGTTTGGCTCCCAGTAAGATCACCACTCTATCTCCTTTTTTGAATTTTGTAAATCACTTTGGTAAGTCTTGTGGTTTTTGCTGCTCTTCTGTCTACATTTCCCGAGGTAGCTTCCATCCTTCCTCCCTTAATTGCCAGTGTCTTAGGTAGACGGGTAGGTCCCCCTTGGTGCGTCTAGTCTTGGAAGGTTGAGGTACCTTAGGATCATTGTTTGAGCTGACTTCTGACTCCGAATCAAACTCTTTGTCTTCACTAGAAGAGGGATTCTTTTCTAGTGGTCGCAGCTTAGAAGGTGAGTTGGTCCTTAGCAGTGGTGCATCAATTAGTTGTGCTAGACCTACATACTCGTAGTCAATTGCGCCTATGTGCTCCAACCATGTTCTTGCAGTCCCTGCACATGACTCCTCTCTCCATCCTAAAGGTATTCTATTTGCATGGTCCGGATTCAACTCGTATTTGTTCAATTACACATCCCCTAGTGTCGTATTCTATTATATTTTTTGAAATATTTTAATAGAATAAAATGTTGGAAACCAATTTTTGAAAATTCAAAAACTCAAAATTTTATTTCAAATAGATTTAAGAATGAACAAAATTCATTAAAAAATCCATAAGAATCAAAAATTAATTCCAAATAAAAAATTAAAAAAAAATCCGATCGTTTTCTCATGTTGGTAAATGATAAATTGATATTCAATTCCCAAATTCATCACTTAATGATTTTTGCTCATTGAAAATCATTTTCAAATGCTAAAATGCCTTTAAAACTTACCAAATATTTTTGAAAAATGAATAGTAAATTTTTAAAAAATTTCAGCAAGCTTCTTTTTAATATTTTCCATCTTTGAAGAAACAAACTTTGGCAAAAACACACCAAAAAAAAAACAAATAACCAAACAAACCAAAAACAAAACCAAAACCACACAAAAATTCAAACATAAATATTTAAATACATCCACAAAATCAATAAAACAATTTCTCACCGACATATATATATTTTTTTAAAAGACAAAACAAAATAAAACAAACCAATGAACAACTCCCACATGGAAAAAAAAACCACACATGATCTATCCCCACGGCCAAATTTTCTTTTTCAATTTTCCTTTCTTTTCTATTTTTCTATTCTCCCTTGTGGTGTTAGTATTGGTTTCTTTTGTATTTGACAGGAGGTTGACTATTTCCTAGTCGCCCTTGTTGTTGTCACCTGTGGATCTTTCTGTTTCTTGGCATTGACTAGATGAAGGATTTTTGCGTATCAGACCTTACAAGTGCCAACAAGTTGCCAAGTTCTTTCTTCTCCTCTTTCCCTCCTTCACATGCACATCAACACACAAGTAATTGTAAATAAAAATCACCCCGCTGTTGCACCCATGAAATTAACACAATGCACTTTCCTAAATTTGTAATTAAAATGAACCCGACCATTAATTATAAAAGGAACCCCCCGTTGCACGCATACACACGCTATTGAGACACAATTAATATTTGTAATTAAAAATAAACCCCCCAAAGTCATGCATGCATGCACTTTGCACCAAAGATCATGTAATTTCTAAAAATGAATTACATTAGTAGAGAACATTGTCCATTCCAATCAAAATGAGTGGAAAGGGCTATGCAAATAACTCACCTTGCATTAACTGATTAATTTAATAATCAACCGCGCTAAATTGATCATCTAACAAATGAATTCAATAGTGATCACCTGCTCACTTATCCGCACCTTAGGTATACGCCTACTTTTACGGGGATTGGGATTTCTTAATCAAAGGTGTCAATCGTATTGGTCTAAGTTATTTTGATGGTTCGAATTCGTGATTTTGTTTTGAGTCTAGTCAGTGTCTAGGATACGATGTGCTTGACTTTTTATTCTTTTGGAGTGCTTGATTACGAGGTTTCAAGGTGCCTCACTGTTTGCATCGCATGAAGCTTTCGATCACATGAGTGCGTAGGTCATGTCGAATTTTTTACGTAGGATGTGGATTTCTTGGGGAGATCTGATCCAGTCTTGTGTGTTCTTATATTTCTTTGTCCTAATATTTTTCTTAATGGTGTTTTGTTTGGGTTTTGTAGGAATTTTCCTATTTTTCTTGGTTGTGTGTGGATATCCTTTGTAGTCTGAGTGGCATCTTCCTCTACTCCCCTGATTGTGATCCAACATGTGCCATTTCTGGTGCATGACTATTCCCTTCTCTTAGAAAAGGATTGTATTCGTTGTGGTGGTCTTTGTTCATTTGTGGCACTTAAGTTTCTACCAGTGGATAACAAGCTCTTCTACTCTTTCTTGGTGTCATACAAAAAACAGTCTGGTTCCGACGCTTCTATCTCTCCACTACCAATATCAATGAAGCGTTATGTCTGCCCCTTTCTGCTTCCTTTGTACCTAGTGTTAATCAATTATTGACCGTCCAGGAGATCCTTTCATTTCTTCAGAAGGGGACATCTACCTCTTTGGTGTCGAACAAAATTATTACAAGTTCGGGGGTTTCTTTTGCTCATATCTCCTCTCCGGTGTGGAAGCAACTATGCCAATTCGTACAAGACAGATTCATGTCCAAAAAGCCTGCTTCCAAATGTCTTTCCAAGGAGCTTTTTACCGCATTTAGATGGACCCTTGAGGGAGCCAAGTTTAATTGAGCTGCATTCATGTTGGCCAAGATGGATCAACATTTTCAACGAGTTAGAAAAGGTCAAGGTAGTAATGTTTCTTATGGTGTCTTCGTTCAAAAGATTATTACCTTTGCCCCTCCTCCTAGTGGTGTGCCAATGGCTGATCTTGCTCCTCTTCGGAAGTAGCCTCAACCTTCTATTCCATCTCCTCCTCCATTATAGCCAAAATCAGACATGGAGGATGAGCTCGGGGGGGGGGGGGGGGGGGGGGGGGGGGGGGGGGTTGGGGTCACTCATGAATATGTGTATACATAACGTGAGTTCAAAATAAGGGGTTTTTAAAACACCATTTCATACAGAAGGGTGTCATATAAAGGAGTTGCTTACAGATTGAATAGAAAAGGGCTGGGTTTTATTCAACAAAATTTCACAGATTATGACATTTATAAATAGGCCATGAACGCACGTTATATAGAGGATATATATATAGTGAACACCCCGAGAGGATGAGCCAGCTCCTACGTTCTTTAGAACTAAACGTAGACGTACCATAGGGTTTTCTAGTCCCTCTTCAGCTTCAATTGCAAATCCTCCTGTGCACAGGACGCTACCCCTCTTGTTTCTAGCAATTCCCTTCCTTCATTCCTGTCTTGTGCTAATTTATTTGCTGCCCAATGGGATGTACATCTAGATCAGTAGATTCCCTTTGCTTTACAGACGATGTTGGCTGGTTCTTTGTTTTCCCAGCTGATTTTTGGTGTCCAATCTACATTGAAGACTTCCCTTACTTCATGTCTTCAGTATATCTACACATGGATTTATAATTCATTGCAAGACAAATTTGACTCCCTCACTAATTAATTGAGCAAAGATTTGGGGGACTTGGCATCTAAAAAAGCTACCCTCGGTGATATTCATAAACAGATGATTGATGCTACTACTTTGGTGGATTCCCAACAAGCAAAAATCAAAGAGTTAGAAACTAAAATAGCTACTTTGAAAGCTGTGAATGTGGCTTTAACTCAAGAAAAGAATGCGGCTCTTGAGGACATGATAGAGTGAGCTCGTAAGTTGGGAACTTGTGATGGTGAATCACAACATTCCCAAGACACTATTGAATCACAGAAGAAGCTTATTGAAGAGCTTAACTAGCAAATTGATGTTCTCCCTATTCCTCCTCCGGCTCCTGTAGTTTCTTTTGTCTTATCTTCTATAGAGGAGCTTGATTAGTTGTAGCAAAAGGCTAAGCTATGTGATGGGTTTTCTACTAAGGTAGAATGCCTTCAGCAATGAATGAACTATGTGCAGATGACTTTTCTTGCTATGCTAAATTTGTGTCACCTCCCCCCTCTTTTTAGATTAACTATAATCAATAGTGGTTTACCTTATATATTTCTCAAAGCAATGTGGATTTGAAACCTCTAGAGGATGGGTGATCAACTTTCAGAACCTAAAATGGGCCCGACACTGGCTCTCCAGCACTAATCAGACCTTTAAGACACACAAGACATCCCACATGGCCTCGCAGCCAGGAGAGTCTAAGGCTCACACTACACCAAACTCTAATATCGATTTTGTGTTTGTAATAGGACATAATCCAATTTTTTCCTTCCCCTACTCCTCAAAGGGAGATCCCATAACATATAGGTATAATATTCCATGTATCACATACATAGGAGGCAACCTCTCGGCTAAAACGTCGCGGCCTCACTGTAGCTCTCCTACATCTCGAGAATTGGCCCCTTGATGTGTTGCCTCAACATAAAAACAAACGTACAAACTCCACTCTTTGATTTATCCAAATCCAGGAGTTGATGTTTCCTCACTGAACTAATCCCAAGGAACCGCTCGTCTAACCTACAGCAAGGACTTCTTTACACTCTCAATGGTGGTCAATGTTCATACAAGTGCTATGCATCCAAGATTTTATACCATGTGGCATGCAAGATGAAAATGTGAATTCTTACTATGCAAAAAAAAAAATATTTAAATAAAATCAACAAAGTGGAGTGTAAAATCAGCCCTTCAATGATTTTCAATCTATTCGTTGTTGTTGCGTTGCTAGAGACTAGCACTGAGTTACCTCGTGCTACTAGCCCCTTAAAGCCTAAATTTTTATTGTCCTATATGATGTGCACAACCAAAAGATCAGACTTCATTTTCAGCACTTAAACACCTTCACAACCCTTCTCTCCCCCTACTGCTTATGTGTTGCATCATTGCATAGATGTAGGGTTTTATTTTTTGTCATTTTCAATGTATAAAGTAATAAAAACACACTAAAACACAAAAAACAAGGATGAGATGAGGCTATACCTCATGCCTCAACCTTGCCAAACATTCACGGATATTAATCATATTTTTTGTCAAATATATATTGCAAAAACCCTAATTTTCTCATTTTTTTACTATTTTTTCCTATTTATTTTCTTCAAAAATTATGAAAAATAAAACTTGTGAACTCCCACTGATCAAAACCACTAAGCCCCATTTCTATATTCATTTTTATTCCATAGGAACTCAAAACACTTACTAAAACCCCCAATTTCCATGATTTCCTCAAAAATCGCACTTTACAGGTTTTACGTCTTTTGAGAAAAAATTATTATGTCATCAAAATTTCCTATTTTTTCTTTCATTTTAGAGATAATTTAGCATATGCAACCAAGATCAATCATTATCAATAATTTTCTTCAATTATCTTTCATCAAACAAAGAAAAAGACCACTTACTCATAGAAACCCGTGTATTCAAGGCACGTATCCCAAGATTGAGAGGTCATTAGCTCTTCCCTCTTGCCATTGATGTGCTCTCCAGTGCCGATCTATGTCCTCTACCGCTCTATTAGCATTGTTTGCTTCAAAATCGTCATCAACCCCCACCCCCTTCTCTCTTTCATTAATGCATATGAATAGCCCACAAGAGGAGAGAGGAGGAGAGAGAAAGAATAAAAATCAAAATTTTATTCCCTTCATCATATTACACATGGTTACCATCAAAATCTTGCCATCTTTGCATAGATCAGGGATCTCCCTCTCTCTCTCTACATGATTGAGTATCTAGAGTATCCAAGAGGCACAAAAGCCCTCCAAATTAGGGTGTGAATCAAAAAACGCCCCTCCCTGCATCTCAACATGTTTTTGCATGTTTTCTTAATTTAGAGTTTCATTTCATTTCTTTTATAAAATGTCCACTTCAAAAAAATCTCTTTCATACTCACATGGAAGGGTTTTTGGCCTGTCTGGGGGTGCAAAACGGACTCTCATTCACGATCTAACTAGATAGGCGACTTCGTGGTGTCGAACTCCATCAAGCTGGCCTCTCCCACACACTTTACGGCTTCTTGATTCAATAGTTGCTTTATAATGCCGAACCTTGCAGGGATTAAATGGAGGGTCAAACGACCTCTGATTGATGAATCGAGACTTGCGTTGGGTTCATGACATCGAAATACATCGAGGAAAATTTTAGCTCTGCTATCTGCGACTATTTGATTTTTCATGAAAATTGGCTCTTTAACGCCTCTCAGGCACTTTTCAGCTCCAAAACAGGCTCCAGCGCTCCAAGAACGAATCCAAATCAGGTCCTAAAATCTAGCTCTCATCAACTCTATGGATTGCAGATTTGCTGAGAGTTCTCTTTGATAGATTTGTGGATAAGCTAGTTTCACATAAAGCCTGGTTATTATCTTCATGTATCTCACAGAACATCTACAAATTCCGAATGAGGAGGATCTAAATGTTTATGTGGGGGATGTCATTTTGTAAGTAGTGGTATATGTTCATTCAATGGAGCTCTTATTAGCGGAAAGCTTAAAAACTTATCATCATCAAACATCTTGGTGTAGAGGGCATGCTTGGCATCGGCCTTTAGAGGATGATGCTTTGGAACCTCGCCATTTACAAAGTGTCTTTTATAAGTTTGATATCCAGCCATTGCAAACTCAATTATTGAGCTATATTGCTGATCATCCATTGTTTAATGATTCATTTTTCCAAGCCTTTGATTTTCATTGTTCCATTTATCCGTTGGATCCTACTGATCTTCTTTCCTATTCTCTCATGTCCTATTGCTTTTCTTTATATGTTTCCCTGCTTTCTTCCCACTCGATAGAAATTGCAACCTTACACTTTCCCAAAAGTGTGTATGATCGACCTCCATATGGGCTGAGCTTAGCATTAGTGGGTTGTAACTGCAGTTTGGCAATTTGGGTCCAATGGTCATGGATTAAGACATTAAAGTCAGCTCCCTCATCGATCAATGCATTGATGGTGCATATGTGCTTGGTGGTGACCTAGTTATGCTTAGGTAAGCTGGTTCTACACCTTCCTCATCCTCATCATCCATCTCAATGATAGTGGCTACTATTACTTGGACAGGGGGTGCTAGCATTGGAGGCTCATGCAATGGGTGCGTGGGAGGGGAGTACTTCTTTATGCGGCTACCATTGAAGAAGCCTATGCCCTCACCTTCTAGGGTTTCGAGTTCTACGTTTCCAGTTTGATTGATGGTTCCTTAAAAGGACCTAGCCCCAAAACTTCAGTTTCTGCTTATGTCCTTTGACTGAGTACATAAGTACTAAGTCACCCTGTTCAAAGTTGCGCTGCTTGACATGCTTGTCAAACCAACATTTGTATCTTGCCTTGTCACATATTAACGCATGGGTGGCTAGAAGCCAGGTTTTTGATTTTTGATAAGTGTTCAAGCTCAATTAGGCATTAGGTTCATGCCTCCTTTTCATCCCATCTCTCTTGAAAGGCTATCCCGAGTCTAGGTACAAAGAACTCCAAGGGTAGAATCGCCTATGTACCATAGGTCAACCTAAAGGGGGTCTACTATCCTTAAACCATCTTGTAAGCCATGTGGTAGGCCCGCAAGGCTGCCATCAACTTGTTATCCCAATCACTGCACGAAGCACAGATGACCTTAGTCAGTACCTTTAGCCGGATTTTATTTGTGGATTTGAATTGGCTATTTGCCTAAGGGTAATAAGGCAAAAAAATTTTATGGATGATTAGGAAGGAGGATAGGACGTGAGCTATCGCGTCATTGATGAAGTGCGTGCCTTGGTCACTTACTAGTTTGATGGGGCAGCCGAATCATGAGATCATTTTCTCCCATAGGAACTTGGCAGTGGTCCTAGAATCATTTTTTCTCATAACTTGTGTTTCTATCCATCTCGCCAGATAGTCGGTAGCAACAATGATGTATTTGGCTTGCAAATACTATGCCGCAGGACTAATGGGTCCAATGAAGTAAATCCCCCATTTCTCAAAGGGTTGGTGTGCGATAATTGGGGTTAGCTCCATGTATTCCTTATGAATAGGGACCTTAGTCTATTGGCACTCATCACAATGCTTTACGAATCGTGCTGCATCTCGGAACAAGGTAGGCCACCATAGTTGGGACTACAACACCTTATGGGCTATCGCATCTCCGCTGAAGTATCCTCATGCGATTCCGCCATGTGCCTCTATGAGTACATCATCCATGTCATGCTCAAACATGCATCTGCGCATTGATCCATCTTTCCCCAACCTGTAGAGTTGGCATGCTATCAACTGATAGGGTTTGATCTTTAGAATGAGCCATGTGAGTCCGGCCTTTTCTATTGGTCATTCCAATAGTCCATGTCGAAGCACTTGAACTATATCATTTTTCCAATACGACATCATGTGGGGTCTAAAAAAATCCCTTTCGTAGGATAAACGGAATAGCTGTGCGTCTGGCAGTTCGTCTACAATGCCTTGCCCATCAAATTCTCTTGTGGGGATGCGGGACATATAGTTAGCCATGTAATGTTGTTTCCCTTTATGCACCACCAGAAAGAAGTCAAACTCCAAAAGTAGAAGCAGCCATCTGGCGATGCATCCTGTAGAGCAAGGTTTATTAACAAGATACAACAAATATTGATGGTCCATAAAGAAGGTAAAAGGCGTAGCCACAAGATAATGTCAAAATTTCTTTACAGCAAACACCATGGCCAAGCCCTCTCTCTCAATTGTTGGTTATTTTATTTCAATCTAAATGAGTTGTTTTCTAGCAAATCTCACTAGCTAATCCAAGTTGTGTTCACTAGATTGGCACAACGCAGCTCCCACAATGATTTTTGAAGCATCAATGCGCACATGGAACGTAAGTGTCCAGTCTGGAGCTCGTAGAATTGGTGCCTTGGTCAGATCCCTTTTTAGTTCCTCATACACGCATTGGTATTCCTCGATCCATTCAAATATGATCAACAACTTGTATAGAGGTCTAGCAATCAATGCATAGCTCAACACAAACCATCGATAATATCCTGTATGGCCTAAGAAGCACTGAACGCCCTTGTAATCAGTTGGGGGTGGAAGATCGACAATGACCCTAATCTTCAAGAAATATGTAGCAATGCCGTTCTTTGACACCTCATGTCCTAGGATGCATCCATGCTTCACCCAAAACTGGCACTTCAAAGGGTTCAATGAGAGATGATATAGGCAACACTGTTCAAAGACCGCTCGGAGTTTGTCTAAGTGTTCTCTCCAAGTAGAGTGAACACACAAGTTGTTCACGAAGACCTCTAACCCCTTCCTCAGCATGTCTTCGAATATTGTGTACATTAGTCATTGGAAGGTGGCTAGAGCATTAGTCAACCCAAAAGGCATGACTATGTAGGCAAAGACACCCCATTCAATGGTGAATGTGGTCTTATGCCTATCGTTAGGATGCACTTGTACCTAATTGTATCCAGAGAAGTCATCCAAAAAATGGTAGGTCTCTTTGCTAGCCACTCTCTCGAGCATGTGCTCCATGTATGGCAATGGGTAATTATCTCTCTTCGTAGATGCGATTACCTTCTTGTAATTAACACACACTCTAATCTTTCCATTCTTCTTTAATACGATCACTATGGGGGAAACCCAGTCCATGTGTTTAATTTCGTAGATGAATCCTGCTCTCATTAGCTTGTCAATTTCTTCCTTAATAGCATGGGCATGCTTTGGATTCATGTCAAGTGTCATGGGTATGTTGTGAGTCACTACACTCGGGTCTATCCCTTTGAGCTCTTCTAGGGACCGAGAAAAGATGTCAATATACTCTCGTAAGAGAGCAATGGGACCAGCTTCCTCTTCCTTAGTCAAGTCATCGACTATAAAGATGGGGATCACCATGTCTCCCCTTCCTTGGCTAGATTGGCCTCTTTGACCTTGGCAGGTCCCTCGATTGGTTTGCATGCTTGCCCTTGTTGTTTGGCTCCCAATAAGATCACCACTCTATCTCCTTTTTTGAATTTCGTAAATTGCTTTGGTAAGTCTTGTGGTTTTCGTTGCTCTTCTGTCTACATTTCTCGAGGTAGCTTCCATCCTTCCTCCCTTAATCGCCGGTGTCTTAGGTGGACAGGTAGGTCCCCCTTGGTGCGTCTAGTCTTGGAAGGTTGAGGTACCTTAGGATCACTGTTTGAGCTAACTTCTAACTCCGAATCAAACTCTTCGTCTTCACTAGAAGAGGGATTCTTTCCTGGTTGTCACAGCTTAGAAGGTGAGTTGGTCCTTAGCAGTGGTGTGTCAATTAGTTGTGCTAGACCTACATACTTGTAGTCAATGCACCTATGTGCTCCAACCATGTTCTTGCAGTCCCTGCGCATGACTCCTCTCTCCATCCTAAAGGCGTTCTACTTGCATGGTCTGGAGTCAACTCGTATTTATTCAATTACACATCCCCTAGTGTCTGTCAAGATTGTGGGAGAGAAGGAAGGAGTCTCACTTGTAGCTTTCTTGCTTGCACAAATGGGGGAATACACACAGAGGTGGAGGCTGAAAACAGTTTTTCTCTTCTTAGTTGTGTAAGCCAAAAAGAACTCACATACAAAGAAATATAAGAACCCTATATATGGGTCTCAAACCAAACTCAAATAACTAAGGTGGCATACTAACTGAGCCATGAACTAGAGTAGATAAGGATAGCTGTTATCTAGCTATTATTCATGGGCAGTGTACCAACCGCATCTACAACTGACAAGTCGGTGACATAAATGCACAACGGTCACCCTGGCATATCACGAGTGGAACTCGATATCTCAACAGTGTCATATTCTATAGTATCAGTTTCCCTCTCGCATTACACATCCATGGTTGGCCTAGCAAGATGTCATAGTCCATCCCCTTCATGACTATAAAGTCAACGGAGAACTGGACTCCTGTAATTTTTATTGGCCAACTCTTTAATACGCGGAATGATTTTACCTTCATTCCGTTAGCAAGTGTGATGTTGAACCTAGCAGCCTCGACCGGTGGGTTACCCCAAATTTGGAGCACTACATGCATTAGCGCACTAACTCCCACTCTCGTGTCTACAAATCCCTTTCTTCTGATATCCCCTAGCTGGCAGGACTGCATGTATTTCTATGCCTTCCAAAAAAGCATTGACATGCAAGGATTTAGGCATGGAGTTTAGCATGATACTCGGTATTTGCATTTCTACGTCGTGCTCAGGCACGTCTGTGGCAACTAGCTCATTTGATTCTTTGACCCACTATATTAGCTCTTGCCGTAACATTGGATGCTACCTAAGTAGGTCATCTAAGCTTAGAGTCATAGGGGTGGTCAACAGTGTATTATGGAGGTTGCTAGCTACTTGACTCTCTCCTAACTCTATGGTTCTTGGCCAATGGCCCTGATTGATTTGTTGGTCTATAGCATTTAGACTTTTTTTAGGCGGCACTACTTGTGGTGCCATCGCCTCCCTTGATTTTGGTCGTGGGAGAGAGACTGATGTGCTTATGCTTGATCTCATCTTCTAGTATAGGCTCAGTGTCTTTTAGGTGCTCTTGGACCTCCTTCATCTTCTTGATGGCTTTGAGTTGGCGCTTCAGATTGGGGTACTCCCCAACCTTAGCACTTCCTTTTCCAGTCATCCCTAGAGTCGATGTTTCTACCTCTACGTCCATGACTTTCTTTCCAATAAGTAGTGTCCTGGCACTTTCAATTTTGAGAGTAAACTTAGCATCTCGCCTTTTCTTCCTCTGTCACTGACTCTTCTTTCCAACTGAGGTTGCGTCAAAGTTGCTAGGCCTGGCAATAATATGCCAACCTGCTTTGCTAGGCCCTGGCAATAATATGCCGGCCTGCTTTATTTGTGCGCAGGCCATGACATGCAATGGGATAGGTATGGCCTTCCCATCGAGTGTCTCAAGACCGAACAACCCCAATAGAACCGATGTGTAATATTCCCTGGAGCCCCAAGAGGAACACCAAGGAAAAGGGAATTCTCTTGCAAGAAAATCTATCTTGTAACATCAACAAGCTTTTATTTCATTCTTTTGATCATCAAAACAAAGAAAACAGCAATTCTTCACGCAGCATCATAGTAGATATCTCCCACGGATTTGATAGAATCAACCATATTCTTCAACATCTTCATAAAATCCATCAATAGAAAAATAAACAACAAAGAAAGACACCACTTTTGCTGGAAATAAATCACATAGTATTCTTCTTCATGATCTTCATAGTCATTCTCTCTTCTCAATCTCTCATATACAATCACACTGTTTTGATACATTTGACTATCTCTCTCTCTCTCTCTCTCTCTCTCTCTCTCTCTCTCTCTCTCTCTCTCTCTCTCTCTCTCTCTCTCTCTCTCTCTCTCTCTCTCTCTCTCTCTCTCTCTCTCTCTCTCTCTCTCTCCATCAATAGTACATCATATCCTCACTATAATACTCTCATAATAACCCTCAACAATCCTTCTTAGGTCGTGGATGCACCTCCAAGAGGTATGTCTGATATGAAGAGGCACCAGAGCCACTACGTGTCTTTTCATAGCTCACCACTGTCACTTCACTCCAGTCTTTACTTGAGTCTTCAGCAGCTACTTCTTTGACTTCTTTTAGCTCTTTTGCACTTGTATTCACCTCTTTCCAATGCTAGAAAACTTTTCCAAGCTACACTCATCCAACAGAAGACATACAGAGGCATACAGAAGGTTTATAGAGGCTCAACAGAGAGTTACAGAAGGTCAAGAGAAAGCATCAGAACCACATAACTCATACCAAAACCATTCCAAACCATCAAAAATCACTCAATAAGCTTTTAAACAATCTCAAACCCTATCAATCAATACTCCATCCTTCCATACAGAGAGAAAACAGAACAAAACAGAAGCTCAACAGAAGCTATCAGGACCAAACAGAACATATCAGAACATCAACAAAACTTCACATCTCTACTAATAAACATCATGAGCTTAATAAAACCATTCCAACCTATCCAAAACACTCTCAAATCACTTCCAAACCAATCAATCATCTCATAAAATCAACCATTCAGCTCTCAAAAACAACAAAAATCAGCTAAAAAATAGGTCATTTCAATACTCAACATATCCCCACACTTAATAAGGAAGCGTCCTCGCGACCCAGGAAAAAGAGAATACAAGTTCATTCAAGAGCTCAACTTTGATCTTCAATAAATCTTCAAAAACAGTCCATCCAACCACGACCCCAACTTATAACATGTATCTGATATAAAGAATACAACGAAAGGAAAACCCTTTATACATTAACACTTCTTATCAAACTGGAAATCACAACAAACTTGTAAAGGATATAAGAGGTTTATTCTTCTTTTGCATCAGCATCTTCAACTATCCAACCAGCAACACCATCACCGCAATTCTCCAAAAATGTAGCTCGCACGAAAGAAAATCGAATAGGCAACCACCACGATCTTATCACATAAATTAACCCACAACACAAACACTGCACACAACACAACCATCTGAATGACACCTCCAAAAAGAGATATTTATCTTTAAAAATCATCCACAATACATTGCAAAGGTATCAATGGAGATGATCCCTTTTGAAGGCTTGGTGATTTCGAAAACGATCCATGGACAAGGATTCATCTACAAATGTCTTGGGAGGATTCTAAAAGAATTGAAGGCAGCACATCCTTTCCAACAAGACAAGGTATCTGCTAGGCAAACAGCGGGCATGAAAGTACAAGACATCCAGTTGCTGGGAATCAATACTCACATTGACATTCATGCACAACTTTGGAATAGATTTTGAATCATTATGAGAATGCCTATGCATATACAGCAGGTACCAAGTAAAATGAGCAGTTAAGCGCACAGAAGGATCTGCAGACTGAGAATATTGCTGAGCAAAATGCAGATAATTCTGATAAGTCTGACTAGCACTTATCCATTCTCCTGGGATCAATGGCCAATTGATTTGAGGTCCAGCAAGGGAATCATTTGAACTCCAGCCTCTTCTTCGAAGAATCTTGTGATCAAAACCTTGATACCCACTAACCAACTGAGGAGGATTAGGAATAGAAGTGTTAGGAGACGGAAGAGGGACTAATGAAAGAGGATGAAGCGATGGATAGGAAAAATCATAAAATGAAGAATGGATTAAAGATGGATTTGCTGAAAATTGAGGAGATTCGGTTAAGAAAGGCATTAAAAGATAAGCAAGAAAAGTTGATAGAATGTCAGGGAATGGGAAATGACAAGGATCAGGAGGTAAAAAACTCGATCTTCAATAAAAGAACAATGGGTAAATATAGAAATTTGAGGAGATCCTTGAGGTTGGAAAAGAAGGGGTAAAATGACCTTTGGGTTAGATTGAAAAATGGAAATATAAGCATCATACCTATGAGCCATTTGTTGATAATGAGTTAGGCATGGTAAGGACGGACCTAAAGCTGATCTACGATGATAGGCTTCAAAGAAAGAAGTATCAAATGGGGGTTGGTTGGAGAGATAGGCTAAAAGATCCACCCTCAGTTGGTTAACGTTCTGGGCATGAGCTGAAGCTTTGACCTGACGGTGATTCAAAATGACAGCATCAACCATAGTGTGCCATGAAAACTCAGGACACTCAGCCACCTTTGAAGAATATCCCTGGAACATCTCATCAATCCTCAACTCCAAATGTCGGACATACAAAGAAGCTTGCAATACCACATCTCCGACATAACAAGCCAGATCTTCATCATCTGGAATAAGTAAATCACCCCTTAAATACATATAGGACAGAAGCATCGTATCTGGAGTGACAGAGTCTTCAAAAACCATCCTCACTACTTCTATCAACAAATCAGATGACCAGGCCCCACTCCATCCATCCTCTAGAATAGTAAATCCATCGTGGAAAGTTTTATATAGAAGGCCAACTTCTGTTGTTGATAATGGACAAAAAAGGAATGATCTGGTGGAACATATTCTTGATACTGCTCAAAAGAATACCATAATAAATCCATGCGAGATTGCAATCTTTCCACCTTGGCCTGAAATAAGGGACATAATGTAGCCTATCTCTAAAGAGCTACCAAGTCTGCAGGGGATAAAAGAGAAACTGGTTGCACAGGACTCTGTGTATTAAACCGAGACTGAGCCAAGTGATCTTTGAGTTGCTGGATTTGAGCATTGCTCTGGTCTAAGATAGCTGTGGTGGATTTAAACTTCTCTGCTTGGGCAGCTATCACCTCCTTTATCTCTTGACTCTCCTTCTGTAACTTATCCCTCTCCTCTGTTACAGCAACCACTTGAGACCTAGCTTCTGCCAACTCAGCTTTCAACTTAGAAATTTCAGCTTACTGAGTATCCATGAGTTTACTCTGCTGCTCCATTTGCATACAAAGGTCAGAGAATTTCTCCTGAGCAGAGGCTAACTCAGTATTGGTCTTATTCAGTTCCTCCTTAGACTTCTGAACTTCATCATAAAATGAAGAATATAATTACTGGATACAGGCAGTCATCGAAAGTTCAATAGAACTCTGGATATCCTTGCATAGGAATGGAATAGCATCTCCTGTTACCAGGCGATGAACAGAAGGAATAGTAAGTTCTAGCATCCCGTCGGCGTCTAAAGGAATGCAGGCAAGGTGCTGCAAGACTAGGCAAGAACTGTCACTGGAACTGGAGGAGGAGGAATAGGCACTCACTCAGCCACCCTCTTAAGGCGTTTTCTCTGAATGACAAGGGGAGGAGAAGAATCATCATCCTCAATTATCACATCATCATCTTCATTATGAGGCGAAGGAGGAACTTCTGGAGGATCAATTGGAGGTAAATGAACTTCCTTTGCAGGGGCAGCATGTAGCAAGAAGACATAGAGGAAGGACCCAAATGTAACATTAGTCACATTTCCTCGAGTAGCTCAGATAAAGTGGTGATCCATCTTGGAGAGGAGGTAGGTACTCCAATCAATAGTTATGCCTTTCAAAATCATTTGTGAAGTTATAAACAACTCCTTGGAAAGATAATGAGATGGGGATTTTGCATGCATGAACCTGTCCTGAAGGAATTGGCATAGCTGTTTCCATAGGGGATTGGAAATCATGGAGGCACCGACTCCTGACGTGGTAATGACCTTCTTCGGATCAAGAACATCTTGATTCTGCTTCTGCAACAGCTTCAAAATATCGTCATTGGCGAACAACTGTCTGGCAGTAGGGACAGACTCCCCACGATATGGCAGACCAAGAGCCTTGCCTAGACTCTTCGGTGTCAGAAGAATAGTAGTGCCACGGACTGGACCATACCTCTTACTGTAAGAGGTTAAAAACTCGTCACAAATGGTAGGATCATCTGGAACCAGTGGGAAAGAAAGACTCACGAACTTGGACAAGCCCGTTTTAGCGACAACGTTCGAATCCAGTAACAAATAATAATCATGTAAAGCCAAAGGAACATACTGGATCGGGGGAGGAGTACGAGAGGGCGCCATTCAGATGCTTACACACACACACCACAAACATAGACAAACAAAGAGAATGCCTACAAAGCAACAGACGAAAACCAAGGATAAGATATCAACCAAGGTGGTAAAACATGACTCAACCTACTATCCCCAAGCAAACCATAGACTAGAAAAAATTCGACATGACCTCTACACATATGCGACCGAAAGCTTCATGCGATGCAACATGCAAGCACCCAAATCCCCGTATCAGGCAATAAAGAAAAGAACTACATACCGTACCCTTAACCGTATCAAAGAAATTGAACCAAAATATAACAACCCACACATATCATGACCACAACTTTGATCATCAGGTTTGACCATGGAGACAACTCTGAAGACTTCACGTACCCATCCCACGAAGCGTATTTATTGAAAAAGGGGAAAAAAGTACAGTGAGGGGAAGTAGTTTAATGAAAGGTTCATTTTATGAATTATTAAGAAATTGGTGAATTTTTAATTAAGTATTAAACCTTAACAAGAAAACGACGATTCCTTCTTAAAATTTTAATTACAAATTATTAAGTTGAAACGGTGCTTTAACGCAACCCGAACTTCGATACCAGACTGAGGTCTCTAAATGCAAATTCAATTATTAAAAATTAAGGTGATGTGGAGCGTTTTTTTGCCAGCGTGTGCTTTTGTGACGACTGGTTCATTGTTATTAAAAATATTAAGGTGCCTCTGAAGCGCACGTAGCGCGTGCTAAGTGAACGACTGGTTGATTTTAATTAGAAAAATGTGTGTTTGGTGCGAGCGTGCGTGCCATGATGGTGTTTAGGATTCATGTTAAAAATTAAACGTGAATTTTGGGATAGCGAAAAAAATAAAAAATATAAAAGAAAAAATACCTGAAAGTAGGTGTATGTGTATGCAATGAATGCGCACGTCTCAATCTCCAAAATGTAGGTCAGCAATCCAAAAAGAAAAACCACGAACTGAAAATAATTGAATACACCACATAGCAAGATTAGTGTATATGAATTTGTTTGGATGATTGATGGCTTATATGTTGTTGTTTTTTTTTTTTATGTTGTGTATTGTTAATTGTATATTTTGGTTTTTATGTGTGTTTGTTTGTTGTAATGTTTTTTTTCATGTTTTTGTTGATCTTTGTGGCAAAATTTTGACAATGAAACACATATAAAAATGTTGAAGATTTGCAGCATCAATCCACCACGTGTGACCAAGCTATCTGGATTTTTCCAAATTTTTCAGCTTGTGTTTGGAATTAAAGAAGATTTTTCATGAATTTAGGCATTTAATGAAGCATTGTTGCCATAAAATAATAATGGAATAAATTAGCACAACATTTTCAACTTAAGAAATATTCCAAAAATAAGCAAAGAAGTTGATGGAATTTTTAGAAATTTTTTTACAATTAAATTGGTATTTTTACCAATTTTAATGAATTGATTGAAAATATTTCAATTGACTGCATAAATATTGTGAATTTTTTTAGGAATTTTTTGTAATTTTTTTGGATTTTAATTGATTTTAAATAAATTTTTGAATTTTTAAATTTATTTTTAGGGTTTTTTGGGTTTGGAAATTAAAAATTCAGGAATATATACCCGGGAATGGATTGCACGTCAGCTGCGTGTGAACAGCTGGTTGGTGCACACCACTGCACGGACAAACGAATGCGCGTCCCCGCGCGTGAATGGCCGCTAAGCACGCACGAACCCGCGATCATGAACACGCACGAACAACTCCGTGCGCACACACTCCTTGCGTGTGACAGGGGATCAGGGGCTTAAGAGGGGTTTCTGTGGTTTTTTTTTTTTTTTAAGGTCTCTACGGGGGGTAGGGGAAAGAGGATGAGAAGGGGGGCTTAAGAGGGGGGTGACTGGGGGGTTGGGAGGGAACTAGGGTTGGGGGAGGGGAACCAGGGGTAGGGGGTGGGTTGTGGGGTGGGTTGGATTGGTGGGGAGAATGAGGGTCTGACTGGGGGCTGAGGAGGGTGGGTTTGTGTGTGGGGGGGTGTGGGGAATTGGGGGGAGGAATGGGGGCTTGTGGGGGGTGGGTGGGACTAGTGGGGGGCGGCGGAAGGCGGGCCCAGGGAGGGGAGACCAGGTGTCAGGTGAGCGGTGGCGGTCGTTAGCACGGCAGGTGGTGGCGGGAGGCGGCACGGCAGGTGATGGCGAGCGTTCACAGGATGGCGGGCGACGTCGACCAGGGGGGCAAGGTGGAAGACGTCAGCGAAGCAGCGGGGGCGTCAGGCAAGGGAGGCGGCACTACAAACGCCAGGCGGGCAGGGGCCCAGGTGGGGGGAGAGGAGGGAGGGAGGAGAAGAGGAGGAGGAAGGAGGAGAAGAGGAGGGAGAGAGTGGTGGTGGGAGGGAGGAGGTAGGGAGAAGAAGGGAGGATGGAGGGGAGGGAGAAGCAGGATGGCAGGAGGAGAGAGGAGAGAGAGGGAGGGGTCGGGGAGAGAGAAGTAACAGCTGCGGGAGGGGGGGAATAAGATATGTTTTTTGTTTAAATTAATGAATAAATGAATTTTTAAAAAAGAAAAAAGAAATGAAAGGCGTGCCCCCGTCTCGCGCGCGTGCACGGGGCGGGGTAAAAAAATTTGCCGTGACGGGATCGGAATGGTACCGGGATGTCGGTACGGGGCACGCGTACGCGACCGGGGCGTGTGGAGACGCGTGAAATCGAAAACGGGGGCGTTCACGCACGGGACGAGTTGCGCGAAACACGTATAAACAAGGAAAAATTAATATCTCACAATCAGAGAATCGAAATAAAATAGCATAAAAACAAAAAGTGGGTAGGACGGCAGGGGGAAGACAGGGAAAAAGTGCAACGGGGGTTCCGGGGGGAAGACAAGGCGTTCACATGCAAAAAATGCAAAAAACTGGTCCAAAAATGCAAACAAAAATTAATATCGGAAGATCCGTGCATCGGAACGAGGTGCGGAAAAAAAGAAAAATGTGCAAAAGAATGTGCCCAACAACCCTATCGCTACAAAACACCATTCTGACCGAAATAGGATGCGCTCACATGGAAAAAACATAAAAAGGACACGCGAAAATGAGGTCGAAAATTAATAACAAAAGAACGGTGCGCCGGAACAGGGGGCAGCAAAAACGACAACTATGTGGGAGACGGAGTTTCACATGCTTGTCACGTTAAAACGCAGTTCCGATAGGGTTAGGAGGCGTTCCCATGCAAAAAACACCAAAAAGACACTCAAAAACACATTTAAAAATTAATAATTAAAAATCCAGAAGTCGAGAGAGGGTGGAGGAAAAAGGAAAAAGGTGGGGGAAGTCGCGTGGACACAGCTATCAAGTCAAATTGGAATTCTGATGCCAACAAGGCAGGTTCACATGGAAAAATGTCAAAAAGACACACAAAAGGTCTCGAGAAACCGCAAAAATTAATATTGGAAAAACCGTGCATCGGAAGGACAAGGAGTAAAAAGGAAAAATGTCACGGGAAAAGTGGTTGGCAGGGCTATGATGTCAGATCACGGTTCCGAAACAAGGAAAGCGCGTTCACATGGAAAACTGACCAATTTATGCAAAATCCGTCAAAAATTAAGAACGCAAAAACCATGCATCGAAACAAGGGTAGGTAAAGAGGAAAATTGGATAGTTCAAAGGGATGAACAAGGCTATAAGGTTGGATGTGGATTTCGGTGAACGTAGGATACGTGCACATGGCAGGACAGCAAAATCAGGGAATGAAAGAAAACTGCAAGGGAACAGCCCCGAGGGTGGGTAAAAAATGAACGGGTGGGTGGGGAAGGAACCCTAGCAGAGTAAAAGCAAGTCATGGCATAGAGGCATGAGCAGGTTGAGGCATATGCAAGGCGGTATGCAAGGTAGACGCGCAGGGACGCGTCCCCACACTTAAAACCTGAACAAATAGGGTTGACCGAGCAACAGGGACCTAATACCACATAACAGACCATCCATGAACGTCCCCACACTTAAAACATGAACGTCACTGAGAAACAGAAGGTGTAGGGTTAGAAAAACTTGGCCCATTTTGTCGAGAATCAAGGTTGACTGTCGATGGCACGTCCTATGTTGTTGTCGGCTGCAGGAGGTACCAAGGTATCTTCACAGCACACGTCCTTCATGGTAGGGACCATGCGGCAGCACCCAAGGAGATAGTTGGTTGAAGGAAGCGCAAGAAATTCGTCGATGATGAGGAATGTTGCACTCAACGCACAATCACTCATATGGAATGAAAGAGCAGTCACGCACCCCATGACTGACATCACTCATGATGAAACCCATAGCTCACACTCGGTTTAGGAATTGACAAGGGGATGGTGCAGAGGGAGTATGCCAGGGTGCACAGTTGATGGTGCATTAGTGCGTCCAACCCATCTAGCATAGGTGTAAGCAGAAAGGCCAGGGAGCCTTGCAATGCAGTGTACAGAACAGGGTGGCGTGTCCTGTGATGACGGCACAGACCCATCCCATAGGTGCATAAGGAAACGGGAACGTATCTGACTCCAAAGGTCGTAACGTCCCTCAATCCTCACCTCTCAATAATTGATTGAAGAAACTCCAGTCACACTCAGCCCACCCTTTGTCTCACACTCTGTTGAAAAATACAGAGGGCAACCCTTGCCTGAAACCCATTGATGTAATCCTCACGGTCACTTGTGCAAAGGTTGTATGCCTTGTGCGCATTTGATGGTGCAACTGTGCATCCCGCCCTGTGCCGGCATACGGTGCGAGAAGGGAGGCCAGGGAGCCTTATGGTGTAGTGCACAAGAACAAATTGTGCTTTGTGCATTGAGAGGCCCATCCCGTGCGTGCAACACTTCATTCACACTTCTCACCTCTCACTTGATTTGAAGGGAAAAGACTGGTCACTCGCCCCACCCTCTGTCTCGCTCTCTGTTGATAGTTACAGAGGGCAACCCATACTCACTTCCCCATCTAGTTAGGATGAATGCTCGCATCACTCAAATTGCGTCATCAGTTGTTGAAGAGGCATACCCAGGGAGGTAGCCATCAAATCAAACGTTGTGTTACATAGGACATGGCGTATGCTAGAGGACTGTCAAACGCTCTGTAGAAAGGCATAGGACACAGCGTACCAAGGGAGGTAGCTTCGAAACTGGATCCTGGGGATGTCAATTGATGAATCCACTTTCTGGACTACTGGGTGTTGCCACCTTTTCCACAGCCAGCTTGCCGCCCAAGGGTGTTAATCACCTTTTCTTGGAACGAGGCCTGCTATGACAGGGAATTGCTTCCTTTTCTTCCATAATAGTTTTTTTTTTTCTTTGTTAGTTTTTTTTTCTTTTTTTCTTGTTTTGTCTCTATTCCCGTGGGTGTCTCCACCTTTTCTCGAAGAATAGGTCGGCATGACAGGGACCGAAGTCCTTTTCTCCCATGACCGATACGTATATCTCTTTTTTTTTCTCTTTCAAGTAACAAGGAGAATGGTAGAAATACCATGTGTCAGAACCATCCTCGCCACTGTCACTGGTGGAAAATAGAGGATAAGAGATCAGGGGCGGGAGGTGGGGCTGAGGGGACAGAGGGTTGCGTCCACCTCATCAGGAGTGGTTGAAGAACGGCTATCAGAAGTAGCATCATAAGAGTTACAGTGCCACGCCAACGGGGGAAAGGATTAGGTGACCGTGATTGTCAACATCCCCAAGGAGGGAAGTACTTCTTCAGGCGATATCCATTGATCAGGAAGGGATCATCAGAGGCATCAACGGTCTGCACTTGGACAGAGCCATTAGGGTTGACAGCAAGTACCTTATATGGGCCCATCCACCGTTGTTGGAGCTTGCCAAGAAACTTGCCAAATCGTGAATCATAGGCTAGGACCAAATCACCTTCCTTGAACTCCTTGTGCTTGATGAAGCTGTCATGGTAAGCCTTACGTCGAGCTTGCGTGGCTTCCATGCACTGTAGAGCCATCCTGCGAATTTCATCCAAACATTCCAAGTGCAAGAGACGGCATTGCAGTGAATCATCGTCCCCCAAACGCTCTTTAATAGCCACTCGCAAAGAGGGCAATTCCAGTTCAACAGGGAAAATAACTTCTATACCATATACCAGCTGGAAGGGTGTCTGTCATGTTGCTACTTTATGGGAGGTTCTGTACGCCCAGAGGGCCTCTGTAAGTCGATCATCCTAATCACGATGATGTGCAGCAATCATCCTTAATAGAATCAAGCAGAGGATGCGATTGGTGACTTCAACTTGGCCATTGGCTCTGGGGTAATAAGGAGTGGACTTGCGATGGCGGATCTTATACAG
Organism: Lygodium microphyllum; assembly: GCF_053477565.2. Lineage (NCBI taxonomy): Eukaryota > Viridiplantae > Streptophyta > Polypodiopsida > Schizaeales > Lygodiaceae > Lygodium > Lygodium microphyllum. The sequence continues at coordinate 138,185,875 of NC_141141.1, forward strand.
CTCTGTCAACTCTTCCATGACTTTATTAATGAAATGAGTGCCTCTGTCACTTACCAGCTCTAGGGGACTGCTAAAACGAGTGATGATATTCTCGTACATGAACAGGGCCACACTGTTACCATCGTCTCACTTTAGGGCTTTAGCTTCACACCACTTTGTGACATAATCCGTACATACCAGGATGTATCTGTTCTGTTTCCTTCTAGTGGGAGGATCGATCGGGCCTACGAAGTCGATGCCCCACTTCTCGAAAGGCTTCAAGGGAAGGATAGGTTGCAGTGGCATGGCACTGATCTTGGTAGGTTTCCCCATTGTCTGACAGGCATCACATCGCTTACAGTAATCATAGGCATCCTTATGAATGGTCGGCCACCAGTATCCTGCTAGCAAAGCCTTCCTAGCTGTAGCTTCTCCTGCAAAGTGGCCTCCACACGGCTCGTCATGGCAAGCTTTTAAAACAATCCCAATCTCATCTCCTGCAACACATCTTCTGAGCACTTTGTCTTTGCCTTTATTGTATAGTGCACCGCCTAACAGGGTGTAAGGGGCTGATTCTAACATAAGCTTCTTCCTTTCCCGACTAGAAATGCCAAGAGGGTACTGTTGGGGTTGCTAGCAGATTGGCAATGCCTGCATACCAGGGAGTTACAGTTTCTACTAGGAATAGGGAAGCATCAGGGAGGTCTGGGTCATCCTGTTCCTTGTCTGCAATCTGTGGGATACGTGACAGATGATCAGCCAGAACATGGGAACGACCAGGTTTGGTAATTACCTCAAAGTAAAACTCCTGGAATAATATGAGTCATCTCATCATTCGTCCTTTCACATCTGCTTTGTTCATCAGGAAGGACAGGGCCTCGTGGTCCACATAAAATTTAAAGTGGGTAGACAGTAGATAGTGGCGAAACTTCTCTAGGGCAAACACCATTGCCAAGCACTCCAGCTCTGTCACTGTATAGTTCTGTTCCCTATCAGTGACTTTTCGGCTTGCATAATAGATCGGTTGATCTAATTTCGAGGGGGCCTTTTGACATAGGACAGCACCTAGCCCTTCAACCGATGCATCAGTGTGTACATGAAACTCCTTCGTCCAATCAGGAGGTTGCAGAATGGGTGCCTCAATCAGACACTGCTTCAGAGTGTTGAAGGCTTTGTCACATTCTTCCGTCCAAATAAACTCTGCATCTTTCCTCAGAAGCTTGTGCAAGGAGGTTGCCTTTGTTGCAAAATGGGCTATGAATCTTCTGTAGTAACCCACATGGCCTAGGAATTCCCTCAACTGTTTGAGGTTGGTGGGTGCTGTCAAAGCTGCGATCTTCTCGATCTTTGCAGGGTCTGTTGATATCCCTTGTGCAGAGACAATGTGGCCCAACAGAACTCCAAAAGAGACCCCAAAGATGCATTTGTCGAGGTTGAGGGAAATCCCATACTCCCGGCATCGGTCAAAGCATTGTTCCAAATGTCCCCAGAGTTCACGGATCAAACTATAGACACAGAAGTCATCCAAATATACCTCAATAAAGTCATGCAGATGATTTTGGAATGCGGCCATCATGACTCGTTGGAAAGTAGCAGGGGCATTGCAAAGCCCAAATGGCATCACTCGGTAAATGTAGGTCTCCCATTCTGTGGTAAAGGTTGTTTTGGATTGGTCTTCTTCTACTATTTGCACTTGGTTATATCCGCTGAATCCATCCAGAAGGGAATAAAGCTCATGTCCTGCCACTGCGTCCAACAGTTAGTCTGTGAAAGGGATAGGAAAGTGATTCTTCTTGGTCTTGGAATTCAACTTGCGAAAATCCACACATATACGAAGCTTGCCATTCTTCTTGGGTACAACCACAATGGGTGAGACCCATTCACTATTTGCCACTGGATAGATGAACTCGGCTTTCAGAAGCTTCAGCAGCTCTGCTTTCACCAAGGTCAAATAATTTGGATTCATTCGCCTCTGTCGTTGCCATACTGGCTTGGCATTAGGCTCCAAATCAATATGACGCTGACATATTGTGGGATCAATCCCCTTTAGGTCTTTGTAGGACCACGCAAACACGTCCAAATTCTCTTTCAACAAGTTGTACAAAGTTGACAACTCCTCTTCTGGTAGGCTGCTACCCACCTTCAAATGGCGTTCAGTGCCATCTGCATCCACAAAGGTTAACTGCCTTTCACCTTCTACTTCATGGATGAAGGTCCCACGGACTGCTTCTGGATACAGATCCGACTCCTTCAAGGGGGTGGTGTCCTCTTCTGATGTCCCACTAGACCCAACGTCTTTTTGCAGTAAGGACTTAGATTTCCCCTTGAGATGGTGAAATGGGATTAGAGCCGTTTCAGGTTTGGTTTCAAGATTAGTTACCTCTTGGCTTGAAGACTCATCTTCTGATGACGCGTCCAAAAACATCACATAACAGGGACCCTCTGATGCCTGTTGGAATCGTGAGACTGGTGCTTGTTGGTACGGTGCATCATCATCATCTTTTCTTGGCAAAGGTGGGTGAGGGCGGCATGAGCCACTACTGAAAGATGGCTTGTTCTTCTTCAACCATTTCTTATAAGGATTTTGCATATGAGAAAATCCATTTACCAGACCAAATGGTACCATCGCCATTCTGTCCCACAGCATGAGCTCGTCTGCTTCCGATGCTTCTGAAACTTCTTCTTCATATATATCCTCTTCGAGTGGAATAGACTCTTCCATCTCGCTTTCATAGCCTTCTTCTTCCGTATCATCTCCATCCTCTTCGGTCTTTGTCTCTGTCTCTGTCTCTGTCTCTGTCTCTGTAGGAGCTCTGGAAGAGAAGAACAGGTTCTCTATTTCATCTTCTGCCTCTATCTCTATCTCTGCTATGGCCATGTAACAGGGAGAGCAGTACATCCATGCCTCTATCTCACTGTCAGAAGTGATTTCGAAAATCGTTCTTGATTCAGGCAGGAAGTATTCACCCATTGATAATGGCTTTGCATTTTTTGGGAGTTGGCTTACCGTATCCACTGTTAAGGAACGTACCATTGTTTTCTTGGGAAGGATCTGTTTGACAGCATCTTCTTCTGCTGATATTCCATCTGTAGCCTCATTGGGGGAGTCAGAAGTTAATTCCAAGGAGGTGGATCCATGTCCTTTTTGAGCACCATATAGCTTTAGCACCACTTTATTAGGTCCTCTACCCAAGGTCAAGGTTCCTTTGAACCAATCCGTCCTTACTCTAGCTTCAAAAAGCCATGGTCTGCCCAGTAATAGGGGATAGGATGTACCATAAGAGTTTGGCTTCACCACCAGTTAGGTTAGCTAATAATCTTTTCTAGCCACTGTAGTCTTCACATATGGGAGAATGCCCAAAGGCTTGATTCTACTCTGATCCGCCAGTCTGATGAGCCATTGGGTGGGTTGCACACCTTGTATGCCTAGATCCTTCATTGTCACATTCATCATAATGTTCACTGATGAACCACCATCAATCAGTGCATTTTCAATAAAGCATCCTTCTATCCACATGCCAGTCTCTGGGGTACCTGGATCTAGAAAGGCGTTAGCCACATCCACTTCTTTTACAGGCTCTGGAGCTTTGTTGGACTTTGTTGCTGTTGAGGAAGCAATCCTTAATCCACGTCTTCTTGTCAGCATACTTTTGAACCTTTTTCGACAACTGGGAGAAAACATCAATAATTGTCAGAATGTGAGGTTTGGTTTAAAGGTATCTAGATCTCTAACCAGATCATATTCCTTAATAGGATCCACTGGCTTCTCTAACCGGTTAGGGAATGGGGCAACACCCATTTTCATTTTCCTTTTTTCTTTCAATAGGGACATCATGGAGACTTCTTCTGCCACTTGTGGCACCTCCTCCTCTTCTATCTCTTGGACCTCTGAACATGTCTCTGGAATTGTCTCTGTGACTCTTTGTGGCACTGTAGTGCTCTGTATGGCATTGTAAGGCTCTCTTCTGTTCTGTTCTTCTGGTGGAAGATTGAACTTCACTGTTCTGGCAGGAGGATTATTTTTTCTGGATAGGTGGTTCCTTCTTCTTTGCACGCATGATAGCAGCAACTTCCAATTCCACTAAATTGGAGGTAGACTCTTGGGCCTTGGCCGGATTATCAGTAGCACTGTTTTTCACTGGGGTTGGGCTTGGACAGTCTTTTGCAGTGTGGCCTTCTCCTTTGCATCAATTGCATAAGGGCTTGTAATCCACTGACCTTCTGGGATTTGGACAATTTGGTGAAATGTGTCCCTTTTCTCCACATCTGTAACACTCCACTTCTGATCTCTGACCACCGCCAGATTGTCTTCCTCTGTAACTTTGAGAGAGAAACCTCCTTGGACCAAAATTAGGACCAAACTCTCTAGGCTTGGATCCAATATCCTATGTTGTCATTTTGGATTCCAGCAAGTTGAATCTTGCGTCTTCTTCCTTCCTTCTCCTATCATGCATCTCCTTCAGAGAGCAAATATCCTCTGTATGGTTCTTCCGCAAATAGTAGGAACAGAAAGCTCCAGGGATTGTTGGCTTTCGTGTACATTCAATGGCTAAATGGCCTGCTTGATGACACTTACCACACCAAGTATTTGACCGCATCACATCTCTTCCTGCTCCTGCAACGTTGGATATGCTAGCGGTATTCACTTTCAGTGTCTGTAGCTGCTCTGTAATCACATCCATCAACTCATTTTTTATATTTGCAACTGAGTTGGATAAATAATCCTTCAAGCTTTCTCCTCCTAAGGTACTGGCAGTAGGGTTTTGAAGAGTCTCTGTAATCACTGCATAAACAGGTTGGGCTGGTGCAGAGGGGTCTCTGTTCTGATTCTGATTCAGAGCTCCTGTTTGAACTGTTGGCTGTTGGCTCCAGTTGGTAGGGTTCCACTGTTGCTGCCGATTTGGCATTGGGGAAATTGGTTGGGACCATTGTTGTTGTGGTTGAACCATCATTTGAGGCATTGATTGTGGCCACTATGAATTTGGTGCACTGTATTGTGATACTGGGGGCATTTATTGGTAGGGATAGGGGATTATCCCTGGGACTGCATTTGGTGGGTACATCATCCCTGGCATCAGAGGAGGTAGGACTCCACTTCTTCGATTCATCGCCAATCTAGCTTCCACTTCATCGTACAGTCTTGCACCTTCTGTTGCAACTTGGAGTGTGGCTGGTCTTTGTAGCTCCACAAACTTACGGACTTCCGGTTGTAATCCTCTGAGAAACACAATCTTTACGCAGCATCATAGAAACAATCTCCCACTTGATGATGTCTGGAAACTTCTCAATGAATGCCAAATCTTCCATGGATGGTCATTCTCTCTGTTTCTGCTCTTCAGTTTGTTCCCAAACAATTTGCCACCAAGATGCAAGTTTCTGCTGCTTCAACAGGAAGAGAAAACTGTCCACTACATAGAGCATGCATCATGATGGTGATTTGTTTCCGCCATTGTGGGATGAACTTCTTGTGGAAAGTGGCTTTGATTATGAGAAATTCTAACTCTTCAGTGGAAAAATGAACTTTACAAACATCCATTGAATTCTTCTCTTCTTGGCAATGTCATTTTCCTCATTTTCAGCCTCTTCTAGTGCTTGTTGATGGCAAGTTTCCCCGGCTGCGCACCAAAAACATGGAGCCCCAAGAGGAACACCAAGGAAAAGGGAATTCTCTTGCAAGAAAATCTATCTTGTAACATCAACAAGCTTTTATTTCATTCTTTTGATCATCAAAACAAAGAAAACAGCAATTCTTCACACAGCATCATAGTAGATATCTCCCACGGATTTGATAGAATCAACCATATTCTTCAACATCTTCATAAAATCCATCAATAGAACAATAAACAACAAAGAAAGACACCACTTTTGCTGGAAATAAATCACATAGTATTCTTCTTCATGATCTTCATAGTTATTATCTCTTCTCAATCTCTCATATACAATCACACTGTTTTGATAGATTTGACTATCTCTGACTCTCTCTCTCTCTCTCTCCATCAATAGTACATCATATCCTCACTACAATACTCTCATAATAACCCTCAATAATCCTTCTTAGGTCGTGGATGCACCTCCCAAGAGGTATGTCTGATATGAAGAGGCACCAGAGTCACTACAGTGTCTTTTCATAGCTCACCACTGTCACTTCACTCCAGTCTTTACTTGAGTCTTCAACAGCTACTTCTTTGACTTCTTTAAGCTCTTTTGCACTTGTATTCACCTCTTTCCAAGGCTAGAAAACTTACCCAAGCTACACTCTCATCCAACAGAACACATACAGAGGCATACAGAAGGTCTACAAAGACTCAACAGAGAGTTACAGAAGGTCAACAGAAAGCATCAGAACTACATAACTCATACCAAAACCATTTCAAACCATAAAAAATCACTCAATAAGCTTTCAAACAATCTCAAACCCTATCAATCAATACTCCATCCTTCCATACAGAGAGAAAACAGAACAAAACAGAAGCTCAACAGAAGCTATCAAGACCAAACAGAACATATTAGAACATCAATAGAACTTCACATCTCTACTAATAAACATCATGAGCTTAATTAAACCATTCCAACCTATCCAAAACACTCTCAAACCACTTCCAAACCAATCAATCATCTCATAAAATCAACCATTCAGCTCTCAAAAACGACAAAAATCAGCCAAAAAATAGGTCATTTCAACACTCAACATTCCCGCCGTAACACTTCATAAAAAGAATTCGAACTTGAAATATTTTAAAAGTTACTTGTTGAGTTATCACATAAGTGACCACATGTAATATCAAATCTCGCATTAAATCAATTCTTCAATCTGACACGAGAAGACGCCTCAATGAACCCAACCAACAAAAAAGTAAATTATTCTCGTAAATAATATTACAACAGCTTGATTATAATATTTCTCGCATTATATTTGATTTAGCATTCTGGATTCCATTTAATGCATCGAAGATCTTATTGATTTTGCAACAGCAATACAAATCGCAAAAGCCTTGATCAGTAGACAAAGAACGTACAAGAACGAGCATGATATTGAGAAGGTTAAGTATCAATGAGTATGGCATGACTTGATAAACTAGATAAGTCATGATGTAACTTAGCCAAAAACTACTAGATGAAGTCGTTTTGAAGAAAAAAAGACGTTTTAACACAATATTAGTGAATTTGGAAATCTCCCAATTTTCAGTTTTTGAATACTAAAAAGGTGTCACCTGGATAACATGCACATAAGTTTCTCAAAACCATATGATGTGACCTATCATTGGAAAGCGCTTGAAAAATGTAATCTATAGAGCTATAGAGCGCTCCATTTGAAGTTATAGCGTTCAAGTTATGATAAATCCAAAGTTTTGACCACCTTTTCCAAAGTTTTGGAAAATTTCCATATTCCCCAATATGGTGTTTTTTTGAAAAAATAGGCCAAAAACCACAAGGTCTCTTGACAGCATTCTAGCATCGGGTTTTGGGCATCCCACTTTATGCAGAGCCAATCCGAACTAGATTCATACCTCACTTTGTTCAAAGAGAATGAAAAACAAGAGGGATGTACCACTCAACCTCTCTACCCGTAGGGCATAGTCCCATTCCGGTCCCCTAAAATGGCATGGATTGGATTCTAACCTAACCATTTCTAAGGGTCAAACTATAGTAAAACCTTGTGAGAAGCCCTCTAGTTCTCTAGGACCACCCTGCCGTATGGACCCGTCGGCACCCGCTTCCCTCAATAGCTTTAGTTTTCTAATTAGGTTCTATCATGTTTATGTGTGACATTCAAAATGAGCTTCATTAATTAAGCCTTTTAGGGAACATGGTTTGTTTTTGTAACTTATAGCACAGACACAAAACAATGTAAGTTGTCCTTTTAACAAACAAGTTAACTTATTTTCTAGTTAGTCTTTGTCTCTTGCCCATACATGAGAATTATGTATCACTTCTATCCAACAGATGTACCAGGTCCAAATCAAATGGCACCATAATTTCTATCCTTTATCTAGAATAAGATCTTCCAACACCCATTGGGCTCATGGCAGTCTACAACTCTGTTCCAAACTAGGCAAGGGGTGCCTAGAGCTCCACTAACCCGAAGCGACCTAGGAGTGAGACACAACTTCCGTGGTTGGCCTTTTCACCACTCAAACTTCAAGCAGTAACCTCTCGGGTTGAAACACGGTACGACCTTGGAGATGATCCACTTGTGCAAAATATCCTTCCTTAATTAATCCAATAAAGAATCAAGTACAATCAAGGCAATCAACCTGATATCATCTTCCAGAAAAACATTCATTTATTTTCCCATGACAACTTGTCATCACTGATCCCTACCATGCATTTACCATCAAACAGGCACTTGGAATAATCATCCAAATCATATCCCAACAATCAGTTTAATGCAAAAGCATTTAGGACATTATTTGATCAATCAACAAAAACAATGGTATCCTTTTCCAAACATTGCAGGAATGGTTGTGATAACCTTCAATCTCATATTCGCTCTCCCCCTTGGGATCAAGAGCGGTTCTACATAAGATTGAACACACCCTTCTTTCGACTAAGGCATATGTTAAGGTTTCAAACATTGTACAAGACATAAGTTCTATTAAACACTTACATTGATTGATAACCCAGTCTTCTTGTGTACAAAAGCATCGGTCTTTCCTTTGACTTAGGGTTTCCTAATCCTTGAGCTCTTCACTTGCCCTAAAGTTGTTGTTGCACCTAGCCCAACCCCCGAATAGGTTTAATGAACATAGTCACCATCGGATCGGATCTCAAGGCATCGTAGTTTTAATCCTAGTGAATGTTGTTTATACTAGCTACTCATAACTTCAAGATCCCAATGAACTAATAGTTAGTGATATAAGCAATACTTTAATGCAAGATCAATTTGTGTACCATCAATGTATGTTTTAAATAATCTTTCCCATGCATGTACAATCTACGTGCGTCTGCGAGTCTTAACAATATTGTCTTAGGTAAAGAATAAGCGAGAACTTATTGATGCTTAGTACTTTAGAAATATTATATGCCGCTTATGATATGTATGGATTTGTTGCATAGCAACTAGGGCAATTAACTTCCCTTGATACAAGCACTTCACCACTTCATCCTTGAATATTTGAGATGCACTTTATCCTTTTAGTTAGCCTATTCTCGTGCAGTATAGTATGACCTAATGCACCTCATGCGAAAATCAAAGCAAGTAGTCCTTTAATTTGGAAATATATTACTTATGACCAGTAGTACCACAACTGGATTGGCAATGATGCCCTCACTCGAGGCTTCATTGTGGGATGTGGGATTTCCACCCGCACTTCACACTCTTCGCTTGGGTGCCATTCCCGATCTTCCTCGCTAGAATGCGATTTTTGTAGGAATTTTAGCAATGTCTTGAGTAGAAGAGTACGGGGCAATTAGGGAAACTAGCTTGCGGATAGAGAAATAAACATGGGGGAGAAGGCTGAGGAAACATGCGTGTGGCCACCCTCTAAGGAGGGGAAAGGAAGGAGAACCCTCAGAGAGTCTCTCTCTCTTTCTCTCTCTCTCCCTCTCTCTCCCTCCCTCCCTCTCTCCCTCTTCTCCTTCTCCTCTCTCTCTCCCTCTCTCTTCTTCTCCCTCTTCTTCTTCTTCTCTTCATCTTTTCCTCTCTCTCTCCCTCTTCTTCTTATTCTTCCTCCTCTCCTCTTTCTCTCCATCTCTCTTCTTCTCCCTCTCTCTCTCCCTCTTCTTCCTTACTCAGGCCGGCAGCAATGGGGAAAAAATTTAATGTGTTCCCCTCTCATTAGGGGGGCTTATTATTGGGGGATGTGATGGGCTGTGCCCTCGGCATCGTCATTGTTTACTCCTATCATCGTCGCCTTCCTCTCCACTCCATCCTTGCCATTATCGATGGCTCCCCTCGATGCCATTCTTGCCACATCACCTTTGTCATCTTCCATGTTGACTTACCCCTCCCTCGTCTATGTCATCCTTTCGTCCCGCCTTGGCTTTCTCGTCAACCCCCTTCCCCTCGCCACATGTCCGATGGTTGCTGGGGAGCTAATTACACAAGTCCATCACCACCTCAAAATTTTCAAAAAGGAATAAATGAATATGTTAGCACATTTGAGTACTAAGTTCCTCATCCCCATTGATCGATGAAACTATGAGTACTACTACTATCTACTAGAATAAGAACATTCTTCCCATGGATACTCCCTTGTATTCTAAGTGCACTTGGACTCCTAGAACCAATCCATGCATTTATTGAGATGGAGTAGTCATCTAAGGTAGCAACATGATGATATTCAATTCCACTAAGATCAGATGACACATGCCCATGCAAGTCAAAGGAAAAACCATTAGATGGATGATAGAACTTTTCTTTACCATCCTTCTCATCATAATCCTCAACTTGAGTGTGACTCATAGTGTTTGGATCCTCATCTTCATCTTGAAAATCCTTAATGACAAACATACTATTGACCTTGGCATTTTTATATGCACATATTTAGATGTGTTTTGCCATGTACTTGTTTTCACACATAAGACACAAGCCTCTTTTCTTTTGTTCCTTGAATAGATCAATGGGGATGAACTTTTGAGTCCTTGAGAGGTTGATACTTTAGGTTTTTTGTCCATATTCTTATTCTTTGTTTCAAAAATGTTTGCTGGTCCAAAAATATTTTGAGGCCTTGAAGCATTGAGTGGTGGTGGAGAAATGGGTACTTTAGAGCCTCCATTAGGTGTATTATTACTATTGTAAGTATTGCCAACTTAGGTTTGCTTTAAAATAACCCTTTTCTATCCATAAGTTAATTGATGATCTCTTCTATATTTCTTTCATACCTTTTCACAAGCTCAATGGCCTTGAGAAGGGTGGCCAGATTTTGGGTCATAATATCCACTAATAAATAAGACTCCAAGTCATACATAGACATCATCGCTTATGTGTTTCACATACATACTAAGATTGAGGAGTTGGTTTGTGTATTGTTGTTTAGAGAGAACTTTCAAAATGCAAGAACTATTGTAGGAATACACAATGAACTTTTATTCATTCCCTACACAGGAAAAAAAAGAAAATTCCCTATCAATTCCCTAGTTAAAAATACACATAAGTAGGAAAAGTAAATGATAGGAAAAATGGAACATTTCCTAGTTAGAGAAAATTCCTACATAGAGAAAATTCCATATGTAAGAAAACCTAGGAAATGTTCCATTTTCCCTATCATTTACTTTCCCTACTTATGTGTATTCTTAACTAGGGAATTGATACAGAATTTCCTTTTTTTTTTCCTATGTAAGGAACGATTAAAAGTTCCTTATTGTGCATATAGAGAAATAAGAATGATATGGCCCTTAGCCTTCTCATGTCAAGGATTGGGGAAATTGAGTTTTTGAAGCATCTATGAGAATATGTTGTACCCAAGATAGATCCTAAACACAACAAGAGTAAAGTCCATCCATGATTCAAGAATGATGCCACCCAATTGTGTGGCTATCTAGACAGAAAAAATATAGCTATGATGGCTGGTTGATAGCATGGTAGACTTTTAATTTGTTCAAGCTTGTTTTTTTAACTGAAACTTTTAATTTTTCACCACAATTATAGTGACAATTACATAATTATAGTGACAATACAATCTAGAAGCACTATATTCTAACAGAAGGCATTACCTAAACTCCAAATACAAGCATGGGACTTGCAATTCCATTGGCATATTATGTTGTTGAAAAAAGAGTCTCCTTCAATACACAAGCTTGCAATTGTGAAAAAAGAGGATAATCACATATACACACCACTGCACCAGACAAAACATGTTTGATTACCACACTCCTCTAGTCTCCCAACTAAGAAAAAAAAATGTTCCTCTCTTTGTTCTCTTGGATCAAAGTACAAGACTATATAGCACTTGCCATTGTAAAACTTTCCATACTTGCTTGAAGATGTAGCCTCTTTTGAGTTTGACTTTATATGCCAGACTTGAGCAACACTCCATTAGTCTGATTGTTGCTCCCCTGTAGTCATGTCCTGCCATAAAGAATATTAGCCATTAAAAACATTAGCCACTAATATACACACAAAAGGACTTGATATGGCATACAAAGAAGAGCCTACTATGACATTGGATGTCATGCCATGCATCCCCATTCACACATTGCCTTTGTGCGTATTCTCAAATAGAAAGCCAATCCACTGCCTAAACACACTCAACAAGTTGCCACAAATACCAGACATGGATAATGCTCATGCATTTGATCAACCAGATAACGTAAAATAAGACAATAGAACAAGGAAACCTGTAAAGTTAATTGAATCCAAGAATTATTTTAAGGAAAGAAACAAGACTAGGTAGAGACTAAGATGCCAGACTATTATATGCAAATATTTGTGTTACCAAAATGTATATACAAACCCTCTTAATCAGGTGTTGCAAGGTATAGAAAATTACCTTTAGTCCTCCATGTAGCTCTCTTCTTGCTTCCAATAGCTAAAATTACAAATCCTCAAAGCTTTGAGCTTCAATTCAAGTGGGCACTAGTCATATGCATTCAGATCTTCTGGCTAACAAACATCTGTGCTTGTCTTCAATATGTCGTCATCCTTGATTGGAGCATCAACTGAGTTGGCATGTGCCTATCAATAACAATTTCATTGTCAGAAAATCTTCAAAGGAAAGGTGAAAGTCTCATACTACGTGAAAAGGCTTTTGGTTCCAAATCTTGAAGAAAGAATCATAAGCTTAATAATTCTACAACCACCACTACATAAGAATATTTGGAAGCTTGTACAATAGACCACACCTTACCATGTTAGAACATTGATCCTTCACACATTAGGACTAGCTCATCCTCCATGTAGCCCTCTTCTTTCTACCAATAGCTAAAATTACAAAACCTCAAAGTGCCCAACTGCAACAACAAAACCAATTCATATAGAGAGATGCAGATATCACCTATTAATCCAACAACATAACAAGTCCATTCTAACTCTCATAAATGCTCTTTCACTCACTCTTGGTCTTGTTAACAACTCCATAGGACAAAAATATCCACGATAATGTTTATAATAGAGATAAAAGAAGTTGACTAGACTGCCCAATAATGCTGCTTTCACTACTGCAAGACAGGCATTCAGACCTTGTGCCTCTATAATCCACAATAATATTTATAATAGAGATAAAATAAGTTGACTAGACTGCCCAATAATGCTGCTTTCACTACTGCAAGACAGGCACTCAGACCTTGTGCCTCTAGTTTGTTGATGGCAAGTATATCTAAGAGTAGCTATCCTTCCTGCAACACAAAAGTCATTGGGTCTTCCTCACTTCTAGGCTCAAAGTCAAACTCATTGCCAGGTCAATCTCCTAATTGCAAGGAGAACATGGAAGATGCAAACTTGCAATGCTATTCTACACTATTATCAGTTCTAGACGTAATAGCATTTGGCTATGTCAAAAGCACTGGAGAGTTTGTTCCAGCCATGGACCCACCAGTAGCAACACAATGAAGGGTAGTGCTTCCATATAATCCTGCATTGATACATCTACCAATCTAGTATGTATTGACCTGTGCCAAAACTAATTGAACTTGTGCTCTGAGAACTAGTTGGAACACTGCCAAAGCAGTTGAAGATGTGGTTGTAGAACTGCTTGACCAATTAGTGCTCCCAAAACCAGCTATACTAGGTACAATACTTCCAGTTTGTACATTAGAAATGCTACCATAACTAGTT